>NC_081851.1:63400179-63774092 GCF_963259705.1 Myotis daubentonii | reverse complement strand
AGAGTACTAAACCAAGAGTGCAATGATCTAGAAACCTAAACATTTTTTTTCTGAAGGATAATCATTACACACATGAAATTATAATGCTAAGTGAAATAAGCAGTCAATGAAGGAAAAATACCACATGATCTCACTCATTCATGGATAATAGAGACCATTATAAACTTTTGAACAATAATAGATACAGAGGCAGAGCTGCCTCAAACAGATTGTCAAACTGCAGCGGGAAGGCCGGGAGGGTTGGGGGGCAGGAGGGAGGGGGTAAGAGATCAACCAAAGGACTTGTATGCATGCATATAAGCATAACCAATGGACATAAGACACTGGGGGATAGGGGAGGCTAGGGGACTGTCAAGGGCGGGGGGGAAAAAAGGACACATATGTAATACCCTTTGTAATACTTTAAGCAATAAAAATAAATAAATAAATAAATAAATAAATAAATAAATAAATAAGGGATCTGAAATAGCCCATAATTTACTGCTCTTCTAATGTGATTGTGGTCAGGCTATAAGGGATTATTGTGGACAGATAGATAAGGTTTTTCTTATTCCTCATTCATCCCACCAACAAGCACTACTATAGTCACAGCTCTGCATATTTGTATAGTTTGCAAGATACTTTAAAAGTGTTTTGAAATTCTTCACAAAAACTCATTAAGAAGAGGCAGGGTATATCCGTTATTTCCACTTTATTGGAAAGAAAAAGTTGAGACTCAAGAGGTGCTAAATGGGGGAGCTAGCAGTTAAGTCAGATTCTTGTAATAAACTCTAATGGCATATTAATTCCTACTGACTGCCTGCTCTGCCAGCAAGGTATCAGCCATTTCAGCTTTGGGAAAGATGACTGGACATGATCTGTTCTCCTTACTTTGTATCTGTCCATTGTGGTTATTAAAGCTTGAAATACTTTTCTGAATTTTGTTCATTAGGTTTCTCTACTCATACTCATTTTCATTATTGTTTTCTAGTCTAGAGCAGCTCATATTTCTCAGTTAGTTTGGAATGGTCCTCATGTTACCTTTTTAATTTTATCTAATTTTTAGTTTTAAGATTTCTCAATAAATTTAAAATCACCACCCTTAGCATCAAATAGGATCAAAGAATGTCAATAGCCCTGGCTCTTGGATATAAGGACCAGAAACCTAGTCTTAGTAAAAGCATTATAGGTCCCCATTCTTTTTGCATAAGTCCAGTTAAGGTTAATTATTCATTGAAAATTTTCATTATATTGAAAAGCCAGAAAAACAACACAGAGAAAATTCTGGTTTCTTAAATTGCTCTGAACTTTCTTTATGAGTAATAGCCTCCTTTTAGAAATAAATGAGGTTACCTATTGAACTTGTAGCTTGTCAAGGACTTGGCCTCATTTTTAGGACAATTTGAGGTCATTTGAAGCCTCCTGCGTCTCTTTCCACAGCCTTTGTTCAAGGCCAGCGAGGCCACACTCAGCTCTGCCATGTAGAGAATGGGAGAAAGTCAAGGTCAAGACAGTGACTCTGATTTCTGCTATCAGAGTCATTGTAGGAAGTGGGTGACAGCCCCTCTCTGAGAGGGAGAGGAAAAGGGCATGCAGTTCATCTTTACTCCAGTCATGCGATGCCATGACTGCAGGGCCCCCTGTAACTGCATTCTTCACTATGAATCTGTTGTCAGGGGAATAGCCTGCAGGGAAGAGAGAGCCTGAAGTGTTCTATGGCACCATAAACAGATGAGACCTAGGGAATCCTGAGAGGTATTGCTACTGGAAGAAAGATAGAAAAGCACCCGTGCCATCCTCAGCATTAATTACATTTAAATGCATTCATCAGTCTGGAACAGTTCTCACACACTCATAATGAAATAAGGACAAATGTCTTCAACAGAAAAACGATGGTCTGACTCTGAGATTAAATCAAAATAATTGAAAATGAGGTAGCCATGGCCAGATTCTTTGTGTCTCTGTGATGCTACAGAGCTCCATGCAGCTGAAAAGGAAAAATGCAAACAAACAAGAGTGTCTGAAGACAACAGGTGAGGAACGAACATCAAAGAAATCGATAGGAAAAATCACCTCCCCAAGTAGAATGTCAAGGAAGCTGTCCTGGAAAAAAAACCCAGAATACCTTTTCCCAGGAGAAAATGCAGAAACAAAAATAAGGGTTAGTAAGACTAGAGAAAACTGCTTTGACATTTGAAACAAAAATTAATAATCTAGCTGACAGAGAACTGTGGAAGGTGTTTATGTGTTCTGCGGGGGAAATAAAATCAATGCAAGAATGAACATACTGCATTTATATACAACATATGTCTTATGCTGTTCTAGTCCTCACACTGTATTTGTGTTATTCAAAATGATGAAGGACCCACTGTAGTCCATTCTGTTGTTTTGTGGGATGGTGATATACAATGACAACTGAATAATGCTCAGCCCTTCACAAAACTGTATAAGGCTTGGAGATTATACGTAATGTATGCTGCAAGTAAAGAACAACAAATACACATTTCAGGTTTTATAAATATACTTTTACTTTAAAGTGGCCTAAACATGGATTTTTAAAAGAATGCTGGTCAAAACTGGCTGAAATTCAGCTGCCATCCCAGTACAGCTGAATGGGTATTGATAGCTACCATCCTTTCTCATCCATCAATGCCCAGACAGAATCAGCTAAATATTGAGAATATTACTCTGAGGTAATTCCCACTAGTGGACTATTTTCATGGTTACAGTTCAAAATTATTTATTTTATCTTTTTCTTAATAGTTTGTTAAAATAGTTTTAGGTTTACAGAAAAATTAAGCAGAGTGTACATAGAGTTCCCATAAAGTCTTTCTCCCCTCCCTCCCCAACTTCCTGATCAACATCTTGCATTAACATGGTACATGTGTTGCAACTGATGAATTATATTGATTGATACAGTGTTTTATCATCAATGGGTATTGGATTATGTCAAGTGCTTTTTTCTGTGTTTACTAATTCAACTTTCTGTAAGGTTCTTTTGGTATCCTCTTCTTTGTTTCATGTATTAGGGGCATAATACTTCATGACAAATAAGTTTGTGTTTAATTATGTGTTTAATGAATTGTACTCTGCCTTAAAATCAATATCTAAACAATGGCCCCATTCAGCACATAAATGCTCCTATGAGAATAAATTCTAGTTGCTAAGACAGAAAGACACATCTATAAATAAGTCAAAGAGATTATATGGTGAGTTAATGATTTTATATAACCATTCCTTTGGATAAGGTCACTTATCAGCAAGGGGTGAACCTCTAGAAAATAAATGGTTAGCAGGCTTTCTTTTTCTTGTTTCATGTGAGTCACCTCATAGAATTTTTTTAACATACTGAATAACAATTAGTTGGTATTCTATTCTCTTGTAGGCATAAATTGAAACTGAGTACATTTTTGGTATGAGGAAAACAGAGATGACAATAGCCTCGGTCTGCTAAAAAAAAAAACAACCCACAAAATTCCATCATAATTAGGAACATAAAAGAAAGCATAGCTTTAGCTGGTCATTATAATTAAATTTGATACCAATTATACTGTCCAAAAATTGAATGTAATTTAATTCAAGTCAGCAAGCTTTGACTATATTATTTAGATAGAGATACTTAAAACTTAATTTAATCAATCTTAGGAAGCCTGGATGTAAATAATATTGGTTGAAGAATTATGTCTGGAATGAAATCATATCTTCCTTTGATGTCCTATACAATTATGGCATAGTCAGTGCTGTGGCTTTGTTTTCCCTTAAATGTTAAAACTCTCATTGCAAGAGACCTAATTGACACATTTCCAATTATTCTGCTCTGTTATGCTATTCTATATACATGTCACTGACATACAAGAAGTATCCCAATTAGGAAAATAGAAGCTTAACCTTGGCCATTGGTGAGGGAGGCTCAGGACCTTGCAAATGAACTCTGCAGTGTCCTGCTCTGGGCTTCATTGGCATAAAGTAGCGAGAGCCTCCCCCTGTGAGCTGACCCATCCATCCATCCTCCTTGCTCACGAGCCGTCTGTGTAAAAATGTACATTCACCAGTAGAATACTTGAAAAAGACAACTTTCTGAAGCAGCTGAAGTTATTTTTTTTATTGTCCCTTTCATCTTAATTTGCACTGGGAAAAATTGCCATATTCGGCCTCCAAACAAATACTATTTTGAATAACATGGTTGCTTCTGGCTGATGTCAAATTGTGACTGGTCGTGTGACTGACAGTTAGCCCAGTGGTCAGGCTGGATTGTTGGTGCTTATTAACATCTTAATGTAAAACAAAGAAACCAATTATTCAATGAGTACACTTACAAGACATTAAAATGATGCCTATCATTAGTCTTAATGAAGGAGATAGATACAGAAAAGTGAAGAAAAAGTAATTTTCCCAAATGCAAAAATGCCACTCTCCACTAATCAATACTAATAAAAGAGAAAAATGGTAATTGGCGTACGAGCTACCCTTTTCATTGGCTAATCAGGGCTATATGCAAATTAACTGCCAACTACGATTGGCAGTTAACTGCCAACTAAGATTGGCAGTTAACTGACAACTAAGATTGGCAGTTAACTGACAACTAAGATTGGCAGTTAACTGACAACAAGATGGTGGTTAATTTGCATATGTAGGCACAATGCAGGGAGGCGAAAGGGAAAGCAGGAAGAAGCCCCCTGCCACTGACAGTGATCGGAAACCCAGGGAGGAGCTAAGAGCTGGGGGGCAGGGCAAAGGCGGCCCTGCCCCCCAGCCATGATCGGAGAATCAGGTGCCTTTGCCGCCCTGGCCAGTGATAGCAGGAAGTAGGGGTGGAGCCAGCAATGGGAGCTGGGCACGGTCGAAGCTGGCTGTCCCAGGAGCTAGGGGTCCCTTGCCTGGGCCTAAAGCAAAGCCCACTATCGCGGGGCCGCTGCAACTGCAGGTCCCCACTCCCCGGGCGGGACGCCTAGGCCAGAGGCGTCAGGCCTGGGCAAGGGGCCGATCCTGCAATTGGAGGGTTATGGGGGTCAACGCCTGAGGGCTCCCAGTATATGAGAGGGGGCAGGCTGGGCTGAGGGACACTCCCCCCACACACACACCCAGTGCACGAATTTGGTGCACTGGGCCCCTAGTGTTATTATAAAAGGTAGACTAGTACAAACCACCAGGTATGTTTTTTTACCTCATTAAATAAGCAAACACATAACAACATGGCTTCATGCATATTTTGTATTTGAACAGCTCATTGTAATAGTACTTTCTAATTTTCCCTGTTTTATATCCAACCGTTATTGTCTTTTGACAGATGGGGAACCCAAACAACAGTCTATTGTTAACTTTAAAGGAGTATGTGACAGAGATGAGCAAGGCCCTGACTAAGCCTGTTAACCAAGCCCTGCTAGTGAATGCCCTCCCCTGTGGTTCTCAGAGGTGAGCTCTCCATCCCATCTGAGCCCACCGTTGACTTCATCAAAACCCTCAACCTACCTTCCCATTCGAGAAAGGGCAAAAGCACTGAGGAAAACGCAAGGATGGCAAAAACATTTCATTTCCAAAGCCAGTTCCACCGGAGGCTGCATGTTGTGTTGAGGTTTCTGAAGCTTTGTCCATCCTCACCTAAAGGCGAAAAGCATCAGAATACATCGGGGAGAGCTACTGGGGAGACAGAAGGATGGAAAGCCTGGGTTCCTTGTGTCTAGCATCACAGACATGATTCCTGCCAGACTGCAGTAATGAGAAGTCAGAAAGTGAAGCAAAACGTCAAAGATAATTGGTGATGCAGGATTTGAAGACATATACTACTGTTAGTTAACTCTTCTTACCAATAGGAAGGTCACAGATGGTTAACTGGCATGGCAGGTAGGGTCAACAAGAGGATGTCCATACTAGAGAAGAGTGGACAAGGCATTTACTATAAAAATCCCCTGTCCTTCCTAAAGTACTCCTTTGTCCTTTCTGGAATAAGTATATTCCATATGGAGAACTGGGGCTTTTGAAGCGATGACCAAATATAAACTACTTATTCTTTTTTCTACTTTCACCAGTTTGATAGTACAAGAAATGATTTTATTAGTCTTATTGACAGGATAAGAAATGGTGAATTAAGCATTTGCCCATAGAAGAGCCTTTTTCTGTGTCATGAGGCAGTGTTTTTAAAAGAGAACAGTGAAGTGAGAATTATATTGATTTAAATATCATAAAAATGTCAGTCAATAATCATAGTTATTAATGTTAATGAACAGAATTCAATGAAAATGTCCATGAAAAAGTATTCTTCAAAGTTTTCCCCAAACTATGCAGAGATTGATAATAAGACAAATACAATAAAGAATTAATTTTATTAAGCCAAATTAAATACCCAATTAAAATCATTTCTCTTATGATTCTGGAACCTAAATCATCTACAACCACTCACCTTTTATTCTGCATTGGTATGATGCTACTACTCCAGTGAACTTTTGCTCAGAGAAAAAGTTTCAAATAACTTCACTGTTTCAGGAACTCCCCGGAAGCCCATCTATAG
Organism: Myotis daubentonii; assembly: GCF_963259705.1. Taxonomy (NCBI): domain Eukaryota; kingdom Metazoa; phylum Chordata; class Mammalia; order Chiroptera; family Vespertilionidae; genus Myotis; species Myotis daubentonii. The sequence continues at coordinate 63,767,608 of NC_081851.1, read as the reverse complement.
GAACATTGGACTGTTCAATTTTTCAACAGAGAACATTGAAGACTGTTTGGCTCCAAAGTCTCTCTTGGAAACTCTCCTTAAAACCTTAGCTTGCTGTGCCCGTCAATTCTAAACTATTGTATCATGAATCTTACCCATTCATAATCAAATACATTGGCTTAAACCAGCTCTTAAAACTTCATAAATATCTCCATTCTGCTCTCTCTCCTCTGAATTGCGAACAAAATTCTGTCAAGTTAGTGATCTCCCTTACTGTAATAAGCAGTAACTCAATTTTCCCTAACAACAGGTAATTTTAGTAGCATTTCATCAATTCTTACCAAATGACTAAAGTCTCCTTTTTCATTAGTAAGTTAGAGTTTATGCACACCAGTTGAACAATTTGTTTTTCATGGTAGGTATGGGTTCAACAATTTTCTGGTTTAAAGAAAAACAAAAAACAACAGAAGTCTGTTTTAACTAGTAATTGGCATTTTTATGGAATGTGTGAAGTTGGATATTTAAAAGGCGGGTAGTGTTTAAAATTTTAAGTAAATACATCCAAGCTTTTATTAAGCTATAAAAATATATTCCAAACTACTTTCTTTGATAACTTGGGGATTTGGAGTTTACACATGAGTGCTCTCTCTTCTTCAGTTAAAAAGGTTGAAATCTGGTACTCCAATACCACAGTTTCCATTATTAAGTCATCATAAATCACTTTTGCCTCAAGTATTTCTTTATAAATACTTGTGCTTTTAGACATAACTATTCTTCACTTGATTCTCCTATACAACTTATTCTCAGAAAATGATGTTTCAGCCATTTATATAGCTTAAAGTAACTGTAACACATTAGCTGTGGATTTGGATGGGCTGAGTTCATATCACCTTAGTCAGCATTGAAAACTACCTCATCTTTCTTTCAGTTTCCTCAGCTGAAAATGGGAATAATTTTATATAACTCCTAGATCTGTCATGAGGATGAAATGAAATGGGAAATGGAAAGCACCTAATTCAAGGCCTGGAATATAGGAGACACTAAGTCAATGATTAACTACCTTAATTTGTGTTACTTGCCATGTTAGCCAAGGCCTATGATAAGGGTAGTTACTTCTTTTAGATGGCTCCACTTTTTGCTGTGATGTGCCTACCACTGTACTATTTTTTTTTTTAAACTGGGATACTTCTTTAGCTCATCGTACTTTTTTCCAAAGTGTCCCATGAAAGATTTCCATTCTTCAGGGAGCACCACATAACCACAGAGCTATAAGTCTTGGTTTAACCTATCACCCAAATTGTGGCCCAAGTGCATTGCCCAAGTTATTTGTTTCTTTATCTGAATATAGGGCATCACTATATTTTAAAAAAAACAACTTATTTTAAACCTTAAAATTTTAATCTATCATATAACCTCATGTGCTTTTAAAATTGTCATTCTTTATTTAAATAAGTATGATTTGACCATCCTATGCTCTGGGATTTCATATCTGACATACATACCTAAGACCTTTTATGGCTCATAATAATTTTTTCAACATCTTATGTCAACTGCTGTACAATGAAGAATTGACCTCTCTCCTCAAGCAAAAGAGAAACATACATTCACATAACTAAATGGGAACATTAGAGTTTCAATCAGTCAGTGATTCAGAGTTCTCTGTGAGGGGATATCACCATCAAATAGCTCCCCATATACCTAAAGGCATGTGTCTTCTTTGTATGTGAAGATGGTCCTACTACTCTACCACAATCAGATAGCATCTGTTTGCTTTCCAATAGTGATATTAGAATGATAAATTCTACATGATATAAACTAGAAGGACCTTGAAGTGAGTCAAGTCCAGTTACCTTATCAGCAGCCTCAAAGACTTGCTCAAGGTCACACTGCCCATTAAGAAGAGATTTTTCTCTAGCACTCACATTCTGTAACTCCCAGCCCAGCACTGTTTCTCCTTTACCTCAGATTTGGTTTGATTCATGCTCTTTCTCACGGTCTCCGTTGGATTAATGATACACATTTGTGAGATGGATGACGGGGCTATTGTCATTTTTCTAAAGAGATGTCCATCTTACCCTCTTCAGCTCAACAGAATCCATGCAAACTTTTCTTCTGATGTCTCCTTTATTTCTGTCAACTCTGGAAAAAATGAGAAAAAATGCCAGCACCAGGCACTGCACTGATCCCATTGGAAAGCCTCTTCATCATAAACAACAACAAATAGTTGTTGAACATGCACCGTGCTTATGGCATGCTTCATCATTTCCTTTTTTTCTCATTCTGCTATGTGTCTCCCTCTCAGTCTGTGTACCTCTTCCAGACAATACCTTTTGCTTAAAATTACCCTCAGTTTTTTTTTAACTCAAAGAAATAATCCACGTATGAGTCTGATTTTATACAGAGGTATTTACTTTGTGAAACTGGTTAAATTTCATATGGTTACTCCACAGTGAGTCTCCTCCATGAGGGCAAGATTATCCAACTTCCTTCTACAATAGACACTTTATTTGTCGAATATCAATCAAACATTCCTGTAGCTGTATTACTTTTCTGTAAATAGATTATCTTTAAAAGAAATGTCACAAAGTTACTGTGGCTGTTATGTATATAGGACAAAGGAGATGCAAAGAAAGGCCCTGTTTAATACTTAATGGGTTAGTCTTCTTGAGAAATAATGATGACTAGAAGAGGATAATGGTCTTGGAGATGATAATAAGTTTATGGATTTGGAAAAGTAGAGTCAATGAATTTGCTGATGGATTAGATATGGGTATGAGGTAAAAAGCAGTCAAGCATAACACCTACTCTAGGCTCTTAAAACAGTTGTTCAAGTAGTAGTGTTGTTTCCTTAATGATTGATGGAAAGGATTTTGGGGGGAAGATATCAAGATGCTTAATAAATTTCAAAATGCTTAATAAATATTCAAATGAAGATGTCAGGTTGGCTGTTGGGTCGATGGCAGTGGAGTTCCTGAGGAAAAGATGGGAGTGTTTGCTGTATAGATGGTGTGTTAGAGAAGGTCACACATGAAGAGTGTGGAAATAGTAACTGAAATAAATACTGAACAAGAGGGTGTAAAAGTAGTTTCCAATGAGGTAGGAGAGATCGAGAATCCTAAAATCCAGGGTAAGAAGGTATCTTAGAGAGAGGAAATAGCTGCGCCAAATGGTGCGGAGAGGTTGGTAAGGTGAGGGCAGAGGAATGGCCCTTGGACTTGGTAACTTGTAGCTCATTGGTGATCTTGACAAGGAGTTCTAGTGATGTGACAGGAAGGATGAGCAATCAGAGTGGAGGTGCAGAAAGAAAGCAGAAGAAAATGGTGTAAGCAGAAGAAAATTAGTTCAACAAATTTGGTGATGAAAGAAATGGGGGTTGTAGCTGATGAGATAATTGTGGTCAAGAGAGTTCATTTTATTTAAAGATAGGTAAACAAACAAACAAACAAAAACCAGATATAATCATGCAATTTAACTCACACTAATTTTGATGTGTAGAAAATGTTACTTTGTTTTGCCTATTGCTATTCTTTACCCTCTGCCTTCTAATTAACTGTCAGCTGCTGGCTAGAGGAGAAAGAAATAAATGTTCTTTCAGGATAAAGTTTACTCCAATCTGATTATTTAGATTATCCTTAAAAAGATTCATGGGGAAAAAAGTGGCCAGGTTTTCAAGTTGCCTCCCCTAGCTTCTGTTTAATATGGGCTTCTCTCTCTTGTGTGAGGGAGGGGGTGTTGCTTTCATATCACAGTAGTAAAGAGAATCTGTGTGGTCCCTCTTCTCTTCTAGTTGATGTCTTTGATTCCAGGTATTTAATGCTGAAGCCTGTGGCTACTCTAACTCATGGTCTTCTCACTCTCATAGGTTCTCTGTTTTATTAAAAGCCCATGGATTCTCCCTGGCTCTCTTAGCCTCCACTCTCTCTCTGAGTCTCTGTCATGCCTGTACTCTGCCCGCTGGTCCAGTGCCAGAGACCAGCCAATGCTACAATCATTTTATCAGACAAGGTAGTCTCAAGCAATCAACATAGCATACATGCACCCACATACTGAGGGCACGTTCAGATATTTAAACATTAAGGCCATCCTCTGCCTGGCCACATTGCACTCCCAAATTGATAAAATTACAACTTAGTTTGGTTCTGAGAGCTAGTCAGTCATAAAATTAGTCTTTTTCCTGAATTATAAGTCAGATCACCCACTGCTATTGGTGATACTCTCATTTATCAATTGCAAATGCAATTGCAATTACACCAAAGCCACAGAGAAGACTATTCAGACACCCCCTCTCTGGAACCAAAAAGAGGCAAGCTTTAGTACACATTCCCTCTCTGTCTTGATGTCCTTTATTTAAATTTTAATTATCTATGTTCTGAGGGTACAAAAATGGGAGGTAAAGAAATTTAACTCCTCATTTTATCCTTCAGGCTAAAGGTTTCATCAGACCAACTAACAAGGAAATCTTGTTAAAAGCCAAAAGTTCACTAATTATATTTAGCATATTAGCCCTATAATACATTTTAATGTGTTGGTCAAAATGATCTCATAAAGAGAATGAAACTCATGATTAAAGAAAGAGGGATCATTCTAGGAGAGAAGACCTCATTAGGGAGAAGGGCTTGGAATCTAGGCCACACATAGTTGTGCTAATTTTTGAAAGGACCAGAGACAAGTCATCTATTTTCACTACAGACAACAAGGTGGGAAGTATGGGTATAGATCCAGGAGGGAGTAGAAACATAGACTGTATCTGCATTCTCAAAAAGACATGAGACAAAGTCATCACCGGAAATCGAGAAAAGAGGAGAGAATGTCAGAGAACTTCACTAGAAAGAGAAAATGGAAATAGTTTATAATTATTTTATATCACATGTAAGATATCTCTTCCACCTGGAATGTAATCATATTTCTTACCAACTTATTCATTACCTCACCTGCTTTAATACATGTTAACCCCTCAAGAACACTTAAAAAATAAATGTTTAACCTTACCAGTAATCAAGAAATTAAAAAATAAGTTATGAATTTATAACTTGTATGAATTAGCAAAAAATGTTTGAATACTCAATTATATCAGGTGATAGTAAAACTTGTAACATACATTATATGGATACAACTGAAATAAATAAAAATGATTTATCTATTAAAATATTTATTCAACAATTCTTTATTGAATACCTGTTATATGCCAGTCATTGTTTTAGACACTAGTAATGTTTCAGAGAATAAAATAGACAAAAATCTCTTTCCTTGATGAGTTTTCCTTCTAGTGGAAGAGGAAAAAATACATGATAATAATAATAAAATATCAACAATAAATACCAATAATTACCAATTAGGGACTTATATGTCCCAAGTACCTTGGTTAAATATTTCTATTCATTACCATTTAATGATTACAATAATGCCCCACAAAAATCTTCTGAGGTAGGCATTACTATCCCCCTGTCATGGATAAAGAGACTCTGAGATTACAAGAAGCACACAAAATCACATAGCAGGTGACAGAAGAGAGAACAAGTCTTTCTCCTCAGCCTGGCTCTTCTATCTTTACCACAGGCTATGAAAAATCACAGGGAGGCTACTTTTTTTGAGGCATAATATATTGAAATACATATGAATAAAACTTTCATAGGATTGTCAAAGAGGATACTGTAAATGGAAATGAAATTGACAAGCATATGGCTGTAGATGGAGCTTATGAAGACCATGCAACACATGGGAAGACAGAAGACTACAAGTGATAATAAATGAGTGAACAGAATAAGGTGGGTTAGTTTAGCAGGTTTAAACACTGTCCTACGTACCCCCAGCTCGAGGGCATTCACCATCTGATCTGTATGAAAAGCTATTGATGGTCAAAGCTAAAACTTACATTGGGATGAAGGTGATCCCTGCATACCAGGACTTCTAAACACCTGCAGAGGCAAAGGAAAGATAATAACATTATCTTAAGCCTCAAATTATTTCTACTAAATTTTTCAAATGTTATGTCTGCCAACAAAGGTAACAAGGGACACCAGGAGAGAAATCAATGGGAAAGAGAATCACTTCAAACACAGATAACAGACAAAGACCCATGGGTATGCTACATGGTGGGACTATTATACTCGGATTGGGGAGAATGATATGTTCACTATGCTAATGGAAATAGAAGCTGAATTTAAAAATCTTATCAAGGATTTGGAAACTGTTAACATGATACTGTGATTTTAAAGAACATAATTGGCTATAAATTCTAAAATTGAAAAATACAGCAGTCAAAATGAGGAACATAGAAGATGGATTCAAGGACAGATCAGGCGCAAATAGAACGCATGAATCAGAAAATATGTCAAAAGAAACCATCCAGAACAACACTGAAGAAACAAAATGTGGAAAGTATAAAATAGAGAGTAGGAGACCCAGATAATTCAGTGAGATGGTTTAATATATATTTATTTAAAGTCCAAGAAGAGAGGAAAGTAGACAAAGACAGAAAAAATATTTTCAGACACAATAATTTCCAATATTTTTGGACAATATCAAGTAAAAGAGCCCCAAGCCCCATGATTTTCAAGTAAAACTGCAAAGCTAAATTGGGAGGAAGAATAGAATAAATCATTGAATTTTGTTCAGTTCAAATAGTATTTTATTAGAGATACTCTGTGTTCATTTTGTAATACAATCTATGTGGAACTATACCGGGAAAATGCTTTTCTGGTTATAAATTTCACTGTAGTCAATATGTTTTAAAAGATTTATAATTAACACATCAATTGTTTGAAAGTATATAAAAATGATTGAAAGTGGTTTGTTTTATAAACTGGTTATACATTATCTTTATATGATGGGTTTTTTTTTTTGTATGAATCCAATTTGTTAGCCCAGACAATGAAAGGAAAATAATCCCAGCAATATGCAAATTACACAGATTGAAAATTAATGTGTTCTAAATTTGTGTTGACTTTAGTCTAGTGAGATGAAATCACTATGGTCCTATCAGGTTGCAAACTTCATGCAAATCTGCTCATGCAGAGTTTAATATAATATCAAATCAAGGAAAACAGAACGTTCTATCTCTGGGCTTTTTGCCCACCCCCCCCTTTTTTTTCCTACTACTTTTTTTCTGTGGTGGACATATGGACAGGTTGAATAATGTAAAAGAGCTTAGAGAAAAGCCTTCATATTTCTGTACATCTACCATCTAATTTTTTAATTAAAAGTGACTGGGGTTGGCATCTACAGATACAGCCATATGTTGGGAAAGAGTGTGTGAATGACAAAGAATCCCCATATTCCAATTTTCTGCTTCTGACTTTGAGACACTTTCTGTATTAAATTTCCAATCTAAACTGAAATGAAGCTTCTAATTAATGAGCACAATTGTCCTCCTTGAGCTATAGGTACCGGATGGTAACCTAGAAAATTTCTCATCAGAGGCTTAACCAGGAGCCAAGTGATGAAAAGAAATAAAAGAAATCTTGGCTGATTTGCATGAAATAACCTCCTCCCATATTGGGTTTCGGAGACCTAGGGATGGAATTGAGAGTCTTCACAGCAGGGCTGCAGTGTCTGCGAGACAAACTGGGGAGCATTCAGAGTAGAAGAGAGTCAGGCACTGGCAAATCTCATTAAAGTCTGACAAGGAGGGTATGAGTGAGAGGAAATGGGGGGATAAGGACACATATGTAATACCTTAATCAATAAAGAAATTAAAAAAAATGTTAGGAGATTTAAAAAAAGTCTGACATGAATATTCCATTGTTGGTGATACTGTGATCAAACCACCTCCCCTCCTTCGTGTGCTAAGGAGGGAATTTTGAGGAGCAATACATAGGGAGTGGATGGCACAAACCATTTTGCTTATTAACCTCTTTAAATGAGAAGTGCTCATCTTACTTCCATCACATGCATGCCTTCTGAAAGAGAAGAATGGGGATCGGAAGGATGTGGGCTGGGAAGGGAGAAAATAAATGGAATAAAAATAAGGGATTCCGGTCACGGGCACCAAATAAATAAATAAATAAATAAATAAATAAATAAATAAATAAATAAACAAATAAAAAATAAGGGAGGGACAAAACAGATATAAACATAACAAAATGAAAACAAAGGATATGTAGGCAGTAAGTACCATACTTGTACATTATCATTTCATATACTTCTTATGCACACTACAATGAAGAAAGTTAAAGTGAGGAAAAAATTTACAAAAGAAACAAAAGATCTTCCAAATTAAACTACACTCAGGAAAGTTTTAGACCTCCCTTCCTTCCTCCCATCCTTCCTCCCTTCCTTTTTGCTTTTCTTCTTCTCATCTTTTATTTCTTTTTCCTAAACTCTACCTTTTGAATTTGTCTGTGAACTCTCATATTGTAGACCTTTTGGGAGAAAAATACCTTATTCTATCTTTTAGAAGACTTAGGGTTTGGTCTATGTGAATTTCTGATATGCCTTCGAAAGCCTTTAAAGTGTAAAGGCTTAGGGACTGTGTGACATTACTCTCAATTGTCCTGAAATTATTCAAAGTGAGTTTCCTTGGAGACCGACAATGGGGAAAAGTTACAAATAAATAAGGAAAGAGGGGAGGGAGGGAGGGAGGGAGGGAGGAAGGAAGGAAGGAAGGAAGGAAGGAAGGAAGGAAGGAAGGAAGGAAGGAAGGAAGGAAGGAAGGAAGGAAAATTCAAAGCCCTTCGGTTATACTAAAATGTAAGGGAACTTCTTTTAAGTATACATTTTGCAGCATTCCAGAAGAGGAGTCTTTGTCCTTGTGGGTCAAAACCTTTCAGGTCCACCAGGTCTCAAGAGCTGCCATTTACTAGTAGACCCCACTGAATGGTATTTCAACTGCCACAGGGCTTGCTCCCATACCGTGCTCTGCCTAGTTCCAAAGTTAGGGCACTTCTACACAGGTCTTCTGTGTATGTGAAGTCTTTCTGGGCCAATTTGTGCTGGAGTGAGACTTAATAGTCAAGAAAATAAACAATAAGAATAAAACAGTTTGTGATGGTGTCAAGTAGATCAAATTCTCAGCCTGATCAATTGAGAAGGGAGGTATCACATCGTGAAATTGAGGGGAAAGTGCAATCATTTAGGGAAACTCCACTCAAGCCTCCCAACTGGGGAAAAGAGACTGAATAGGTTAAAAGGAAATAAGCTCAAAAGCATTATCAAAGTGACTACCATCTACATTTCTATGACATAACCTTTAAAGACTCAAGTATCTCCAGGATAATTTCCTACAGTCTCACAGGAACCCAAAAATGGCCTTAGAGGGGGGGCCTTCACTGTGCTGGCGTTGGTCACTCAGTTGGTCAACTCTTCTCACATGATAACCACTGGGCTTTTCTGAGTTACGCAGTAGCACTCTTTTGTGGTAGCAGTGCCTACAAGAGATGGCATTGCTACCATAAAAGAGTTTTACTTCTGGTGGAGGGAGATAATCGATAAGCGAATTAAAAATTTAAAATTTATAGTGTATTAGAAATGATGTGTCTAATACTTATCAAGTGAGGAAGGAAAGAGGGCAGTGGGTGGTTTCATTTTTAGTGAGGTGGTAAAGGCCAAGCTGATTGCGTTACTTCTGAGCAGAAACTTGAGATAAGGAAGCAAGCCACTTGGATATCTGGGAGCAGAGCATTCTGGGCAAAAGGAAGATGCATGCAGAGGTCCTAATGAGCTTGTCTGGTGGGTTTTCAGAATAAAGCCAGAGTGGCTTGAGCAGAACCAGTGAGCAGGGGAAGAGGAGAAGGGGGTGATGTCAGAGAGGCCATGGGAGCCTCATTGTGACCTGTTGATCATTGGACGGCTTGGGCTTTTATTTTGAGTGAGATAGGAAAGCATGGAAGGGTTTTAAGCAAAAGAGTGGAATTGTCTGACTTGGCTTAACAGTGTCTTCACATGGTTGGGTTTTTTATATTCAGCAGCTGTGTAAGCCACCTGAATTGCCTGAGTAATAATCCATCCTCAAGCATGGCTTCTGGTTGTGCAACTGCTTGTTAAATAACTCACAGTAAGGAACAATATATGCAGTCTCTTGCTTTCAATTTCCTGCCACCAGGGTCACAGTTTCTAAAAGAAATCACAGATAGCTGAGCACAGGGGGCTGTAAAATATTGACCACTTCAGACCACTTCAATCTCTTTATTTTACCTTTATGACAAGTTCACTGATTTTCTCGGGGTTTACATTTAATGGAATTTGATTTTTTTTAAAGGGCCATGACTGTGTTTTCAATGTTTTTCCTGATGTCAACAATTCACCAAAGATTTTCTAATTATATAACATGCCCTGAAATTACTCATTCATTCCACACTCCTACTCTACAGAGAAACACACTCTACACTTTTTTTTTTAATTTTTTTTTTATTGCTTAAAGTATTACAAAGGGTATTACATATGTATCCATTTTATCCCCCCGCCCTAGACAGTCCCCTAGCCTCCCCTATCACCCAGTGTCTTATGTCCATTGGTTATGCTTATATGCATGCATACAAGTCCTTTAGTTGATCTCTTACCCCCGCTACCTCCTGCCCCCCAACCCTCCCCGGCCTTCCCGCTGCAGCTCGACAATCTGTTTGAGGCAGCTCTGCCTCTGTATCTATTATTGTTCAAAAGTTTATAATGGTCTCTATTATCCACGAATGAGTGAGATCATGTGGTACTTTTCCTTTATTGACTGGCTTATTTCACTTAGCATAATGCTCTCCAGTTCCATCCATGACGTTGCAAATGGTAAGAGTTCCTTCCTTTTTACAGCAGCATAGTATTCCATCGTGTAGATGTACCACAGTTTTCTAATCCATTCATCTACTGATGGGCACTTAGGCTGTTTCCAGATCTTAGCTATGGTGAATTGTGCTGCTATGAACATAGGGGTGCATATATCCTTTCTGATTGGTGTTTCTGGTTTCTTGGGATATATTCCTAGAAGTGGGATCACAGCGTCAAATGGGAGTTCCATTTTCAGTTTTTTAAGGAAACTCCATACTGTCTTCCATAGTGGCTGCACCAGTCTGCATTCCCACCAGCAGTGCACAAGTGTTCCTTTTTCTCCACATCCTCTCCAGCACTTGTCGTTTGTTGATTTGTTGATGATAGCCAGTCTGACAGGTGTGAGATGGTACCTCATTGCTGTTTTGATTTGCATCTCTCGGATGATTAGTGACTTTGAGCATGTTTTCATATGTCTCTTGGCTTTCTGAATGTCCTCTTTTGAAAGGTGTCTATTTAGGTCCTTTGCCCATTTTTTGATTGGATTGTTTATCTTCCTTTTGTTAAGTTGTATGAGTTCCCTATAAATTTTGGAGATTAGGCCCTTATCAGATATGTCATTGGCAAATATGTTTTCCCACACAGTGGGTTTTCTCGTTGTTTTGTTGATGGTTTCTTTTGCTGTGCAGAAGCTTTTTATTTTGATGTAGTCCCATTTGTTCATTTTTCTTTAGTTTCAAGTGCCCTAGGAGCTGTATCAGTGAAGAAATTGCTTCGGCATATGTCTGAAATTTTCTTGCCTTTGGATTCTTCTAGAATTTTTATGGTATCCTGTCGTACATTTAAGTCCTTTATCCATTTTGAGTTTATTTTTGTGTATGGTGTAAGTTGGTGGTCTAGTTTCATTTTCTTGCATATATCTGTCCAATTTTCCCAACACCATTTATTGAAGAGACTATCTTGGCTCCATTGTATGTTCTTGCCTCCTTTGTCAAATATTAATTGAGCATATTGGTTCGGGCCGATTTCTGGGCTCTCTATTCTATTCCATTGATCTATATGCCTATTCTTGTGCCAGTACCAGGCAGTTTTGAGAACAGTGGCTTTGTAATACAACTTGATATCTGGTATTGAGATCCCACCTACTTTGTTCTTTTTCAGGATTGCTGCAGCTGTTCGGGGTCTTCTTTTATTCCAGATGAATTTTTGGAAAGTTCGTTCTAGATCTCTGAAGTATGCTGTTGGTATTTTAATGGGAAGTGCGTTGAATTTATAGATTGCTTTGGGTATATGCACATTTTAATGATGTTGATTCTACCAATCCATGAACATGGTATGTTCTTCCATCTGTTTATGTCTTCCTCTATGTCTTTTTTCAACGTCCTGTAGTTTTCTGAGTACAGGTCTTTTACCTCTTTAGTTAAGTTTATTCCTAGGTAGCTTAATTTTTTCGGTGCAATGGTAAACGGGATTGTTTTTATAATCTCTCTTTCTGAAAGTTCACTATTGGTGTATAGAAATGCCTCAGATTTCTTGGGGTTAATTTTCTATCCTGCTACATTGCCAAATTCATGTATTAAGTCTAGTAGCTTTTTGATGGAATCTCTAGGGTTTTGTATGTATAATATCATGTCGTCTGCAAATAAGGACAGTTTTACTTCCTCTTTTCCAATTTGGATGCCTTTTATTTCTTCTTCTTGCCGAATTGCAATGGCTAACACTTCCAGTACTATGTTGAACAGGAGTGGTGAGAGGGGGCATCCCTGTCTTGTTCCTGTTCTTAGGGGAAATGGTGTTAGTTTTTGTCCGTTGAGTATGATGTTGGCTGTGGGCCTGTCATATATGGCTTTTATTATGTTGAGGTATGATCCTTCTACTCCCACCTTGCTGAGAGTTTTTATCAAAAATGGATGTTGAATTTTGTCAAATGCTTTTTCTGCATCAATTGATATGACCATGTGGTTTTTTTCTTTCAATTTGTTTATGTGATGTATCACGTTTATTGATTTGCGGATATTGTACCATCCTTGCATCCCTGGGATAAATCCTACTTGGTCATGGTGTATGATCTTTCTGATGTACTGCTGGATCCGATTTGCTAAGATTTTGTTGAGGATTTTGGCATCTATGTTCATGAGGGATATTGGCCTGTAATTCTCTTTCATTGTGTTGTCTTTACCTGGTTTTGGTATTAGGGTGATGCTGGCTTCATAGAATGAGCTTGGAAGTGTTCCTTCCTCTTGAATTTTTTGTAGTAGTCTGAGGAGGATAGGTTTTAGTTCTTCCTTGAATGTTTGGTAAAACTCCCCTGTGAAGCCGTCTGGTCCTGGGCTTTTGTTTGATGGAAGCTTTTTGATGACTGCTTCAATTTCTTCCATAGTTATTGCACACTCTAAACTTAACTTGTCTACCAAAGTGACAATATCTAATGGAAGGAAATGTAAGAAAACATTCTAGTTCAGCTTGTATATTAAGAAAAATATATTTTACTCCCCATCGTTCTCTTATCAAATCTTCTGTATGCATTAGCCCACAAGGAATACAAAATAAAATTTCATTGCTGCATATTTTATTTCCCTCTCTAAATGCATTTGAGTATAAATGATTTCATTGACTTTAAATTTCTGAAATTGCATATAGGTAAACACTATTAGTGAAAATTATTAAAACAAAAAGTTAACCAAATTCCATTCAGATATATTAGACTAAATACCCTGAGGATATTTTGATTTAATTTGGGAAAAATAAAAACTTGTCCAATTTTATATTATACTTACAAAAATTACTATAAAGATTACTATATTATACTTAACAAAGATTACTATACTTACAAAGATTATTATACGAGGACTTTGTAACTATGAATTCCTACCAGTTAGAATTAGAGCAGCTCTAATTAATTAATCTAATTTTTTAAATAAGTTTTTATTGATTTCAGAGAGAGGAAGGGAGAGAAAGATAGAAACATTGATGATGAGAAAGAATCATTGATAGGCTGCCTCCTGCATGCTCCCACTGGGATTGAGCCCACAACCACTGAGCCACACTGGCTGGGCTAATTAATTTTTATTAGAATATGTTTTTAACAGGGTATTGACTATTTTTAAACAGTATGTTTTTTTCTGATTTAAAAAAGTACTTTCAGATAAAAATAAAAACAAATATCAACAAACTGACAAGAATCCAGGTTATAATTACTTGTAACTTGTGAAACTATAAAATGACATCTCAACTGTGTTTTCTGTAAATATTTATAACTTTTGAACCATTCATAAGCTTCATTATAAAGTGAATCCTAGTGATACTGTGTTATTGTCTGTTTGATTCTTAAGAAGGAATACTGGTAAAAACAATAATGCTTTTTATGAATCCTATGAAAGTTTATTCTTGAAATCTAGCATCTTTGTTCTGAATTAAGAAATAAAAGTAATACAGCAGTATTGTTGATGATAGTTACTGGGTGGATTTACTTTGTCCCTGGCATTTTGCATGCAGGTCCTTATTTTATAGACAAGGAATTTGAGACTCAGGAATGACAAATGCTTTGCTCCCGTTCACTGAGCTGGTAGGTGGAGGAGATGTGCTGCAGATCTGTGTCTGCCTTGCCCTGTGCCTCCTGTTTACTTGGCTCTATATTTCTTCTCATAGAGAGATCACCTTTCCAGGTCTTTTGATAGTTCTGTTTTCTCCTTTACCAATCTCCTTTGTATGAAGAATTCAATTGCGTAGTGATACCAGAGTTGCAGCGACAATTTTTTCTTTAATTAAAAAATCATAACACTCCACCTCAGAGACTGTGTACATATATTCATATACTCCTGGAAAGTCAACAAAATAGACATGATTCTAAAAGTCCAAAAAGGGGAAATGAAAACAAACAGCTATGGGAACACAGGGATGGAATTAGGTAGGCTGGGGAGGCTTTGTCATAGCTGATCTGTGGAGAGTGGGAATTTATCTGATGGAAACGATGCACCAATAATTAGTACTTGCCTTTTTTTTTCTTTATGTAGATTGTATTCCCCAATTTATCAGTGACTTAAAGGAAAAATGGAACACATAATTATAGAATTTGAATGTGTACATTCTTAGAAAGGGTGGTTAGATATATTTTATAGTAACTAATCTTAAGGGAAATGGCTTCAAAATATGTTCCAGTCATTTGTTTTTATTGGAATTCTTTATTTACTTATCATTTTTCTTTTAATCAACTTTAAATTGATTCTTTTTTCCTTAATCTACTTCAAACAACCACTGTCCATAAAATATGGAGTGTAATATGCTAGTATTTACTAATACATAGACAAGCAAACATGTTTAACATCCTTTTTTTCCATCACACATATACCACCGAAAGTGATTTTGTATGTGACCACTGGTAGGCATATTCCACTCTAAGATATGCTGTCTTTGTTTGAATCCCTGAGATAACTGGCCTAATAAGCTCTTCTCATATTTTTGATACAGGTCACTAAAGGGATATGTCCCTGAAGAATCAATGAAAGGACTGCCCTTGAGTAACTAGGCGTGGAACCACACTCAGTCCAATCAGTGTGGTCAAGGTCACGTGATCCTGAATCAGCTCAGCAGAAACCATAGATAAGGTAGGCAATGACAATGAAATTCCATTGAAAACCGATGGAGTTTTTGTTAATCATCAGATCATTTTGTGTTAATAATTTGACATAGAACCTGTAAAGAAAGACACTGACCAGCTAGCGGGTGTCTCCAGCACCGTGACCAAGAAGCTCTATAACTTATGGTGCCGGGAGCCGGTTCATGCTTGCTGTTTCAAAGGACCTGGCATATATGGCATACTGTTCTTAATATGTTTGCTCACCTTCTTGGCACTATGTGTTTTAACCAAGGTCTCCTCTCTGAGAAAGGTTGTTTCCCCAGGTAGGGATTTCCCCCTGAAGTTAGGGAGGGAATAAAACCCCTCAATTAAGTGCCAGGCAGGTAATTAATCACTTTAACTACAAACAATCATGCTTAAGCTACATAATCTTTACTCCCTGGAACGGAGATAAGAAACGCCCTAACCTTTGTAACAGAGATTGATAGGATTGAATCAACTGGTATAAATACAGATGTAACAAGACAGCAAGAGACAGAACTTAGAAGACAGAACCAAGAGAGACAGAACCTAGGCACAGAACCTACACAGAACGTTCTCTAGAGACAGAAGAACTTTGCTGGAGAGAACATGGCAAAAGATCCTGGACAGAAACTGGCCTCAGAACCTAGAGACAGAACCTAGCGAGAGAACATGGCAAAAGATCCTGGACTGAACCTGACTACAGAAATTGGCAAGAGAACCTGACTAGAACCTGGTGACTGAACCTGGCTGGAGAACCTGGCTGGAGAACCTAGCGAGGGAACATGGCTACAGAACCTGGCTGGAGAACCTGGAGAACCTAGCAAGAGAACATGGACACAGAACCTGGCTGGAGATCCTAACCAGAACTTCACTGGAGATCCAGACCAGAACCTCTCTGGAGATCCAGACCAGAACTTGGCTGGAGATCCTGGCTGGAGATCCTGGCTAGGCTGCTGATCAACTGAACACTGTCTCCGTGTCCTTCCTCCTTCGCCGACTCCGTCTACGCCTTTGGGAACCCCTGGACCTTCTGGGGCTGGACCCTGGCATTATGGGGTATGTAAAATTACTTTATGAATAATAAGAGAGGTGCCTTAAATATTAAGTGGTTGTCACGTGGAAGAGAAAACACCCGTGCTGTGTTACTCCCATAGGCAGGAGGAGAGAGGGTGGTTTTTGAAGCAATGTGAGAAACAGCTTTATATACAAAGGAGAAAGGGGGTTAAATGACCCTCTTTTACTAATGATCTGTGAATTTCTAATGTTAAGAGTGTAAGAAATGAGTTACATTTTTACACTTAAGTTTATATATCAAAGTAGATGTGGTTGAACAAGTCTCTCAAAATTTCCTAATACTGAGTTCAAAGTGTCTTAATTATATCCGCATAAATCCCTCATTTTCAGTCATAAGTTTTTCTAAAAGTCTCCTATTGGGAAGGAACTCTTGACATTCAATTTCTGTTCTACAGAGATTTTTATTCTCATAACTAAGCATTCTGAGCTCCAAGCAATTCTTCAGACTTAGTAAAGATTTCTTTGGGATGGTAAATTTAACAAAGCTGTTAACCTTTGAAAATGTGAATCTGAACAGAAAGAAAATGTCTGCTGCTTTCTTAATATTTAGCTACAACATTGTTTGATAGAGGTAAGAGTGTACACTTTAAAATAGACCTATAAATTTGTAAATATTCTTTATACTCAATGAAGTGTAATACATTAACACTGTTCCAGCTACAAAGTAGTGTTGGGAAAACCAAGAATAAAGTATTTAAGATGATGGGTGGGCATGTGGTAAAATGTCTAATCACTACCCCAGATAGTAATTAGTGATAGATCTTAAGGTCGACTATTCCTGATCTTGACATTTTAAAATTACTCATGAGATGTAGAATATTCTAATCCTTCCTACGTTATTTAAGACAACTCAGAGAGCATATTTCTGATAATAATGCTAGAAGTCACTGCTACTCTCAAGAATTTCAAAACAGGGTGAGAGTTGGGAACACCTGTATATTGCTGGTCACAATGCCAGAAAGGGTTCCTTTATGTTATTAAAATATTTTAAAAATAATTTTATTTAAAATTAATTCCAAGCAAATTGCTGTAAACTAATACAATTCAATAAAACAATAGGAATAAATCTATATAGGAATAATAGTTATTATTATGTCCATGTTATGTTTTGTCTGAGATGAAGGAGAGCAAACTTTCCCATGTACATGTACTTCTGCTGGATGTAAAAAGTAATGTAGGAAAACATGTACTACTGTGTCTTTAGGGTTAGCCTATCAAGATGACTAAATAAGCTGTACCTAATTTTTCCTGATGTTGTCATGTTCATGAGAATAAGATTTTAATAAAAAATTTACTTGAGTATGCTAGGAAAAGCATAGGAAAAATTACCAGTAAATTATCCTACACTCTCAACTCAGAACCTGACTACATCACTGATTATAAAGTCCTTTATAATTTGGGAAATATTTTTATTAACTCAGGTTGGAATGTATAATTTATGATCCAGCATATCCATGTGACAATGAAGCCCTCTGAACACCAAGCTAGACCCAGATGAAATACACCTTTGGGGATGATGAAAGAGCTAAGATTTCCTCCAAAGTAGATAAGAGCATTTTTAGTGCAACTATCTTGGATGTATCCTTGGTACTACCAACATTGCATCTTGAATATTTCTCCTGAATCTGAAGCTTGATGGCCCTAGTTTATCCAGGGACTAAATTTTGCTTTCCATAATTAATTGTGGCCAGGCTATTTGAGGTGATCCATAACCTTTCTAACTCTGCCAAGTCCTATACTATGGCCATGGCCCATTCTGAGTTGCGTATTTTGCCCATTCTTACTCTGCTGGAATGAAACTGCTATTCAACTATTTCTTGTTCTAGCCTGAACCCCACCAACTTAACTTAGATGGATTCAGTCAGTAATAACCTTGTGGCATCTCTAATACTCATCTTCCCATGTAGTCACAAATGCAGTAAACTCTGCCCACCATGTAGCAAATTGACATGAGCAAGAAGACAAATAAAATAGGGTAGGAAAATGTTTATTTCACTGGCTTTCAAGAAGCGGTGGCTATTGAAAACTCAGCTTGGAAGGTAGAATATCATAAACTATTTATGATTAGTTAGACTGGTAAAGTCATTCAGCCATTGATTATAAATTCAGAGTAGGCAGTGGGGCAGTACGGCTTGGGAATGGTGGAAACAACCATGAAGAAGATGACACTGGGCAGGATAATGTCAGTGGCAGCTACTGGGATCGGACAGAGAGAAAATTTAAATAAGGTAGATCACAAAGATTACAGTATTAATGGGGGTGAGCAGTAATCTGTCAGTTACATGGGAAATGAAAAGGTCAAGACCAGAAGCGACCCCGAGAAGAAATACCAGATGTGGAAACAGTAATTTCTAAATCTTTCAACATCATTCCCCAGAAATGTACAATTCTGGGAAATCAGTTGTTTAGAAAAACAAAACAAAACATGACTGACTTTTCCTTTGTTAATAATCCATAGTCAATCCTGCACCCAGCTAGAATTCGAATGATTAAGTGAATATCATTTCTTAATTCTTTAGGCTAACCATTTTTCAACTCTTATGTATTAGAAACCTGAGTTCTTATGCCACTCAGCTTTCAGCAATTCCAAACACAATACTCTGTGTGTGGGTTCATCAGCCTTCTCTGGCAGAACTTACTTGGACTGATCTCAGTTCCATACACATGTCTGATGGCTCTGAGAGTAGGATTCTAAATACTCTTTGTCAGTGCACCCTGTTGTTGAAGCTCTTTTTATTTAAAATTAAACTCTAGTATCTAACATGTCACTTAATATACTTTGATTTCCCTTTTGGATAAGATCATACTTTATTTTCTCAAAAAATCAGTTATATTTGATCAAGACAAATGAAAGCAGTATTTTTCCAAGTTATTTTACCAGTTTTAGGAATCAAATGTTGACTTGGCATCTGCTACCAAGCTCTGCCAAAAAAAGGTAGCTAGAGCTTAAAGAAATTCTACTTTTGACACCAGAACTGAAAGTGTGTTGACAATTCTTTAATGAAGATTCCTGGAACCAATCAATAACTTTTCCCTGTAACACATCCTCTTCAGGTAAATACTTAAATTAATGGGTTGTGTTTAGACAGTTGAAGTGTCAACAGAAGTGTTCCTGGCATGCTGATATATTTGTGATATATTTGTGTGCCAGATATATGAGGAATACCATCAGATGATAAAAACTGAGGATGTCCCAAATTAAGCAAAAGCTCATTACATTAACTTCTCAGTTAAATTTAAAAAAACAACATAGATAACTTAATAGGATTAACTTTGTGCCCTCAATTCTCCTTCATATTCCTGCTGCAAGGCTTTCACTGTCCATTTCCAGCTATCCCACAGTCCATTATCACTGTTACCAAAAAGGTGGGAAGAGAAGGGAGAGGAGGCACAAATCCAATCAATCAATTTCACAGCTCCATAGCAGTGATGGTGAATGGTTTAGTGGAGGAAAAGTTTTACACAAACAGGTAAAATGAAAATTTCACAGTATTGACACAGCTTACTCTCTACCTGTAATGCTCTAATTCACTAGTATTCTCAGCATGGCAGACCAAACAACAATTTACAGTAGATATGTATCAACTCAACAGCATCACAGATGTTTACTCTTGTGACATACCTTAGCATTATCTATCTTATACACCACTGACATCATGAAATATTCAGTCATTTTGTTTTAACAAATCCACATATTTTGTAATTTGCTACCTTGCTCCTTTGCATAGTAGTAAAATTAGCTGGTTCATTCTGTGAATTCTTTTGACAAAAGTATATTTTTAAAGTATATTTTTATTGATTTCAGAGAAGAAGGGAACAGGAGATAGATAGAAACATCAATGATGAGAGTCATTGTTGAGAGTCATTGATCTGATCCGCTGCCTCCTGCATGCCCCCTACTGGGGATTGAGCCTGCAACCTGGGTATATGCTCTTGACCAGAATTGAACCCGAGACCCTTCCGTTCACAGGCTGATGCTCTATCCACGCAGCCAAATCAGCTAGAGCTTTATTCTGTGATTTCTAACCAACCAACTAGTTATTAGAAGGTGTGGTTGCCTGGATGTTTTGTTACTTACGTTAAGTGGCAAAATAAGTTGAGATACACTGATAGTCAAAAACTGACTGCAAAACACCCCCCAAAATAAAACAAAACATGCAAAATGATAGCCACCAACTTATCTCAGGCAAAATTTCTCTTCTTTTCTTCCAGTTTTAGTTTGTTTCATTTCTAAAATGATGGTTTTATTTGGTATGGCAACTTACAATTATTCAATTCTCCAACATTAATGGCACAAATTCTTGTATACTACATATATAACAAAACTACATAATGGAAGAAAAACATATTTTCTTTTTATTTCATAATATTATACAGATAAGCTTCATACTTTTCAAATGTCTACCTGCTCGGTAAGCTTCTAATATAGATTTTATTAATGAGGCCAATTATTATTTTAAAAGTAGGCCTCGGCAAGCTATAACTTACATCTAAGTGCTTCTAGGCTTTTTAAAATGTACAAGAGTAAGTGATACCTTATTTCATGCAAACATGTATTTTTTAAGACACAGGCATCCCAAGCATTGTTGATAGCACTTGCTGAAACTGCTAGTTGAGCACAAGATCAATCCACAATTTCATTTTCTCTAACTCTATTTTGACTTGGCTTGTGTCTTCTCTTTCATCTATTAAGGGAGAGCCTTTTATCAAATCACTATTAGTGATAAAAATAGATTAAAAAGAAATAAATCCAGCATGCATTTATTGTCACAACAGTATCTCCAGTATATTAAGAAAGCATATTTCCTCAACAAAAGATGTTTTCATAAAATAAAATAATTTTTAATATATTTTATCCAAGTTTTCTATATAAAAGCATATAAAGTACTTCTGGCTAGTACCATAGTCACCAGATCTTTGCATAGATGTGCCGTGCAAATTTAGAATACATCTGTCACGTAAACGTTGCCTCTTTAAATCTATCAACAACATTATTGTCTTGTTTGCAAAAAACAAACAAACTGATTTTTATAACACATTTCAAAAATAGGAGTAGGTATCTGGATACCTGAGGAACACATTTCACTTTTGTTGGGGGAAAAAGTTAAGTTGACTGTCTACCAACATTTCTTTATAGAAAGCATTGAAGTGGCAATATGCAGAGTGTATTTTATCATGTAATGAACTAGTTATTTCTGTAGTAAGAAGAATCTTTAATAATCTTTAGTATTTAAAGAATTTGTCAAAAGTTTAGGATATCATGACATATATTTTTCGGAAAAGATTTCATAGAGTAGGCATTGCATCATCATGATGACCAATGCACATGCACTTTAAAAACAAGTCCAGAAAGAAATTTAATGCACTAGTTCCTTTTCTGGTTAGCTCCAATGACTTATATGACAAAAAAATCTGTGATTCTTTTATTTACCAAACAAACACAGGTGACAGACTGCAGCCTCAATATTAATGGACTCATTGACCAAACAACGCCCATAGGAGATGAGATCTGAAGGTGTCTGTTAACATCTTGCAAGATATTGTGGCTCATGTTTAAAATTTTAGAAAAAGAAAACAACACAGCTTTTTTTTTTTTTTTTTAACAATCTTGTTCACACTCCTTTTATGAATTCACAAGATTTTACTGTTACTTTCTCTCTTAGAGGAAGACTTGCTGTCCTCTGCAACACATATCCAACGTGATAGATGCTTATAACAAACCTTCTCAAGAAATACCAAAAGGCAAATAGACGCAAGTGTCTGCCCAAATAAAGTCATACCCTTCCTCGGTGTCCATGTCATCCCGGCCTGGCCATCCTCCTTGCCACCTCTGTGATATTATTAAAACCCCGACCTAGATGAGTTAAAGTTGAAATTTGAAAATTGTGCATCATAAATTTTGTGGTCATTGGATTTCACCCATTGTCTGTGAGCAAACAAATTGATAAACTATATCCCCAGTTCCATTTGAACTTTCTTGATATAATTAGATGAAGTTTAAGGAGGACTATAGTGATAGTGAGAAAAGCATAATATTTAAGATTTTACTTAGAGAACTATGACGTGGCCAGGAGAAAGGGATGAAAGAGATTGGTTCTTTTTAAAAAAAAATATTACAGATAGCAAGTTATTTTGTTTATCTAGAAGTAAACAGTGTCCTTGAGAAATTTTCCCATTTATTCTCTTTCTCCCTTTCCCCTCCCTCCCTTCCCCCCAACAAAAGCTATGGCAATTGTGGGCTCCTGATTGAGGATTCAAGTATTTATGGATTCTACATATTATTTTGTAGCCTCATAATCTATAAACTCATCACTGTTGTTACAGTGAAAATCATGGGGAAAGAGGAATATTTTTTTCTAGAAATAAACATTGTTGCCAACTTGCTGGTATTATCTATTTTGGTTAGTAAAAGAAAATATAAAAACTTCCCACAAAATACATGAATAGAGTAATCATTATGAACATTTATCAGTGTGGTGATCCTCATATTTATGCAACTCAACAAGAATTTCTCTCTGTATTAGCATAGTTATTTTGGGAATCATTTGTGATGTTGGCAATTTGCTGGAAGTCATTCTTTCAACCAGAGTTTAGCAAACTTTATCTATAAAGAGCTAAACAGTACATGTTAGGTTCAAGGGCCTTATGGCCTCTGATAACTACTCAACTCTATCCTTGCATTATAAAAACAGCCAGAGACAACACACAAGGGAATATGTGTGTCTGGTGTCAGTAAAACTTTATCTACAAAAACAGATGGTGGGTCAGATTCGGCCTGCAGACAGTAGTTAGCCAACTCCTTCTTTTAACAGTTCTTACATTAGACACTAGATCTATTCAGCATAGGTGTTAGCCTTTACTTGGAACTAAGTTATATGTCCAAAGCATTTCCAGTATTAAGATAGCATATTCAAAGTTATAATTAATTTATAGAATAATAGCAATGATTGGTAGTAATGATATAATCCTATATAATAAAACCCTAATATGCAAATTGACCAAACAGCAGAGCAACCAGCAGAATGACCAGTTGCTATGAGGCACACTGACCACCAAGGGGCAGACACTCAACGCAGGAGCTGCCCCCTGGTGTTCAGTGTGCTCCCACAGGGGGAGTGCTGCTCAGCCAGAAGCTGGACTGATGGCTGGTGAGCACAGAGGTGGTGGTGGGAGCCTCTCCCACCTCTGCTGCAGGCAGGCGGTAAGGAGTGAGAGCTCCCGGACTGTAAGAGCCCCGGACTGTGAAAGGGATGGCTGACTACTGGCTTAGGCAGACATCTCCCAACAGGTCTCAGACTGCGAGAGGGCACAGGCCAGGCTGAGGGACCTTCCCCCAACCCAGTGCACGAATTTTGTGCACCAGGCCTCTAGTTTCTAATATTTGTATGGTTTGGAAATGTGTAAGGCCAAAATAAAGCCAGTGATTACTTTGAGCTCCTTAGATGAAACTGTTCAAGTAAAAGCTATTGGTTGTTATTATTTTGCAAAGAAGATCATGGTTTCCAAAACAAATATCAGTCCTTTGTATTATTTGAAATTAGAGTATATTGTTAATATACTCACCTTGAGATTTGAGAGCTTGACAATCTTCACTGATAGTTCAAAATAATGTCCTGTAGAATACAGGTGAGACTAGAGTGATTTTAAGGTTCCCTCCTGGTCTAACATTTGATGGTTCTATGCAAATGAGTACATCAAGGTTCTTATCAAATGTGACAACAGTTGCTCCCCATTCCAAGAGATTGAGTGATTATTTCCTACACATCATGATTGCTTTGACTATTGAAGATTTTCATGTATTTATTTGCCATATGAATTTACTTTTTCCTGTTTTTTTGGATGAATTCTCTCTATGCCTGTGACTGTTTTACTACTCTAATGTTCATATTTTTCTTATTGAGCTGTGCAGAAAATGTAGGACAATAATACTTTGAAAAATGCGTTGCTTAAGAAATAACCAATGAAATAACTTCCTTGCATTGCTTCTGGGTCTTCTCTATAAAGGCCTTGCCTTTTTCTCCTCTCAGTGGAGCTCTCCTAACAACATCTGCTTTGTGCTGCCTGATTCAAATTGATATTTGCTCACATGAATGCCTAAACATTTTAAATGCCTCATTTTATCTTTTAACATATTAAACTAAGATAAGGTTTTAATCTCAGGAAAGATATGTCACCATGTGCATTGAGATAAGATTTCTAAGACAAGCCATGAGGTCCCGAGGCATATTGCAGATATTGTAGTGACGGGGGTTTTACCAGTGCTTAAAAAGGCAAAAAACAGGCCTTGGTTGAAAAGTGCTAGAATAGGATTTGAAACTACAATGAAAAAGGTCAGTTTTAACTACAATACAATAAATCCTACTGCTTACAATGTAAGTTTTTATTGAAACTGTAGCTGTTATATTCCTATAAAAATTTTTTTAAGTTGATAACTACATGCCCATCAGAATAATGAAAGAATAATTATCCTTATTATACTTAGCGACATTGAAACCTCTATTATTCTGTGATTGGAGCTGCATATCTATAGATAGCTATTATTACTGCATTGCCTGTTAAAATATAGCTCTGCAAAAATTACTTTATTTTAATTAAACATGCTTAGGGTTGTGAAGTTTTATTTGCTATCATAACCAAACAAATTCTATTTAAGTGTCACAATAGTATATATTTCTCTAAATCTTATGAATCTGTTTTTCAGCAAATCAGTTGTTCAACTACAGACCTTATTCTAAATTAAAAATCAATTACCTGAAATATAAAGTTAAATGATTGATGTATTTTCTTTTATAGGACATAATTCTAAAAGCAAAACTAGAATTTGTTCTAATAATATTGATGATAATTGTTTTTAGCTTTAGAAGATGGTGTCATTGGGCACATAAGTACTTTTCAAAGTTATAATGAAAACAGAATATGTTGGCAACCATCGACAATAAACCAGAATGAAATCAAAGCACATTAACAAAGAGAAGTCTGAGACCCCTTTATCAAAGATGTGCTTTTCTCAGAAAACTTATTACAATTGGAGTGAGCCATATAATCCAAGCAGGCAGGCTGCACGGAATCACTCAGTTCTCTTTACACTTTAGATTTTGTACAATAAATAATGCACCACCAAATACTGCACGGTCCATTTGTCTGTCTAAGATTCATAGGCACATTTTCTGGTGTTGTCATTGGCTGTCATTCCTTCTCCCCACATATGACTGTGCTGTTGGAATTCACTCTTGGAACCAACCAGGGGTCTTTGCAGGGTTACTTGTCATTAGCTTATACTGCTTTTAATCTCCTGGGCAACTTTCACTGAAGTGCATGAGATCAAGTGAAAAAACACAGTATGGAATTTCAAAGACTCCATTTACATCCAAGATAACCCACCATAAGGCAGCTAAGCATCCTCTGTACTGTGGAAGGATGGCATCCCTGTGTCTGCAGTTCATGAGCTATGAAATGTCCCAGAGAAATCTGGAGAAAGGTGAGGTGCTGAGTAAAAGGGACAGAGAAGACACGGGACTCAGCCTGTCTCAGTCTAAAGCCTGTGTTCACCCAGTTAGCCATAAAAGTATCCTTTAATATTCAGTTCACATAATCAACTATTGACTACAAGGCTAACATAGGTACAGCATGCTGTTGAGAAACATTGAAAATATGTATCCAAATCTGAACTCTTTTTCTTCCTGACCATGACAGCTTTTGACTAAATTCCTTTGTTCATTTGTGTGTTTGTTTGCTTGCTTCTGTTTTGTTGTTGTTGTCTTTGTGTTTGTCTGTTTTGTTTGTTGTAAAAGGCATTTGCATTGTCTAGTTATCCAGGCTCTGTGTTGTCTTAGGCCCCTCCCCCTTTTTCTCCACCCTCCTGCTCTCTTGCACATAAATTCCGTCCACACTCTATACAACTTTTACTATTTATTTCTCTCTAAAAGTACATTTCTGCTCCTGCTTCTAATATCAGTCCATTCTTCTCATGTGCTCTGCCTTTCAAATACATACTTACCTGCCCCATTTTTTTGCTTGCTTTAAGTCCCAACTCAAATGCTACTTCATTGAAGAATCTTTCCTAAGGACCTACATCTGAGTATTATGACTTTTAAACCTTTAGGATCCTCTCTTAGAGCATATTTTCTATTTTGCATTAGTTGTTTTTTGTACTTGTTATTTTATCCTATTAGTTCGAAAATTCTTTGACCTAAATCCCCGCTCTAGGAATTATATGCATCACAAAAAGTAAGATTACTTTCAGTTCCACAGACTGTAAGATAAGAAGAATGTAAGGTTTCCGTTTAGTATTTTAAGTATGTGACATGCATATAAGCTAGCAAGAGAAACTTCATATCAATTTTTGTTAAAGAAGACAAAGATATGATAACAGTTTTTATGTGTAACTAGCGACCATTTACATAGTGAATTAATTGTGAAATGTAATATTTACAAGGAGATGATGATGAAAATTGGCAGCATTCTTTCCACTTAATGAAGATCATGTTCAAGTATAGGAGTAGTATCCACAAATATTTTAACTCTTCCTAATCAGAAATACTTACCATAAACACAGACTATTTTTAAATGAGAATTTAAATCATGTAACTAACCACTTTTGGAGCAAAACATTCTAGATTTCAATTTTGGAAGCTTAAAAAAAAAGAATAGTGGAAGAAAATCTAAAGAGATAAATCTGTTCCTTAGCTTTTGATTAATGACCCTATATAATTTACTTTGGATTTCCTGACAGTGGGGCCACAATGTATGTGAGTGGGTTAGTCAAGTTTCCTATAGCACATGGAAACAGCAGCATTATGCAATTAACCTCACACAATCCCATTTTTTGAGAGAAGGGAGTTAGTGTCTGGTAGGAAAATGGCTCCCATCCAAATCATGTTTCACTAAGAGCCAGTGGAAGAGAAAAGCAAGAAAAATATTAGAAATATTTTTAACTCCTAGAAATCAGAAATGAAAAGTTAACAAGTATGGGAAAAGACGAATGAAAATCTGTCTTTTGATTATAGTTTTGGAATGCTTATGTGATCTACAGCTATAATAGTTTATATTATAAATTAATTTCAGAAGATGTAACATTTGATAATGCTGGAAATAGTAGTCATTTCTCAAATTTATTATAGTACTCACATTTCCCCCACATTTCTTAAATCACAACATATGCAATACATGCATATAAATGGGGGGGGCAAAAATATGTGTTTTTTTAAATATATTTTTTATTGATTTCAGAGAGTAAGAGAGAGGGAGAGATAGAAACATTAATGATGAGAGAGAATTATCAATCAGCTACCTCCTACACAACCCTGATTGGGCGGTCAAGCCTGCAATTCAGGCATGTGCCCTGACGGGGAATTGGATCGGGAATCAAACCCTGACCTCCTGGTTCATAGGTTGACACTCAACCACTGAACACACTGGCCGGGCAAAAAATAATGTTTTTGGTTTTTTTTTTATTGTTTATATTCTATGACTTTGACTTTCAGGGACCTTTTATGCCAATAAGTTTAGTTCTTTACAACATCTACACTTCCTTTTGTGGAATCAAAAGTAAACATCATTCATCTATGGGATTAAACAAAAGGTCTATTGAAAGGAAGCATGTCTTTACCTCTAGGAGTTTCTCAGACTACAGATATAGCACATTTTATCAGGAAGGAAAAGTGACAAGAATAACTTTTCTTTCAAAAAATGGAGGAGTGACTCAGCAAATTATCTTGTAATTTAAAAATTCTAAAAATCATGTGGCACTTACTTCCACATATACTCTGTAAACCTCAATTTCTTTCCCCAAGAATTAAAAATTTACTTCTTTACCATGGAAGTCCACTAGTGAAATTACAAAATAATAATAATAATAATAATAATAATAATAATAATAATAGTAATTCCAGAGGGAAAAACAGAAAGTGGCAAAATCCAGACTTATTAACTAGGGCTGTAAAAGTATCTAAAAGTGATGTCCGAGGGAGGGGTACACAAGCGGGGACCCTCCATTGTTTGTGGAGTTTTGGGGGCACTGCTGAAATAAGCTTCTTCAGAAGGCCCCATGGAAGGATGAGAAGATTTTATTGGCCTGGAATTATATTCCTTGGGTTGCAAAGTCCCATTTCCCCAAGCCAGTCCTGAAAGAGGGGCAGATGGAGTTCAGCAGAGACAGAAGCAGGGCCCATGTCCAGAGTTTCCCTTCCATGTTGCAGCCGAGTGTAGTTCAGCATTCAGGCCAGATTAAAGTCCATTAGTCCAAGTGTGGAGCCCAACATGACCTTGCAGGCACAAGGGAGAGCAGCCCCCTGCAGCAGAAATCCCAAGAGGGCCGGAGCCTTGGAGCCAAAAGAGAGAACTTCCTTTCTTTGCAAGTTTATATATTTAGATTTCGCACCTTGCAGTGGCCTCATCCATCCTGGCCAATTACCTGTTCCAGGTGTGACTGACAGGCAAGCCTTTCCCCACCACTCAGACCATACTGGGCATGCGTCTAAACTGCCTTTCTCTAGTCCCTTTCCCGCACTTGGAGAATGTTCAATGCAGCTTTTTGACAAAGCTGTGTAAATGGCATGCCTGTACTATTTGGTCTTCTGTTTCACTCCTTCCTTGTTAAATAATAACCAGGTTATTACAATGGTATCAAAAGTATATCAGTTGCCAATCACTAACACTCCCAGAATAAGCAAATAGAAAACCTTCTTTTCTAAGCTGTGTCAGTCAATACACCAGAGAAAGAGAAACCACCTCACAAATTAAAGGGGGGATTTTCATATTCTCCAGCACGTGTTCTTCTATTACATTTACATGTTGGTGGTTTTAAATATTTATAAAGTTCCTACAAAGAATTTTGGACCCCAGGGATTAAAATAAATTGAAATAGATTCTGCCTTTCGCTTCTTATATTTGAAACCTCTTTATAGATTTGTTACTTATTATGTTACTTATAATGTGACTTATTATTTATTAAAGGCAAGAATTCAAGTGCAGTGCCTGAAATACTACAGATAGCATTCCCTCATAAACTTATTAAATTTTCTTTTTTAATTAAATATATTGGAGTAACAATAGCTAATAATGTTATATAAGTTTCAGGTGTACCTCTGTATACTCCATTGTGTGCTCACCACCCAAAATCTAGTCTGCTTTCATCACCATATATTTGACTCCATTTCCCTTCTTTGTTATACCCCGCCTTCTTCCCCTCTGGTAACCACCACTCTGCTGTCTGTATCTATGAAGTGTTTTTGCTGTTGTTTTGTTTGTTCGTTTCTTGCTTTTTGTTTTATATCCCACGTGTGAGTGACATTTTCATTCTTTAATTTTTGGATCTATCTTCAGCTGCCAAAGTTTTCAGAGAGGTCCAAAGAGCCTGGCATGGAAAAGCAGAAAGCTAGACTCATGACCCACCAGGAAATTTGCTTTTCTTTCTAAATAGAGTAGGTGATGATCTTTACATCTCAGAGCTTCATAGGCTTGAAATACATTGGCCAATGGCATCAGCAACTTAGCAGTCAACTCCCAAACTGAGTAAACTCATGTAACATGATTAAACAAAACAGGTCTGTCTTTCTCTTCCCCTCCTAGTGAAATAGGAGTTGACTCGCTGTACTGACTTGTTATAATCTGAGATAAACAAACCAGGTACCACCCACTGGCACGGCTCAGTGGTTGAGCATCCACCTCTGAACCAGGAGGTCACAGATTCCAGTCACGGCACATGCCCCAGTTGTGGGCTCGGTCTCCACTAGGGGTTGTGCAGGAGGCAGCCAATCAATGATTCTCTCTCATCCTTGATGTTTCTGTCTCTCCTCCCTTCCTCTCTGAAACCAACAAAAATATATATATTATTAAAAAACCCACAAAGATACATTGTTTTGCATCCGAAGAAAAGATCAAGTAGAACCAAATCATTTGCTATTTTAGAAATGTGCTAAGAGTTTATTACAATAAAAGTTACAATTAGGTAAACTTGGCTGGATCATAGATTAAACATGCTTTTAAACATGCCTTCACTTGATGCTCATTCACATATGTCCATTGACATATCAAAGTAATATAAGACTCCTGAGAGTAGTATACTTGTAAAGTATAGAAGACTCCTACCTCCCAGATAGTTGCATAATACATTTTTGTTCTCTTAAACTTTTTTTTTCATCTAAAGTCAGAACATGGTAGAGAATTTAGCTTTTAGAAAATAGCTTCTTTTCAATAAATTAAATGCTGAATGGCATTTCAGATTCACAGTTAACATCTGTTATCCATAATTAATTGTCATCATTGATGAAAACAAACATACTCTTAGCACCGAGTGAGTCAGCCCAGTATATTTTATAGAGAAGCAGGGAGAACTCAGGAGTTTTAAATTTTGCAGTCTTTCTCAGTATGAAACATTTCAAAGGGTTCTGACTGTGGAAAGAGTTCCTCCTCAGCAATTTGCGTGTTACACCTGACCACCATGGAGCTCTCACTCCCCCGTAGGGGCTGACTTTGAAGTCACTGGTGACTACAGTGCTTTAGGGCTCTTCAGTGGAATTTTCTCCCTTTGTGTGAAGGACGCTTACATGAGGTTTGTCTTTTGCACAAAGGATCATTTGAAAGTTCAGAGATAACAGAACTACTTAAAAATCGGAATGAAATGTAACTTTAATTCAGCTTTTCTTTAAAACTTTTACCTTAATCTGCATCTCTCTAACATTCACAAACATTACAGTGCTTAAAAAAAATTTAAGCAATAAGCAAGACTGATAGTGAAGAGAATAGGAAGGGGGTGGGGATGGGGAGTGGAGCTAGGACTGTAAGAATAATTTTTTTTGTTACTATTATGTTTTCTCCCATCTTGCTGGGTTTTTTAAAATATATTTTCATTGATCTCAGAGAGGAAAGGAGAGGGAGAGAGAGATAGAAACATGAATGATGAGAGGGAATCATTAATTGGCTGCCTCCTGCAGGCCCCCGACTTGGGATTCAGCCCTCAACCCAGGCTTATGCCCAGACTGGGAATGGAACCATGACCTCCTGGTTCATAGGTCTATGCTTAACCACTGATTTGTTTTTAAATAGTTAGCAAGGCAAAGTGTTCTGCTCAACAAGTCTGATTTAATGTTTCTGATGTGATGGTTTTTCACTAGGGAGATAATGCTTCAAGGTGCCAGCAGGATCTCACACGTTAAAAATATGATGAAGGGGGAGGGGGGAGGAAAAGAACAAGAACAATGTGAGAGCATTTGAAGAGCTCATGAATTAACAGGAATCTTGTTAAAGATTCATGGCATTTCCTTTCAAGAGAAGCAAAAGTGATATCCAGTGTGGTGTGGAATTCTTGCTGGAGTCCTTTTCACAGGAAGCTAGGAGTGAACCTCATCAAACCTGGCAAAATTGGGGTGGTTGTTGGAACTTCAGAGGGATCAGAGAAAATCCGCATGCATAATAGAAGGGAGGCATTTCATAGGAGGAGAGATTAAAGAGATTTTGTTATGGAGGCTAGAAGCAGGAAAGGGAAGGGTAATTATGTCAGACTGGACACTCCAAGAGTGGATCTAAGATTGAATTAAACATGCACACCTTTTATTAGTGAAGCAGCTGCTAGAGAAAATATGAAGGTTGACTGAGAAGGCCGGACGAGCTTTCAGATCGCAGTGCAAGTATGACCCTGAGTGAAGGACAGGGAAGGAAGGTTGTGCATGAGCATCCTTGGCTGCTGGGCAGTCTGACTTCCCTTGGTATCCCCAGCCACTCTGCTGACTGTCCAGTACTTTTTCGATGGTGGATATTGTCTGATGGACATTATTATGTGATATAAAAATCTCCACTTGATGCTCACTCACAGATGTCCATTCACGTGTCTACCCTGGACCTCTTTGCCTCTGAGGAATTTCTCTCTCCTCAACTGGGTCCCCTTCTCCTCCCATAGGCTCACCGATTGGTCATTTCCTCAAGTCTCAAATACATAAATAGAAGAGAATTGGACTTTAGTCATCACTTCACTTGTCTCCACTAAGCCCCCATTCTGAGGATGAGCAATGGTGGTCTCTGGAATCAATGTAAATTCAGAACCTGTGTCCATTAGCCCTCAAAATATTTGTTTATTCCACCTTTCGCAGTGTACAGTCATCCATTAAATATGTCCTTTTGTGGAGAGACTGGGGATTGTCATAGTATAAGCTTGTCAGGGTGGTGCAGGGTCCTTTCTCCTAGGAACTTGAGCACTATTTTAGTCTTGGTCCCTATATGGGAACTAAACAAGGGATCATGACTTTTTTGGGGTGGTCACCTTCACTCACTGCAAGCATGTTGTTAGATGCCTCTCTATTTAGCAATAAACTCTATATCCCTTGAAGGTTATCCTCCTTGGCTACTCCTCTGATCTTGCTGGTCCTTATGCTAATTATGGTCTCCTGAATTCTGGAAATCACCCCACTACCTGGCCTCAGTTATTGCAAGAACCATGATTGCCTGAGTGTTAATGAGCCCAACGTTGTGACCTACCATCCTAGGTCTTGGGACTCCTGCCTATATAAGGTAACTATCATGAACCTTGTTAGGGATGCTGGTATCCTCTCACTCATGAATTCCTGATGGCCTTGGTCAATGCATTGTCCTTTGGGTTCTCCTCTAGAACAGAATCCTCTGTGGGTCATGTGGCCTTACTTAGCATATCCACTGCAGCATGCCCATGTTCCTCAGCCTCTTTATTCCTCCCTCTACCTCTGCCAGAGCAGGCGAGGCATTTCTATTTCACTTCTCTCAGCTTACCCAGGCTTCTGAGAACCACTCCAGTGGCAAGATTCCCCTACCCTCTTGGGTCCTGTATTCTGAAAAAGGCTCTCACACTGGAATTCCTGCAATCCAGTCTGATATGCCCACCTCTTCATATTGTATATTCAAAATTCAAGCCCAGGAGCACACCTCTGGCTCCTGCTAGTATGTATGGCTAGATTTTTTGCATTTTTTTTTTTAAAGTATATAGCTTATCAGTGGTTCTCAACCTTCTGGCCCTTTAAATACAGTTCCTCAGGTTGTGACCCAACCATAAAATTATTTTCGTTGCTACTTCATAACTGTAATGTTGCTACTGTTATGAATCGTAATGCAAATATCTGATATGCAGGATGGTCTTAGGCGACCCCTGTGAAAGGGTCGTTTGACCGCCAAAGGGGTCGCGACCCACAGGTTGAGAACTGCTGGTAGAGGGTCCCTAGCTTGGTTTTGCTTGGAATTTAATCCTAGTTATTAGCCTGGCGAGCTGGAATAGAGGTAGGAATAGTTTCTCAGATGCCACCTATTGCTTTGTGGAAGACGGGCTTCTTTAGCATTTTCCAGGATGGCAGAAACGGTAGCTTCTACTGAGGAAGTTTGGTCCACCTCTGTGAGCCCAGAGAGTCTAGGCAGCGGTGGGCAAACTTTTTGACTTGAGGGCCACAATGGGTTCTTAAACTGGACCGGAGGGCCGGAACAAAAGCATGGATGGAGTGTTTGTGTGAACTAATATAAATTCAAAGTAAACATCATTACATAAAAGGGTACGGTCTTTTTTTTTTTTAGTTTTATTCATTTCAAACGGCCGGATCCGGCCCGCGGGGCGTAGTTTGCCCATGGCTGGTCTAGGGCCATGGTCAGCAAACTGAGGCTCGTGAGCCACATGCAGCTCTTTGGCCCCTTGAGTGTGGCTCTTCCTATGCCTTAGGAGTACCCTAATTAAGTTAATAACAATGTACCTACCTATATAGTTTAAGTTTAAAAAAATTGGCTCTCAGAAGAAATTTCAGTCATTGTACTGTTGATATTTGGCTCTGTTGACTAATGAGTTTGCCGACCACTGGTCTAGGGTATATGGCAGAGCATATATCTTCAAAGGTTTCCATCTAGATGTCCCCATTTCACATTTTGGGCCTGGGGATTTCCCACCAGGTCCCTGACCTTCACATATAGAACTGCCTTGACTGAGCACTTGATTGCCTTGACTGTTGGAGCTCTGCAACAGAAACAATTTGGTCTTTAGTTTGCTGTGCACTGTCTGTCCTTCCACGGCAGGAAACAAGAACCGCTTTGTAAACTATCATGGAAGTTCCCGCACTTAGCCATTAAATCTTATTGACAGACCATCAGGCTCTCGTTATCTTTCTGTATGGCATCAGTACAACTTTAAAGTCATCAGCCAATTTGGCTCTTTTTGTAGATCTTGTTTCCCTAATGTTCAAATGCCTGCATCATTGCATCTGGCACAGAATTCCCCTCCAACCATACATCTTCCGAGATCACCATCCATGAAATCTTTACCAAGTAAGCTGCCATCTTGTGTCAGGAGCTATCTGCACCTCTTACTAACCAGAATGAGAGTCCTCTTCATCTTCCAGTTGGTGGGCGAGCCAGTCCTAAATATCCATTTTACTGCCCATTTCCTGGAACCACTCCTGGCACCACTCTTGCTAGTTCAGGTTCTGTGAGAAGCAGATGCCAAGATGATATTAAATATGCAAGGATTTTGTTAGGAAGAAATTATCTGAGAAAAAATGGGGAGGGAACAAGAGAAAACAGAAAAAGCCTTGAGACCACATTGCAAATTTGACCAAGGGTAAGAGAGAAGGAAGGAAAGGTGGTAGAAGTGCCCTAGTCAGCTGTGTGTTCTACTGTGGTTTCTGCAAGGTCATCAGAGAGTCCCAGAGTCAAAGACCCATGTCTCCCAGTATGGGACCTCTCTGGGGATCCTTGCTGAGAGTAGTCATTGGCTGGGATCAGCTCCTCCGATGCTGTGTGGCCTGGGTGTAAATGTGGTAGTGGGTTGTGGAGCACAGGAACTGATCAATTTATGTCACTGTTGTGGGAGGCTCGTGACTTCCATTCTCATGGCCACTCCAACTGACAAAGGAAGAGGTAAGATTTCTATAAGGCAGGGCCCTGTCCTGATGGCCACACCTATGGAAATCAAAATAAGAGGGGTGTTTATTATTATTAGGAATCTACTGTAAGGAAGGATTTTTTTTTTTAACAGAGAGAAAGGGAGAGAGATAGAGAGTAAGAAACATAGATGAGAGAGAAACATCTCCTGCACACCCCCCACCAGGGATGTTCCTGCAACCAAGGTACATGCCCTTGACCAGAATCAAACCTGGGACCCTTCAGTCTGCAGGACAACACTCTATCCACTGAGCAAAACCAGTTAGGGCAGGTTTTGGTTTTTAATGACTTCAGATTTCATTGGAAACTTTGGGATCATTAAGGCTGAACTTCTCCATATAGGATGTTGATTTAACCAGATGTGGTGTTGAAGTAGGAGTCAAGGGGGTCACATGATATAGAACTTATACCAAAGATGTCTTTACACAGGATAATAAGTTTATTCTTATTTAAACGGAGTTGAATAGTTTTCTCTTTAACCTCAATAATCCTCTGTGTCTTAAATATTCAAAAGGTATTATGCAAATTGGAACTCTAGTGTAAGGTAATTAAGTGTACAGTACTGTCTAGCATTACAATGATTTAATATTACTTATTGCTGAAGTTTATATTGAGCTTTTTGTTCAATATAATAGGTGTTTCTGTAAACTTAGTTTGAGAAATATTAGGGTAGAAAATGACCTCCCTGCAGTTAGAAATGCTTAGAAATGCATATGTTTAAAGGCAAGCTATAAGATTAGCCTCACCATCCTTTTGTCTTTATGATGCTACAAGCTGGTTTTATAGAGTTTTCTTAATATGTGTCTGGAAGACACACTTTATAATTGATTGTCAATGAGTACATCTTAGCTTCAAAGTATGCACTGCTGTCAAATGTCATTTTAAAAATGACATCTGGAAAGTTTCCTAATTGCTTTTCTTCTTCTTCTGATATGATCAGCAGTTTAAACAGCTCAGAAGGCTGTGTAAATTACCAAGAACATACCATGTCCTAGCTCCTCATATTCAAGTCTCAAGAAAATTTATTTTTTTTCTGATTATTTAGAAACTACAAGTAGTTGTTTAGTTGCAGTTGATTCTTGAACAACATGGGTTTTATCTGTGCAAGTTCACTTATATGCATTTTTTTTAAATAAAGACCTGTGCCATGATTTCTATCCATGATTGGGAGCCCAAGGATGCAGAGGGCTGACTGTCTCATTTATCTACACCATTTTATATAGGGGACTTGAGCATCCTTGGATTTTGGTATCTGCAGGAGGTCCCAGAACCAATTGCCTGCAGATACCATGGGACAACTTAAGTTCTGAGGGAGTCAAAATTTATATGAGGATTTTCAACTGCACACCTAACCCCAGTGTGGTTCAAGGTCAACTGTATTAAATATCTGAACCAGCAACTGGCTCCTTATCAATGACCAGTTTAAACCCTGTGAACTGAGTGACAGTGCAAGAGGGGTTTGGATTGGGAAGCAATTTCTGTACTGTTTGAGATTTATCTTTTAAATTGTTGGGAATAAACAGCATGTACTATCTACTTAACAGAAAGGAAAAGTAACCTAAAACTAGCCTGCAGAAATCTTTCATTGCTTCAAGATTCTGTAGAATGATGGTGTCTCCAACGTGAGTTATCATTAGATGTATTGAACCACCTAAGTCAATGTTATCTTGAAGTTCAAACACATCAGATAAGAGGAACCACTAAATAACATCAAGGCAGTTGTCAAGAGCAACTCAGGAGAATTATAAAAGGAGTCCTTAGGTTTGATCCGTGTGTATACACAACACTGTGCCTGTCCTTTCTAATTATAGCCATTATAATCTACAAAAGTTGATTAATCATAAAGTAAGATTGCTGTCAAGGAGAAACTTATATTCAGCTAATACATGATTCTAGCCATTTTAACATGAGAGAGCATAATTGCTGTTCTGAGGGTAAGAAACACTTTGGCATACAGATCTGAGAATAAAAAACTTTTTGTATGTACAAAACTCTGGAAAAAAAACATGCCAAGATTGCATAGTATGCGAGTGGTTTTAAAATATTTCATAAAGAATCTTTGAAGGATTTAGTATTTTGCAAGAAAATACAGTTTCCCATGAAAAGGAAAGTTGATGGAAACAACACACAAATATGAAAGAATTGAGTTCTGACTTAGCACACTGATTTTTGAAAAAGGATTGATGACCTACAAGGACATTTCCTGTGCATCTCTAAGGTTAAGATATTGAAAAACACTTTTTTGGGGGGTCAAATCTCAATTCTAGTGTCAGAGAAGTTAGTGACATTTTCTGACTGTGTCCCTGTCATCTTTTTCACAGATTGAGGGCTCTTGCCATTGGCATTGAAGAAAATGGGTATCAAAAGAGACACTGAGGGAGAAACTATCTTCAAAATGTCTAATTATTAGTATTTCTTACAATCCTTATAATCAATCCAGTCCTCAAATAGCACATAATGTCTATTGTTATTTTTCTCCTTCACGGTTGACCTACAGACATTTTACAATGCATATATGAAGTTCAATAGGAGCTTGTATGTCTTATTCAGCCTTTAAAAAAATATTAACTTCTCCCACCAGTAGGAAGTTGAGGTTCCTGGTAAACTTTAAAGTGCCTGTTTCTTTTTAAATATATAAACTTTTCTTTAGAAATAATTTCAAACTTACAAAAGAGGTGCATGTTATCCAGGTTTATTATTGTTATCTATTGCTTTATAATGTTCTTTCTCTTACTCCACATATGTAACATTTATAATATATTTATGTATATAATTTGATTATTTCTCTACTTTCTGTCATAACAAGATGCTTTAAGCTTGTGCCTATCTTGAACTTAGCCTGCCCTAGCCTGAAAATGGCCTCTCTGAGAAGACCTTGGTCCTGTAATGGGAAATAATACTAGAGACCAAGATCTGAGTAAGAGGTGCGCTCATTTCTATTGGAGTATCATTGCTTTTTGTACCTTGCAGCAAACAGACTAGGAAATGTGTGCATGTGTATAAATATACATACATACATACATACATGCAAATAAAAACACCCATACACGTATGTACATATGTACATACATACATAACCTCATCCTTGCTTTACTCTTAGCTAGAAGAAATGAAATACTCATGAGTGGATAATGTAATATAATCATGAAAGTATAAAATAATTATTATTAATTGCTTTGTCAACATTTTTCCAGTTATCTTTGGTTGGATCTCATCTTTAAATAGATTATCATGTTTCTCTTTTATTTCTATAAGATCCTTATTTTCCCCCTCTTATTTTCTATTTTCCTTTTACTGTTTCATTTCCAAAGACAACACTTATCTGATTCTGTTTCAGAAGCAATGAATCTGTGAGGCTGCCACTTCTTGTCCTCTATAGTACCAAGTTCCTTTTTTGTGGTCAATTCTATCCACAACCAAGTTCTGACATATATTCAGTAATCTATAATTTATTGTTGAGCATTTTCTTTTGGAGTATGATTTTATCTATGCTGCATCTCTGTCCTTTGCTCTCCTGTGTTCTGACACATGGGGAATTGTTAGTCTTCTGTCCTCTGCTCTGGGCACTAAAGACTTGCAGCACAGAGCTGGCAGAGAGAAAGCCACTGGAATTGTTCTGTTTGTTTTTTCTTCTTACAGGTGATTGTAAAGCTCCATTTCCCTGCATCCAATAAGGCCTAAAGTATTGACTCTGTGTGGTTTATATGCTCTCCCTGTTGACATTATGGAGTGCTGATCAATAAGAAATAGTTTCATATCTTTTGAAAAATCTTAAAAATATTACAGGCATTGAATAAAATGTGTCCATAGAAATGACCACTTAGGTTTAATATTTAAAAGTTGGAGAAAAAAATGTGAGCCAGATGCAAAGGTCTTCAATTAATTTGGGCGGAGTGACTAGGAGGTCAGAAAGTGAAATAGACCAGGTGGGAGAAGGGGGCTGGGTGGCCAGATGGCTGAGGGCAGAGGAGTGGGGATGATACAGGAGAGTAGAGGCGTAATGAACTGGAAAAGCACTGAGGAGCAAGGAGGTTTTTTATCACCTCCCAAACCAGAGATTTTGGAAAATCAGCAGCTTTGAACATAATAGAGCTTCTGGGAAAATGGTATCCTCAAACAGGAGCCAGGGGGAGGAAATACCTGTGAGTAGTTGGAAAGCAGGTGAGTAGAGGCACATTCTGATTGGGAGGCATCAGGACTGAAGTACAATATGGAGCTTGGCTAAGGGTGGCTGGGAGAGTGGCACTGCCATGTGAACTGTTCTTAAATTTTAAACAGAAACCACGTACAAAATAGCTTCAGTGCAGGCTCAAGTTAGTCTCCAGTTTGAGGCAGAAGATTAGAGAATGGTCCAGGCAAAGGGCTATAGGAGATGTCTTATGTATGAGTGCGAGGCAGGCATAGCAGATGTCCCTGGTGGAGTTTACAGGGGAGGGAATATCTGTTTTTCTTTTACCCTTTTAGGTTCTTGGCTGGATTTCTATCACAAAAGACAGCTCTGTGTCAGGTGTTGAGAAGTTCAGAGAACCATATCACTCAATCCCACTTTTGAGGGAGCTGTAAGAGAGTTGGAGAGGTGAGGTGTGTGCTCTTAAAATGCTGTGCCTTTAGAATAAACCAATGCAAATGTTGGCATAAGCCAGGACATAATTAATACCCACATGCAGCCTAAGTAATAGGCTAAATACTAGTGTGCATAAGAGGGATAATTTATCCTCAGTTGGAGTAATCAGGAAACATGAAGTCGGGCAGCAGAAGGACACAAGGTGTGCAAGGTTAAGCATGTCTTCTGAAGAAGAAACCACACATTCCCTAGAAAGGAATGATGAAACACCACAAAGAAAAACATAGCATCCCTTCATCTGGTAAAAGAGTCAGAGCATTAAGTTTTAATGAAAATGTCTATTTTCCAAAGGAAGAACGACTTCGCTAAACAAACGTCATCCAACTGCTTACTGCATTGAGGTGGGAGGACAGGCTTACTCAACAGTATAATTTCTTTAGCAGAATAATAGCTAATACTTTGTTGATAATCATTATGTTCCAGGCATGGTTGTAAGTATCTTTATAACCCCTCCAATACTCCTGTGAGGTTAGTATGTTGTTATCTATATTTAGAGACAAGGAAACTGAGTCTCAGGTAGGGTAATACTTGCTCCAGGTCGCCTTGCTAGTGAGGGGTAGAGCTTGAATTGGACATGGACTCATAACCACTCTGCTGATTGCCACTTTATTGGTGGCCACAGTATAAGAAGTGGTAGAGTGGCTATTAAATTGGGTGTGGAAGCAGCTTTAACACAAAGAGTGCTCATTTAATAATGTTTATAAAAATGAGATTCTAGCCATGCAAACCAACTTCTTATTGCATCAGGGAAATTCCTTCAGGATCAATGGTAATTAGTAAAATGAATCTTTAGATGTCTTCACTAAGTGTGGTGGAAACGCTGCAGTGTGCACGTGGCATATTTTAATATTTGCTGTAGAATTTAGACAACTCTCAGCCCACGGGGAGCTCTTATTCAAACTAATTTAAAATAAATGAGTAATTAACATTTCATGAGCTAATGAATCAAACATTTTGCTAAATGGAAGATAAATAATGTCTGTAGCTCAACCCTCAATCTGGGTTACAAATCCTATAATTCAATTAAAAATAAGCTCTTTGACCTTTGTTTGATTAAAAAACAACTTTGTGGTTTTCCTCTGGAAATATCTAGATTTCCATTATTCAGCACCCACTTTATTACACACTTGCTTTGATAATGCATTTTGATTTGATG
The DNA here is from genome assembly GCF_963259705.1 of Myotis daubentonii. Lineage (NCBI taxonomy): Eukaryota > Metazoa > Chordata > Mammalia > Chiroptera > Vespertilionidae > Myotis > Myotis daubentonii. The sequence goes on along the minus strand of NC_081851.1, from coordinate 63,726,604 downwards.
TATGATGTTTTCCAGTAAACAAAATTTGCTGAATGATCTTTTCAAGATAACTTAAAATATCATCCATATTATAATTAAATCCCTTGTTTGAAAGGGTGGGATATGTTAGGGTCACAGAAGGAGGAACACATGAAGCCAAAGTGGTAGGGATTATAAATTTACTAGGTCATCTGGATACCAGGTGGGCTGAGCCCCCAAAAGGCACCAGCGCCCAAAGACGGGGAGTCAGTGGTTTTTAAAGGACTCCAGGTATGCTTTTTTGGGTGGAAAATTCTCTGGGCAGGTCCTGAGGGGAGAGAGAATGGTCTTAGTAAGTGGAATGTTTGCTTAGCAAGTGAAATGTGGTCTAAGCAAAAGGGAATGTCTATTGTGAAGTGGTCTAAAGGTCAGTTCCCAGGGGAGGGGGTGTGGATTCAATTATTTGATCACATCTAACATTTTGGGTAGAGTCTAGAATGGGAAATTTCAAAGTCTTTCTACCTCATTCTTTTAAGATTGTTTTGATGCAAATATGTATATATTTTACGGAGAGCTATGTTTTAGTCCTTATTCTGAGTTCTTTAGATGCAATATCCAAAATGGGCTTCATAGCAATACTAGGTGGTAGTATTATTATGCCATCCCTAATATAAATGGACTCACTCATGAATTCAACATTTATTGATTATCTATTGTGTGTCAGACATTGTGTTGCATAGGAGCCAGCCCTTTGAAATCTAGTCATCAAGAAAGATACAGCCCCTGTACCCTGTGGCAGGGTAAGAACCTAACTTCCATAAGTGCCAGTTATCAAAGGCAGATGGCCTAATAACATTAACCAACCTCCCTCTTCTCTTAATGTCCTCCAGTATTTTTCACCAGCTCACCCTAGTGGTTAAAAACTCCCCTGCCTTTTCTTTCAATAGAAGCATTTTTTAATGTTTTCCCCTATTGCAATTGTCTTGAATAAAATCTTCCTTGCCTTTTTAACTGGTGGGATGCAATTTATCTATTACAGACTCCTTCACTTGGAATACAATATGAATGGCTGGTGGCCCCTGGAGTGTCACAATGTGTGGCCCTGGCTACCTCCTAGGAAGGGGGGGAGGGGACATTAGCATGGTTTCATCACCACATAGCCATAATTATTGTAAGTGCTATGTAAAAAAATTACAAAGTGCCATGAGTTAATAGTTATCTTTTAATAGTTAACTATAGCTGAAGCCTCTAGGAATAATTTTTTGGGGAAAATTACATTTAGATTCCATTTGCGGTCCAGCTTGAAGTTAATTAGAATGGTGAGGTGAAGACAAGGTATATGACTTCCAGATGGAAAGAAAAAAAATACAACTTCAAATAGCTTTGACCACATGAGTGTGACAGGAAAAAAAAAGTAGAGATGACAAAGTGAGAAATCACAGATTCTTCCCCTCTTAACAAGAGAGACAAGTTTCAAAGGGAAGTGGGTTGTGCAAGCTAGATTTCAACAATGAATGAATGTGGTAAGAAGCCCAGAGATTCCTGGGTTGATTTTCACTGTAAAAGCCAAGTCATTGACAAAGACGAAAGCAATTCATAGATCCCTGTGAGGAAAAAGGGGCAATAAGACAGATCATGAGTAGGCAGGCTGAGAGGGACTTGGAATGGACTTGTGAGTTAAAGGAGAGGAGACATTTGAAAGCAAATATCTCTTTGAGGGGTTGTGGATACATATTTGCATGTGTGTATACAGAGATGGAGAAAATAATTTCTAAGCTTTGTCATGAATTATCAATGGAGCAGTCCTCTGGTGTTCTTATAAATTCAACAAATACACGTAATTTTAAAGTTGCTTTTGTTGGATGGTGCTCACTTGAGTGGCACACTACACAGGGACAGAATCTCAAGCCTCCTGAGTATTTTAAGGGCTTCATCAGGAACTGAAGGATGGCTAGTGCGTTGTGTCCAAGGGCTAGTGAGGGAGAAGTAGAATGGCATGGAAGGAGGTTGGTAGAGTAAGAAGGGCAGGGTAAGGAACAAACCCAAAGCAGCAGAAGTAGAATTGAAATCCAGGCTTAAGTAAAGCCAAAACACGTGCTGCAGTGACAGGCCTTGAATAAAGGAGAGGAAACCATTCCACTCACCTCAGGCCGAGTTTCTCTCTACTTTGTACCAGCATAACCCAAGAATAGTAATAGTAGGCCATAGAGTTTAGTATGAAGAAGTATTAGCGGACATTCAATAAATGCCTTATAGATAAATGTAAAAATAAAGTGCAGTTATTTGGTTAATGTGTGTCCTTTTCCCTATGTTGTGCACCTGGAAGGAAGAGCCCTGTTTTGTTCTCCATAGTGTTTCCAATGTCTTGCTTGGTGCTGGTTTAGGGAAGGCACTCAGTATTTGTATGAATACAGGAGGAAATGGATAAAGTGCTAATAACTCTACTCTTCCCCCATAATAAAGTTGTTTCCCTCTCTCACATCCAATTAATCTTATACTGAAAACTAAAATATACATTGATCTTAAAAAGAAAGAATTCTCCAATATGGCAACTTGTAACTTAAATAAGAAATTGTCTATAGAGCAAAACATTCAAAAGGGGAGCAGAATTTGGCCCCCAAATACGTGTCTTTGGTATAAGGATTATTTTAGGCTGATTATTTTTAAGAAACAGCAGACACAGGAGAGGCTCTGAAACTGAGTAGAAGTTACTCTGTTGTAAGACACATTGACATTTATAAGAGAATGCCGCCTTGGTAAGGGTGTCCTCTTGTTTCCACCAGGAAGAGGGTGATGGCTAAATCACTAGAAAGTCTTATACTGGAGAAGGCAAGGAGTACCATCCACCTGACGACCTATCCTTTGTTTACTCTAATTTTCCTGGTAACCTCCCATAACTGATCCCTACCCTGTCCCCAACATCTCCTTATGTCTTTAGCTGGAATAGTATTTAAGGTGTTGACTTTGGCCATTTGGGGGAGTTAGTGTTCCTGAGTCTCTTACATGTATACAGGATGTGTACATGTTATGACATTTCTGTGTTTTTTTTCCCCTTGTTATCTGTCTTTTATTACAGAGGATCTCAGCCAAGAATCTAGAAAGACAAAGGGAAAATTATTTTTCCTGAAGACACAGTTCCCCATCCCAGCAGCCTTTATAAGCATACACACCCATGCCTTGTACAAAACACACTAGACTCAAGAGTTCCCAACTCATTCATTTCCTAAAGTCTGAGGATTCAGGGTCTAAGTGACTTGTATTAAAAGGAGTCCTCTTCTTAATGGACTTGGCAATAAAGGTGTTTTTTAACAGTGGCTGGACACCCAAGCAACCCCAGTTCTTTGGCTAGGCCAACACCCACTTCAATAAAGCTTGCTTTGCATATTTAGATAGACATATGATAAAATGAAAAAAGGTATCTATTTCTTAGGAAGTATGTCTCCATTAGAAGGCAAATTCATATTCAAGAGAAAGAAGAGAACATTTATTTCTGGGACAAAAGGCATCTCATCTATTAATACTGTCTCCTCAGTTCTCTCCTTTAGTCAAACTAATTGAAATTAATCTCTAAACAACAGCAAAAAAACTTGTGAAGTTCCTCACTTCTATTGGAAGGGTGAGGAAACTGAGAGTGACTTGTTATTCTTTAATTGGTGTGTGGGCACGGTGTTAGATACTGTGGGTACAAAATAAGTAGGTCACCTGAAGCCCCAGATTCCCCAAGGAGCTTCTGCTCCTACATTATCTAACTCAGGATGTTTCTCCAGAACCTGCCTCTCACTTCCTTTCCAAACACACTTTGTTCTTTGATTTGTTTAGTTTCTGTCCCTATCCTTTCATGCTCATTTCCACTTGGTCAGGGGTCAGGAAAGGCTTCATGTTTAAGAGGGACTTTTGGCTGAGTTGCAATGAGTGGCTATTTCTAGGCAAACAGGGAAGGAGGGCACAGAAGATTTAGGTAGAAAAACCCCAGTGAACACACAAAGGTATGAAATAGTCTGATTAATTTGGGGAATTTTAAGCGGTTCAATATGAATGTCATGGAAGATTCAAGGAGTGATATTATAAGGATGAAAGTGTGGAGAAAGAAAGCAGGGGGTAAATTATTATTTTATGATATGAAGCTGTTTGGACTTTATAAGGAATTAAATCTGGAGAATCAATCTTGATCTTAAATCAATGAGTTTGGTCTTGTCCATATATTTCAGGAAGGAAAAGAAAACCAAAGTTAAATGCCAGTGTGTCTGTGTCATCTTATATCACTTAAAAACATTTGTTAGTCCTCACCCGAGGATATTTTTCCCATTGCTTTTTAGAGAGAGTGGAAGGGAGGGAGGGGAAGAGAGAGGAAGAGAGAAACATCAATGTGAGAGAGACACATTGTTTGCCTGCCACGCGTACAATCTGCAACCCAGGTAGATGCCCTTGACTAAGAATTGAACCTTCTACCTACCCTTCAGTGTGCAAGGCCTATGCTGTCCCATTGAGCAACACTGGCCAGAGCTTATATCACTTTTGATCATAAAACCCTGTAACCCCTTCTGCCGTCCTGACCTAATACCAGGCAGCTACAAAGCCTCAGCTTGAACATGGGTCGTGATAGGGAACGCACTATTTTCCAAAACCACCCAATTCATTGATAGCCAGCTCTGGTAATCAGATTATTCTTCATTTGGGTTGAAGTAGAATTATATTTGGTGAAACTTTTCCTAACTCTTTTTCTGCTATCTTGAGCGAAACAGAATGCACATTTTCCTTCCACATGACAATTTCTCTTAAAATAATTATTCACTTGGAAGCATGCTGTGGAAGACATTCCTGCATGTTCTAGAGATTAGTCTGGGTGGACCTCTACAATTCCATTATTCTATGAAGCCAGTGTCGTTATAGAAACCTGCAAATACAATAGTGAAAATAACAACTGCTCTTTCTTTGATTGATGGGCCCAATGCTTAGTGTTAATCTTTTCAGTAACCTTGTAAAGTTGGTATTATTATTCTACTCATGGAAATTAGGAAACCAAGGTGAGTATAATGCTCATAGGCATGTAGCTAATAAAATTTATGTGTAATTTTATACTCCTATTCCTAAAAGAAAAAAGGAGGATGTCCTAAAAAGAGAAAAATACATATAATATAAAATTCAAACTCACTACAGTGCCGAATCTTGGGTTTAACCCTTTGTAGGTTGATATACCTTATATCTTTATTTTAAAGAAATTTTAGGAGCACATTATGCATACTGAATTGAAAAATATTGTGAGTCCCTGGACCATTCTTATTTTACCAATTTGATCTGAAACCCAAACCCATAGACTCCACATATTTCAGTTAGGTACATATTTCTTCATGGATAGTATTAAACTCCTACATTGCTTTTTAAGTTTCTCAGGGAAAATTTCAAACTTTATATTACTTGAATATAGTCAGAGAAGTCATGACCATTTTGTCTGTATTATTTTAACCTTTAATTAAAACAGCACAATGGCTAACCAAAATAGAAACTATGAATTAGAAAAGAATAAAGCAAGATAGCATTTTGGAAGGTCTTACACATTCTGGGGTTTGTTCTTTAATAACATTTTGAAGCTACAATTTTTAACTTTCATTTGCCAACAGTTACTTATCGTAGAGCTCTTATATAATTATTGCAACTAATGACTTGATTATTTTGTTACCAAAACAGGAACTGATTTTAAAAATCTAGTAGTGCCTAGTATTTTCTATACTACCAGTCTTCTTTGGTGTTCCAGGAGCTTTGCTATATTAACTGTTCCAAATCTCTATAAATAAAAGCCTAAGCAACCGCCCAACTGTCCAACCAGTAGCTATGATGCACAGTGACCACCAGGGGGCAGATGCTCAACACAGGAGCTGCCAAACTGTGGTGACTTGGCAACTGAGGTTCTCGGGTGACGCACCTGGAACCAGAGAGGAGGGAGCTCGATTACAGGGTGCATCACCCGAGAACCTCCCTCTCTCAAACCGGGACCCCTTAGGGGATGTTGGAGAGCTGGTTTCAGCCCAACCCTCGCAGGCCAGGCTGAGGGACCCCACTGGTGCACGAATCCGTACACTGGGCCTCTAGTATTTATATAAAAAGTATGAGATTTGTTAGGTCAGTTAAAAATGTATGGAACTTTTGAGAACATTTTCCTCTGAGTCATAATGTTTTTAAATGCAAATTGTCTAAAGAAGTATTTTAATCTTGAATATCAATATATTACTATGATATCAAAGGGTCTTTGAAAGATAATCTTAGTGAAATGGTGAGAGAATTCTATTCTTAACAAATGTCTAAAAGCCTGGGTTATAAAATCAGTTGGGTTGAGCCATTAACTAGTTGTGTGATCTCAGGTCATAAGCTCCCTGCTCCTCAGTATCCACATTATAAAATAGTGATATGCTCCTTGCAGATGTAATGAATTGATGATATGGGCCATATGTACAAGGTGTAGAGCAGTTAATATTGTCTGTGATTGTGATGGGATCATATAAACTAAACTGGGATACGTTTGAGAATAAGAGGAATGCTAAAATAATTTAAAGTATACAATTTTTGAAAAAATAATTTATAGATCAAATGTGTTATATAAGTGTACCTATTGAAAACCACTTTTCAAAATTAAAATGGCTTCTAAACTATATCTTGTAATATTTAAAATGTACATAAATACAAAGTAATTATTGATTAATATTCCTATATTTTAATTAGTTCCATAGCTTTATGTGTCTAATAGTGTATCACATATTTTCTGAAAATGTTTGTGTGTTTTTTTGCAATATTATGTTATCTATATATATATAAAAGCCTAAGGGCCGTTATGACCAGATGGTAGCTATGACTCACACTGATCACCAGGAGGCAGATGCTCAACGCAGGAGCTGTCCCCTGGTGGTCAGTGGGCTCCCACAGCCAAACTCCGTGGTTGGCCAACCTCCCATGGCCCCTCCTCCCAGCTGGCCACCTCCTGACCCCATCAGCCCCGATCGCCAGCCAGGCTGAGGTACCTCACCTGTGCACGAATCTGTGCACCAGGCCTCTAGTTTTTTCATAAAATTGCTTTAGTCTTCTGAAAAGTTAAAATTATATAGAATTGTTTTTAATTTTAATTATCTTTTTGTTTTTAATTATTTTAAATTTAGAATGCATTCATTAGAAATACCAAAATTTCCTGTAACTCCAGAGCAATTCTGCTAAATGAAGAAGAGACTTAATTCTACTTTTTATATTGAAATGTATAAATATTTCAGTACCCATATTTTCAGTTTTCCCTCTTTTGTCTCACTGTTTTTTTTCTTTTATAATTTTCCAACAAAGCAAAATGTCAAGTAAATTATCTATACTTATAATTCTTTTGCATCCCAAAATTAGATGCTGCTTAGGCAAGTTAATTTTACTCAATTTCACCACAGAAGATAAGTTCATTTCATTTAAAATAGGTGTTCCAAGAGTCTTCCCACAGGTCAACAATTACAGAGGAAAATTATAAAATTTCAAGGTTATATTTTATACTTTATTTACGCTAGTTCTTCCCTGATTTTATAAGAATAGATTTCACTGTTGCTCTATTTATGAGCTTCTGAAAATTCAATAATTCGGATTACTGAAAGGTTCAAACAAAGGTTTTGGTGTTCTAGTCATGAGTGCTTTTATTAAAAGTTTCAGACTAATTTTCAATTAAAATAGAAAGCACTCTTTACAAAACACTTTCTATTACATTGTAAGATAGTTGTGTTCTTCATAGAAAATTTCTTCAAAGGCTCAAATGTTTTCTATTCTAAGATTTTATGGATGACAGGAAGCAGGGAGAGAAGGTGCTTACTTCTCTGCTGCAGACGTTTTATTCAACATCTGCTTTATCCAAAAAATATGTAGTTTTATCATTATAAGGATGGATGTGCATCCTTACAATCAGATTTTTTTTTTGCTTGATAGAATCTCACAAATTGTGTGGACACGATTATGTAAGCACTATAATCAGTTCAGGTAAATTTATGCATTAAAAATTGCTCAATGTGGTAAAAACATTGTTTTCCCGTGCCAACCTGATTCACCAAAATATTTATTTTTTGTGCTATTACAAAGTTAATGTATCTTAATGTTGAACTTTTTAACTGAGTTAGAGCATCCACAATATTTACAGGTGTTTCACCTTCAAGAGAATGAATGGACAAAGTTTTAATTTCATAAATGAGATAAAAATGAATTAGCATTTAATTAATTTTCTCTCTGAAACATCTGATGACAGTGATACAAAGCAGGCATGATTTCATTGTGAAATTATTTTTTGCTACTATAGTCAATATATGAAAAACCATCACCTTACTTTTTTGCATGCCCACAGAATAACTTGAAATTGAAATGAACAACATTAATTTTGAAGAACAGCCATTTGATATAAAAACTTGTACTTCCTCGACTGTGATGTAAACGCGCCTTCTGCAGCCAAATGTGACCAGTTGTCAACATTGGGCGCAGTGCCCTGAAAATAGCTACTAAGCCTTGAAATAGATGCTGATGCTTCTTAAACAGATTAATGTCTTCTGACTTTCAAGTGGTCAATAATATTGCTACAGCCCCTATAGGGATCTATAGTGGAAAGTAAACGTCTAGAAACATTTTACACACATAACATGGTCATCAGTTTTCATGAGAAATGGAATTCAGTACCTGTTTTTTTATAAAGTCTGTATTTTTTATAAAGTAACTCTTTATTGCTAAAAGGGTTTGTTGAAAAATAAAAAGCATTTCCAAAGTATAAAATTAACACTTGGAGATTTGTGCAATACCGTATTATACAGTAGGGAGAACATTGAGGCTTTTTTCTCTAACCTCCACTGAAGAACTCCTCTGCCTCCACTTCCCATGCATAGTTCACAGGCATCTAACCTCTCATTACCTTGTTCCTCTTGCCCTTGCCATTGGTGGCCAATTAACTTTATGCATTTCAGAGGAGTACTCCCACCACCACTGAGACTTGATGAGTTAGTTGTCCCTAAACTCTCACTTCGATTAGCAATCTATCTGCATGGGCTATTTGAAAAGGGGTATAAATTACATTGCATCTGAAAGTCAGGGGAATAGGGACAAATTATTGCTGTTTAAAATTTAACCACACATTGCCCTGCTGGTGTAACTCAGCGATTGAGCATTGAGTCAGGAACTAAGAGGCCACTGGTTCGATTCCTGGCCAGGGCATGTGCCTGAGTTGCAAGATGGATCCCCAGTGTGGAGTGTGTGGGAGGCAGCCAATTAATGATTCTCTCTCATCATTAATGTTTCTATCTCTCTCTCCCTCTCCCTTCCTCTTTGAAATCAACAGGAATATATTTAATAAAATAAAATAAAACTTAACCACACATTAAGATAAAAATTCTATTTTTATAGGCTATCAATCCTATCCTGGCATGTTTCAAAGCAATTATCAATATTTATTCTAAGCTCTTTGCATCTCCATATCAATTTTAGGCTCACCTTACACACACACACACACACACACACACACACACACACAAATACGTGTGCACGCGCCTACTGAGATTTTGATGGAGATGATAATTATACACCAATGTGAGAACAATAGATATTTTAAGAATATTGAGTCTTCTGACATGTAAAAAAAAAATAGATTTCTCTTTTTATTTAAGGCTTGAATTTTTTTCACCAATGTTTTGTAGTATTCTTTACACAGGTTTTCTTGCACATCTATAAAATTTATAGTGATGTTCCCTCTCTAATTTCTAATGTTGGTAATTTGTGTCTCTTATATTTTTATTTAATTAGTCTGCCCAGAAGCTGATCAATTTTATTAATCTTCTTAAAGAGCCAGTTTTTGGTCTAATTAATTTTTATTACTATTTTTATTTTTCTGTTTCATTAACTTATGCTCATTATGCATTGACTTAGAGTCTTTAGCATTTCCTTTCTTCTGCTTACTCTGAATTTAACTCACTCCTCTCTCTTAAGTTTTCTAAAGTAGATGCAGTGGTCTTAAGCATTTGATACTATGCATTTCCCACTCTTTACTACTCTAGGAAGATCACACATTTTGATGTTTCTAAAGTGTTTTTTTTTTAATTGCTGTTTTATCATCTTCTCAAGTCAACATTACCAAATATTCATGTATTACAACCTTGTTCTAATAACTCTCTCTGTGTATTTTATTACAATGGTCAAGAAGATCTGGAACTGGAACTAAAACCATAGTAAAGTAAGGACAAAGTGTTTTGCCTGTAATCTGACATGAGTTTCAAGGAGGGAGATGCTATAGTGTTCTTATAACCTCTTTGATGGCAGAAATGATTGATAGGGCTAACTCCAAGCATAGGTTTCCTATTGCCTTTGAGGAAAGTTAACAATCAGGTATTTCTCTAACTCTTAAGTATCAGCATTAAGTAGCCAGGGGGCATAACTCCCAACACAACAAACTTTTGCAAGCATTATATTCTATTTGTGCTAATATGTGAAATTTATTTCTTCAAAACAAATATACAGATTTTAGTGGGACTAATTTTAGTAAACTTCCTTTTTCTCACGAGGAAGAAAAAGTCATACAAAGGACAGGATGAAACTTTCAAGGTATAAAGAGGATAATATGATCAAAGTTATCCAAGAACAAAATGTCCAGTTCAGATTACACAGCCTGTGGTAACAGTTTGATTTATTTTAGTAGTTTATTTACTTTGATTTATTTACATTGTTTGGAAGGGAAATGAGCTTTTTAAGTTCCAACGACCTCTATTAAGGCTCAAATGGATTAGAACCATCATTACATGTGGCTATAAACTCAAACTCACTTTTTTTTTCTTGGAAAATTAATGTGTCAGAGACAGCAGGAGCTCTGTTCAGCGATGCTGCTCTGAGTTGTTATAAGTCCACGTGTTCTTCTCAATTCTTCCTGACTACACCAGAGCTGACACCTTCTCAAGCCCTGCCCACTGTACTAACTGTTGGGAACTTAGTTCAAGTTCCTCCTTTATCCTCTGCTCACTAGTTACGGGTGTTGGGTCTTAGATGGAGAAGCCATGAGAAGCTGTGGGTATATAAGAATGAGTCTTTATTTCAGAAGCCAGTGGCCATACAGCCATCAGACAAAAAAACAGTTTCTTACAGCAAAGTCCATAGAGGCAGGCAGCCAGACAAATAGCTGGTTAACATGTACATCTTTCCCACAAAGCAGCATTAGTCTCTGTACCCACAGCTGTTATCTGAGCAGCCCCTCCTAGACTCACCGCTTCCCATCGTAGTGGTGCCTAAGCTCTCTGGCTCAGCAGCTTCTCCTGCCTCCCCTGCCCAGCACACTGGCTGGTTAACATGGCAGCTATATCTGAGCTCTCTGTGAGCTCTTAGCCGTACATCATAGCAGAACCAACTCTCAGTTCCGTCTGAGCTCTCTAGCCTCTCCTGCACACATAGGAGCTGCGTTCTCGGTGCCTACAGCCTCTGCTTCTCTCACTCCAGCACACTTCTTTTGCACACTAGCTGGTCAGTAACCCGTATATTACTCCAGAGACAAAGAAGGCTAGTTGCCAACAGTGAATTCAGTCATTTTGGCTGCAGTAAGGCACAGCGTACCATGAGATCACTGTGGTCTCGTGGCTGTGTAAGGTATCTTAGCCTAGGCTCAGAGTGGCCTTGGACAGTCCGGTGTATGGACAACAAGGCCTCTGTGCTTTAATTGGCCTTGACCATCAGGTGCCTCTGGCATGGTTCCCACAATGTGCTTAAATGTAAATTTTCTTTACAGAAAATTTCAGCCAGTTTATATTCATTTTTGAGGGGAAAAAATGACAAAATTCTGTATGTGAATATATTCCAGGAAGTCAGGCATCTCTTGTAGAGAGGATTAAGTCAATCATCCAACTCTCTTGTCTTCTGCTGGCCCCACACAGTGACCTTGGAATGATAGTGAACTTGAAATCCTTGAGCTTTCTCTGGTTGGTCCAAAGTGTTTCAGGCCTGGGAGTTCCCTTAGTTCTGCCAGTAGCCATGCTGGGCAGTTCTGGTAAATTAAATTTCATGTCATCCTATCCCGGCCTTGCATGTTGTAAGATCAGGTTGCAAAAGGACACAGTTCAGTGAAAACTTAAAATTAATTTATTAGATGCCTCTCTGAGCCACAAAAGTTAAAAAGCCGAGGAGAACTAGCTCTGAGGTAGCTCCACAAATTCTGCATAAGGAGAGATCAGCATAGGCCATAAACACGAACAGCCTCTCAGGACAGCGTTTCTTTCACCGGCTGGGCGGAAAATAACTAGCCGCGAGTGCTCTGTGCACAAGAGCCATAAAAACGTTCATTCTGCAGTGTGCTTACTGGATTCTTCATTAACTTCCGGGCGTCTCTGCACTTTTAATGAGAAGATCTTGATACTAGTGTATTGAGTTGCAAAGCAGGTCCAGAATGACTTTCCTGAGCGGGGATGTTGAATTCCCTTTAAAAGAAAGTTTACTCTTCCAAAAGTTTTACCAACAGCGTTGCTAAGGACTTACATTGCTGCAGTGTTGTAAAAACGACCGGCCGCTACAAGCCAATTTTTAAAATTAAACCGTCAGCAGTGTTTTTAATTTCTAACTATGTGTCTGACATCACCTCTTCTAATCTGTGTGTGCCCCACTTCAAAGGGCATATACAGTATGGTCAAGTGGTACCCACCGTCTCTGATGCTGGGATGAAAATTACATTGTATAGTTTCTTTCTTCATGTAACAAATTTATTAATAATTAAAAAGTGTATCATGGTTTCACAAAATTCAAAGAATCCTAAATAACATAAAGGACAAACAGCTCCTCGTGACTCCCACACCTGAGGGGGGCAGGTCGGGAATGACTGAAAACACATTTCAGTGCATTCATTTGCATAAGGACCAAAAATATGCACCAGCAGTTTTCTTTTAAAGAAAGTAGGATGAACTGTATTTAACCATAACTTATATGTGCTGAGGAAATGAGCAAAGGGTATTTTCTCAGGCTTTCCCTAATCTCAAAAGCTCAGGAAAGTTTCAGAAAGTCTTAACAAAGTTTTATAAAAACTTTCACAGGACCTGAAACATCCTGCAATTGCATATGTACTAACTCTTGGTTATTTATGCCAAAACAACACCCAAAATAATCTATTGGAAAGTTGTTTCTCTTTAGTGTAAAACTACTTTTGCTATATTTTCTGTGTTTTTCTTCGGCAGGTCATCCCATTACTGGAAATTACCTTCAGCACTCTTTAAAAATGGTTTCATTATCTTCATTTATAAGCTTTGGTTTGGTGCACATACAATCTAGTCCTGGCACCAACCAATTTGTTTTACATGCATCTGTTTAACTGGGTGTTTTCCGTTTAACTAATGAGCATCTTTTCACAGCAAAGGGCGAAAACAGTTGTGTGACTATTTATATTTATGGGTGTTCTTTTGGCTCTAAGGCCCAGGCAGCTGCTAGCATGGATGGCAAAGGACTCCTCACCTTTAGGGAATGGAGGTGGAAATGTTAGTTTCGAAATGAGCTTTTCCCACTCCAAATAGAAAGATACCACTGAAACCATCATTTGAAGCTGTACACTATTATCCTGTTAAGTACTCCCCCCTATAGAAGAATGCAGTGGCAGGTTTATAATGGATTAACATCTATATTATTATGGGTACCGCTTCTCATTTATTAAGGATGTGAGAGCTCTGTCTAGATACCTAGGTTAATGATCTAGCCATAATTTGGACTGATAGGACAAGGAACTTCTTTTGGTTACTCTTAAGATAAAAATATTGCTTAATCTCTTATGCATATGTCAGGTATTTCTCAGTGCCTCCAAGAAATTTGGTTTAATTCTGAAAACCCACATACAAATTCATTCGAACCACCTTCATTTTTTTCTTATTCATTTTTTTAAAAATATATATATTTTTTATTGATTTCAGAGAGGAAGGAATAGGGGAGAGAAAGAGATAGAAACATCAATGATGAGAGAGAATCATTGATTGGCTGCCTCCTGCATGCCCCCTACTGGGGATCGAGCCTGCAACCCAGGCATGTGCCCTTGACCAGAATCAAACCCGGGACCCTTCACTCTGCAGGCAATGCTCTATCCACCAAGCCAAACAAGCTAGGGCTCATTACTCTTTAAATTACTAATGTCACCAGATGTTTAGCAGTATTGGAAATTTATCTTCATTTCCCCCCCCACAATATTTGTGACAGTGCTTGATCTGTTTTGACAATGTATGCCTGAGGAAAGATGAAGCCTCAATTAGCAATTCAGCTCTTCTCCTTCTCCAATTTTCCAGCAAATAATGATTGTACATGACAAAGGTGTTTTACCAAATCACTGAATCACAGGCACCTAGGGAGAGCTTAGCTTTACATTCCCCTTCCACTCATAACTGGTGGAGAATGGACATAACGTTGGCTAGGTCTCATGTTACCCCTTCTTACTTTCCTAATGTGGTTGGTGGTTATGGGTTTTCCTGAACCCTTCTCAATTGAGGTGACTGATTTAGCAAATAAAAATACAGGATGATGCCCTAGCCAGCTTGGCTCAGTGGATAGAGCATCAGCCTGTGGACTGAAGGGTCCCAAGTTCGATTCCAGCCAAGGGCACATGCCTGGGTTGCGGGCTCGATCCCCAGTAGGGGGTGTGCAGGAGGCAGCCAATCAATGATTCTCTCTCATCATTGATGTTTCTATCTCTCTCTCCTTCTCCCTTCCTCTCTGAAATCAATAAAGAAATATATTAAAAAAAATACAGGATGACCATTTATTTTTATTTTTTAATTTTGTTCTTTTTTTCTTTATTGATTAAGGTATTACATATGTGTCCTTATCCCCCTATCCCTCCCCCCTACACACACACACTCATGCCCTCACCCCCCTGGTGTCTGTGTCCACTGGTTAGGCTTATATGCATGCATACAAGTCCTTTGGTTGAAATTTTTAGTATAATCGTGCCCTGAATATTGCACGGAGCACACACTAAAAATTGTTTATCTTCACTTCAAATGTAACTGGGCATCCTGTATTTGCCTGGCACCCTCCTCAGCACAGCTAAGTTAGAAGCCTTTGCCTGGTTCCATCACATTGAGAAAGTCATACATGTTGTGGGATCTTATGTAACCTGGGGAGGATCATATGCTGGCATATGGAGATGTAATTTCTTTGGATTTCAAGGTTCTGTGCTATTTGAGCAACTTCTGAGATACGAAAGGGGATGTGGATGTTCGGAATGAACATGATAGTAAAGATTTAACACAATTTCTGAGTCATCATTTACTGGTATAGTATTGCAATGTGAAATTTATGTTCTCCTATCAACATCAGTGTGCTTTGCTTGCAGTGTGTGTGTGTGTGTGTGTGTGTGTGTGTGTGTGTGTGTGTGTATGATGTATCAGTGCAATGACATTGAACTAGGGGTAGTTTGTTTTGTTTACATGATACTTTATAGTCAAGAAAACCATAAATAGTGCTTTCTCCCCTAAAAGGTCCTCTCATCGTGGTTTTGTTTTGCTATAACCTGGTTGCCTTGTAGAAAGGAAATCCCAAAGAGTATGTGCCTACCTCAATTGATTACAAAAGGCAACAATAGTGTGAGCTCTTAGAAGTTTACTCCAATCCCATAATTCACTTTAGTCATCCTTTAAAGGTTCTTTATTTCATCTGGAATTTTCTAGAGTGCAATCAGTAAGCCAGAGGCATTTACCGAAGATTCATGGATCAGTGCCCATCTCACAGATTAACAGTCTCTTACTAGCCTCCAAGGGCCCTCCTCTTCTGATTATTCCTTTATAAATGAGTCATTTTATCAGGTAGATCAGAAAGTACATGTCCATAAACTGGTGGATATATCCTCTGCGTTTCAGTAAGCCAAGACTCCTTTATCCGTGCGCTCACTGCTCTTTGGTCCAGCATTCCCTGGCACATTGTTTTGTCATTTGGATAACATCACTGCCAGATCATTAATTGCGTAAGTTAGTTTTAGTGTTTTCCATTATGAATCAAACATTAAATAATATTTGATTCAACCAAGCTTTTCATTTCTAACTTGGTGGCAGGATCTCACTTCTTGTTTGGTTCGTAGGGTCTTATCTCTGTGTCCATGGGGGTTTCTCTGAAACAGTATGTGGGCTGCATCAGAACACGTCCAAACTTTTTTGCTGGCCCAGGTTGCTGGTTACCAATGTAATCAGAACTTTTTATTTTTTAGAACTCTACTAAAGCCTAATATGCGTACACAAAACTGTATACAGTGTAAGTGTACAATTTTCTTTTCACAATAAAACAAACCAACAACACAAAATAAATACACTGTCACAAAATAAGCATTACCAGCATCCCAGAAGTTCCTCGCTCCCAGGCTCCCTTCAAGTCACTATGGTAACCATGCAGAAACTCCATTTCTTTAACATGACCCTTTCTTTATCCTGCTGTCCTCTTCCTTCCTTAACCATTAAGCACTTAGAACAGTGATGGCGAACCTTTCGAGCTCGGCGTGTCAGCATTTTGAAAAACCCTAACTTAACTCTGGTGCCGTGGCACATAGAAATTTTTTGATATTTGCAACCATAGTAAAACAAAGACTTATATTTTTGATATTTATTTTATATATTTAAATGCCATTTAACAAAGAAAAATCAACCAAAAAATGAGTTCACGTGTCACCTCTGACACGCGTGTCATAGGTTCACCACCACTGACTTAGAACATCAGTTTCTGGTCAGCATCAAACTGTCTTAAGAAAAAAGCCTCAGGTCTGAGAAAGCAGAAATGACCATACTGACCACACCGTCATGAAACCAGACAGAACAATGCCATGGCTGACATCAAGACCTGATCAATGATCAACTACCCCCTACCCTGGCCCCACTCAAATAGTCAAGCCTATGACCCAACTCCTTTAGCCACCGTGATTAATGATTTTTCTCCTATATAACCCATCCTAGGAAGCCATTGGGGTATTTTAGTATTTGCTTACCTGTGACTATGGGCGTGGCACCATTTCCTCAACTAATAAACCTCTACTTTCTTTGCTGAAAACTCCTATTTGCATTTGATTGGGCTTTGATGTGGGCAGGCAAATGGACCCTTTTAGTCTGGTTACTCTACCCCCACCACCACCACCAAGGATAGCTAATATTCTTATTTTTAAGAGCATATGATAGTTTTGCCCAATTTTGAAGTTTATATAAGTGGATATACTTTTTGTGTAACATTATATTTATGAAATTAATTCACATTTTTGCATGAATAATAATTTATTCACTCTCATTGCTGTATACTGTTATATTTTGTGAATATATCACAATTTATTGATGCAGTTGACAGGCATTTGGATAGTAATTCTATGAAAATTTTTTGGCATATCTTTTTTTTGAGTATTGCACATTTCTTTTGGTATAATTAGGAGAGAGGGATTTTTGAACTCTGATTCAATTTTTTTAACACTTATCTTTTTATTAGGGTGAACATTACTGAGGCTCCCTAAGATTACAATAGAGTTGGAATTTTAGAGCATATAAACCTTAAAAATCTGGCTGTAACTTTAGAACTGACAATAGAAAACCATGCAAGTTAATAGGACAAGCATAATCCTTGAGAAAATTGTCTTAGACCTGATCCAACTCACCTAAACTCTCTATAAAACAGGCACAACAACTTAATTACTATTTTTTGCAAGAGTGACATGGTGATCAAAAATTAATTTTTGTATGGATATGTAAGTAAAATCTTTATCAGTTGTAAATGTATATCAAGGCTTTACAGCAATATCTTGGCTATCTGAGCACCTGAGAAAAAAATTGATAGATAGAAAGATAGATAGATAGATAGATAGATAGATAGATCTGAATACTAACCTTGTGAACTTATTTATTCAAGAACTGTTTATGGTCAACACTAGAAATCCACATATTATTTCTGATATGTCAACAGGAAATATTTCTCTATACGCATGTCCAGGTTTGGCAATTTCCATTCAAATAGCCCATTTATCCTGCCTAGAGCCAGCCTCCTTCTGACATACTAGTACTTGAATCATTTCTAGATGTATAATTTGCATAAGTTGCCTCTTGAACACTGTCTACCCAACTAATATCTTAAATGCAGTTCAATAAATCCTGCCCAGTATATGTCCTTGAACCTCTTTCTGCTTCATACTCTACAACCCAGCACATCTTGTCCTTCACATTATGACCCCATACTGTTTCTGTTTGTTTTAGCTTACCTCTTCCAGTGACTTAATTATAATTTCATTTATAGTTGTACTACAACCTTAATTTCTCAAGGACTTAAAGTAATTGTCCCCAGTTATATCAGCTCATGCTCCAATCTCAGGGTCTCTGTGTAGTCAGTGCCTACATGCTTATTTCCAGCAGTCCAATAGGGAATTCTTATATGTGCTCACTTTTCTAGGTGTTGCTTATCCCCTGGTATCCACTGGAGCTCTTGGTGATACACTATTAGAGCCATTCTGTGTAGTTTTTCTCTGTCAAATAATTTCCACCTTTGTTTATTGCTTGGTTTTATATATGTAAACACTGACTCACTGTCAGACTTAGGTAAGAACCCAAAAGGATTGGTTTGAAGGAATACAGATGCCAAAGCCCTACTAAGAGTTTATTTTTAATCCACTCCAAAGATTAAATCAGGGTGTCATGGCCAGGCTGCTTATTCTCTGGAGAAAAATATATTCCCTGGAAAATTCTCAAGCTTCATATAAATTAACCTTTGGGTGACCATAACACTCAGCATATTCAGGGCTATCATAATCTCACTGAGCTCCACAAAGAAACACCACACAAATATTCAATGTTAATCTTTGTATTAACCCAAACGTCATGGTTGATTTCACCAGATTCCTTGATAGGCTTATGTCTGTCAAGCAAATGTGAACCTGAGGGCTATGTCCCAGGGTGCCAGGAACTTAGTGGGAAGCAGCTAATTTGGGTAAATTGACAGTTCTTGCTCATTTACAAGGGCATTTAGCATATAGTAAGACAGTCTCTCTAGCAAAACTGCTTGGTAAAAAACAAAACAAAAACAAAACCCTATATTAGAAAAGAGCTACTTGCAACAAAATGCTAATAATTCTACCTTTAATTCCTCATTATTTTTATAATTTTCAATTAGATTACAATCCAGGAACATCACACACACACACACACACACACACACACACACACACACACTTTAATCATTACCTCTGTCACTTGCTTAAGCTGTAATATAAAAAGCAACAACAAAAGATTTTTATTTTATCAAATAAGAAGTAATTTTCCTCATTTTTCTGCTAGATATTTTGATCCAAAGTTTTGAAAAATATTTTAAAAAGGTGAACTAATTAAAAATCATTAAAATAAAGATCAATGAGGTGCAACTTGTAATGACATGTTTAGACGGCTAATTCTTCAGTTTCACATAAGAATAGTTAACTATTGAATAGTTAATATTAAGCACATTTTTTTTGTCCAGAGTGGGAAAATAGTTTAAGACATTTATAGCAAAACCTCAAAGATACTGCTAAAATAGCAGTGGTTTAAAGAAAAGTCAATAAATTCATTCACCAATTCCACTGGCACTTACCACCAGAGCTCACAAACATAAATGGACCTGGGGAATGTAATTTCTGGACTAGCACAGAAGTTACTGGAAGAATAGCCTTTCAACAATTCAGAGGTAACAGCAAAGTTCTGGTAATGCAACACTGAAAAATTAGCAAGTGAGAAGAGGAGAATCCAATAGTGTAAAATACATAGAGAAGTACAGTAAAGGGCTAAAACATGCTGAGAAGTTACAGTCATATTGGAGTATCAGAGGAGGATGAGAAGACAGTAGGCTTATCTTTACACAAGGCAGTCCTGTGCCATCCTTCATACTTGGGGCAAACCAACAGCAAGGAGCAAGGAGCTCAGAGCAGCTGTTCCTTGCATAGTTGCGATTTTGATGGCATCATTTGGCTTCTTAATTCAGTAGGCTTTTAGTCTAAGAGGATCAGAAGGCCAAATTCAGGATGGAAAAAAACCTGAAGGTGGAATATTTAAAGCTATGGATTATCATCTCTAATTAAATTAATTCTTCTACAATCCATTTTCATACAAAGAAACAACTAAAAACATGCTCGGGTCTATTTTTACACCATATACAGATTAACTTAGAAATCTTGTTGGTCCATTTACTAAAACATTAACCTAGCCTCTACCATTTGCATGCAATTTTCTAGATAACAGGGGCATAAAGATGAAAATCATCAGGTTATGTCCTCAAGGAGCTTACTTCATAATATATGGCAAGGAAGATAGCTACATAAATAATTAAAAAAAAAAAGTCAAAAGTGATGGACAGCATATGAGAGTGACAGACACATGCTCTTAGAGCTCATTCATTCAGCCATTCAACAATATTTATTGCCCACTTTTTACATGGCCACCACCTGGAAAGGTGCTGGGGCTACAGTGGAGGAAAACCTCTGCCTTCCTGGAGTACAAGTAGTATTGAGGAAGCACAGACCACAGGAAGATAAATATAATGTGTTAAGTCATGGCAAAGGCTTCAGAATAAAATAAAAGCAGTGAGGGATGATGGGTTTGCTGACAAGGATGGTGTAGGTGAGATCTTCTGTTTTAAGGACCATAATTCAGGGAGAGTGGAAGGTACAACATACACTTATACACTTACTAGGCATAGAGGTTGTCAAATTTGAATTCAATTTACATGGAGAGGCCAGGAAGTCCAGGTGGACCTATGATAGCCTGGAGGGGCCTTGCTCCTGCCTAAAGCTTTCAAATACCAACAAAATACATACATACTCACATACACATATTCATACATATCTACAAAATAAAAATGTAAAGTATAAATATGGGATATTCCTAATAGAAAATAGTCAATGGGC
This sequence comes from Myotis daubentonii, assembly GCF_963259705.1. Lineage (NCBI taxonomy): Eukaryota > Metazoa > Chordata > Mammalia > Chiroptera > Vespertilionidae > Myotis > Myotis daubentonii. The sequence goes on along the minus strand of NC_081851.1, from coordinate 63,705,780 downwards.
TGCTGAAATAGAAGTGGATTCCCTCCTGTCCCTTGGCCCCACCATGGGGACAGGCTGTTACAATTCTGTAGCACCAGAAAGCCTTGATGAGAATGTTTTAGCCTAAAGAGCACTTCATGTCTTGCCTGCTCTGATCTGTTTCTTTGGGAAAAGTATGGAAATAGTTCACAGGTAGTCACATGTGTTCAGAAACTGCTTTGAAGAACATGAAACATATGACAATAATGTTTAGGGCAGGTAGGAGCAGGCCCTAGATAAGGAACAACACTGTACTTCCAGCCCTTTGGCCGTGAACAACAGCAAAAGTACGTAGGACACCCTTCCTCCATTATTTTGCTTTTGGTATCTTCCAGTGCTTTACATCGAGGTCCTTTCGCTCCTTTTCTCTGACATGAAAGATTTCAATTGTTCAACACATTTTCTTTTTTGCTCTGGAGTTTTAGCAGGAAACTTGCCTTTTATATGCATAGCCTTATTGATTTTCTGTCTACACCGGCTTAGGTAAATGGACAGTTAATTATTGTGTTTTCTGATGTTGGTCTTTGTGTTGCTCAGCAGATAATGCTATATTCTGCCGAGTCAGGTGTCAGCTTCTCAACATCCCCCCCCCCCCAAAAAAGAAGGATAAACTAAAAAAGGAATTCTTGATGACATAATTTAACCTAATAATAGTGTCTTACATTTAAAAACCTTTTTTATCACCCCAAAGCACTGACACTTCCATTGTTTATCTGACTCTCACAATGGTGCTGTGATAAGTATACAGACAACTTTATTATCCACATTTACCCAGGAGGACTGGCACTTAGAGAGGTTAAGTAACTGGCATGTGCACACTGATAAGGAGCTGATTGGACACTTGGGACTCCAGTATTGTGACGTGTAGCCTGTGAAAAGTTTCACCTAGGGTCTGGATTATCTTTGCTTCTGGAAGAACACAGCCTATCCATGCCCTATGGAGCCCTGCAAGTACATTTCCCAAAGGGGCTCCCACATTTGCAGAATCTGCTTTCCTCACCCCACACCTCGCTTCACGCTTGGCTCATCCCCTCAATGGCCAACACTTACCCACTTGCTGTGTGTCTAGTTTTGAAGCCTATTTGAATATGTCCTGCTAGGCCTTCCTTATTTTTAAATCTTAGTTCTTCCCATCTGGAACACTAGTTCCAGACCTAAATTTATTGCTAGCAATCTCTTTATCGATCAATTGTTGGGAATCATTCCCTTTGTGCTTGTCTTTTTCCTCCTCTCAGAGGGAGCCCAGATGTGCCCATTCTCACCCTGAAAGTAGCATGGGTGACCAGCCTGCCCCATGTAATGAGCATAAAAACATTGCTCAAGGATCACTAGTTGGTTTTAGCCTACAAATTTATTTGGAAAAGCATGGATTTTTAAGTGTCAAATGTATAAATCACTATTTCTAGCCAGAGGTTAGTCCAGGTGGTCAGACCCTGGGAGCACATGGCTGACATCAGAAATCTCATAAAACATTTAGGGAATGTTATATGCTGGCAAAGACACAAAGCCAAGAATATGATCAAAGACAGGGAGGATTATAATATCCAAAATTAAGGGACTAATAGAAGTAGAAATCAGAGGAAGTGAAAGTTAGCAAGACAGCCCAGAACAGCAAGTCCATAATGAGAAGTCAGAGGTATATTAAATTGCCAGAAATGGACCTTGCTAAAGGGAGTCGGTTTTGTGTTGAAAGGGACTAAGGGCCATATGAAAACTAATGATCATCCATGTTCTCCTTGTTATACAATGTGGTACATTGTACCTCATAGAAACCACATTCCCGGGGTTACTCCAAGGTTATTAATTAATAATAAAGAAAAAGTCTATGAACTGAAATACATTAAATACATATAGCATCTCAAAATGTAAGCCTAGAGCCTGGAAAATTAAAAATAGAAACCCCCAACCCTCCCCACTTTGACATTCACACAAGAGTAAGTCAGTATATTACATTTAAAGTATAAAATGGTTTACTCTAGAAATAAATTCATACACTATTTAATACCATAAGTCAACCTTTTCTTTCTGTTAGAAAAATTTTGTTTAGGCCGCAAGAAGTGTATTGTGAATCATGTATCATATGCTCAATGTTTCCATCATTTTAAAATGTGTTCCTAGTAAAGCATGCAAATGGCTCAGGCATGAAAACCCAACGACACAGGGATGATATACAGCTGTGCCTGCATTGTACACATCGCCTATGACACGTTTCACTTGCTGGAACTCTCCATGGTAGTAAACATTAGGGAACAACTCTTTACTATTTCAACTGAACACAAACTAAAAGCAGAGAAACCGTTTTTAAAAAATGTCACCTATAAAATGGTGCCAATACATTCTAATGGAAATCACACATGACATGTTCAGGCATTCATTGTAGAGGGCTTAGAGCAAGAGAAAATGAAATAAATGCAAGATATATCACATTATATCTATTTAATTTATGTTCTTTTTTATTATGTGTATTGGTTATACGAAATCATTCTTGCCTGACAACCATTACTTTTTCCTGTCAGATTCCAGGAAGGCTAACGCATCAAAGAAGTGACCCATTATATTATGAATGGAATGCCAAAAATTGCCTGCACTTTGACTAGACCAGTGGTTCTCAACCTTCCTAATGCCGTGACCCCTTAATACAGCTCCTCATGTTGTGATGACCCCCAATTTCATTGTTACAAATTGAACATAATTAAAGCATAGTGATTAATCACAAAAGCAATATGTAATTATATATGTGTTTTCTGATGGTATTAGGCGACCCCTGTGAAAGGGTCGTTCGACCCCCAAAGGGGTCGCGACCCACAGGTTGAGAACTGCTGTTCTAGACCATGGAGATTGACTAGGACTTGAACTATAACTGGATCTACTTAAAAATTATCTTAATTGAAACAAAAAGCCAAACAGACAAATAAGAAGCATCACAATTGCTTATACAGATAATAAAATTTTCCAGAGGAATTGAGAAGGTTTCCAAGGCCACGGATATCCTAGCCTGTCCATTCCAAATGGATTGAGAACAGTCCAGTAAAAGGAGCAGCTAAAAATAAAATGTTAACTAAGGCTCCTAAGGACAGTCATGGAGTCCATCATGCTGTCAGCAAGTAGAGGCAGAGATGCCCAGCCTAGGGGCGAATTGAAGGTCTGTCCTGTAAAAACCTATTTTCAGTAATGAATTGTTGAGAAAATACCTTCACATAGAATGTTTACACAGGTTAATAGAGTTTTGTTGTTGTTGGAAATATTGTTTATTTTAGATTCCTTTTATTAATGACTAGTCATAAAGCCACATGCTTTATAAAAATATTTAAATGGGTTAAGACAATAGCAGCTGGGTTTGCATTCCTGGCCGAAGCATGCTTCTAAAAAGCAAAATGCCCAAGTAACATGAGCCACGGTTACTGAAATACACAGCTGTCCCTGGTGCTGGACCTGTGGCAGAGGTCATAGGGAATGGATCCAGATGTTTGGTGTTTTCAACACTACAGAGAGAAGGTCATGGGAACATGCTGAAAATATTTCAACCTATATCCTAGGAGTGTGTATAAGAAGAACATTTACCTTAAGTTTCCAACTCTTTTTAAAAATAAGACATCTAAAAATCAGATTATATACCAAGCTGGGATCTATTCATACCATTTCTGATAGTTAGGAGAGGATATGGGTTGGTGTTATTTCATCAGGGAAAGCACCATTGAATTTATTTTATTTATTTTAAAATATATATCAGAGAGGAAGGAAGAGGGAGAGAGAGATAGAGACATCAATGATGAGAGAGAATCATTGATTGGCTGCATCCTGCATGTCCCACACTGGGGCTTGAGCCCGCAACCCAGGCATGTGTCCTGACCGGGAATAGAACTGTGACCTCCTGGTTCATAGGTCGATGCTCAACCATAGGGCCACACAGGCCGGGCAACACCATTGAATTTATAAAAGCAGAATAATGCTGATAATGTATTTATAAAAGAATTGGCATTATTTCTCAGCACTCATTAAGGGGTGTGCTTACTAGTACACTGCTTACCCAGTGTGGGCACGAGGTCTTTACTATGGTTTTTAGAGTTTTCCAGCCTTACGTTGTCCCTTGTCCTCATTCCACTTCCCTGGAGCCTAAGAAACAGGAACACATCTAGTATCTTTTTTTTTTTATTTTATTTTTTTTATGGAACACTTCATGAATTTGCATGTCATCCTTGTGCAGGGGCCATGCTAATCTTCTCTGTACCACTCCAATTTTAGTATATGTGCTGCCGAAGAGAGCACCATGTAGTATATTTTGATCAAGCTTTTAGTTCTGAATAGCTTCCACTGCTACCATGGTTGACAGTACATTCTAGTATTGATTTTTTAACTTCTGATCTATTTTTCCCCTCATTTTAGAATTCTGTATAGGGCCTTTGGTCCAAGTGCTTACCATTGTTTTCTCAGTTAAAACCTTGGTTTGCTATACAGACCGTGGTTTAAGTGTTTCCTCCAAAGGCTGTGTTGTTCCAGGTGAAAAGCCAACCTGTCCCCCCTGCCCCACTCACATAGGTACCCAGCTTGGGTACCTTCCTCATCCCTAATATTGGAAACCAAACAAGTAGAGTCCATAAAGTCAGGATGTCTTTAAATTTATATGTAGGATGCTAATTTAATCATGTTTCTCTAAGGTAAAAAAACACCTAGAATATCGAATACCTGCAATGTACCAGGTATATAGTTTATTATAATTAATATAATCACATTCATGAGAAAGTAGTATTATCATCTCCATATTTTTAGCTGAGGAAACTGACTTTTAGGTGGAAGAGGTTAAATAATTCAAATGAGATTATCTATTAATAAATGAAAAAGCTGTCCGCTTCATACAGCACCATGGTATTTAACTTCAAAATTGTTGCCTGAAAATTGACTGAATTTATACAAGTAAATAGACTATCAACACTATCACTGGTGTGTGTGTGTGGAGAGACAGAGAGAGAGAGAGAGAGAGAGAGAGAGAGAGAGAGAGAGAGAGGCTGGTCAATACAAGATGTGGGTAATTCTGGCCTGTTGTTAGGAGGAAGTAGGACAGTGGGATATTGGGTTTGACCCCAATATCCCACTTCTGCTCTGTGTCTCCATTCTTTAAGGTATTATGATTTGCTATGTGATTTTATGGCTGGATACCTTCACTAAAATAGACCAGAGCATAGTAGTTAGGAATATAGCCCTAGGGTCTAACAGACCTGAAGTTCATAAGCTGTGTGATTTTGGGCAAGTGAGTTGATATCTTTGAATTTTATCATTGTTATTTCTAAGATGAAAAAAGGAACAGTTACTTCATAGAATGATTGTAAAGTTTAAGTGGAGTACTGCTCATAAACTCTTAGAATTTCTAATTTGCAGGAAGCACTCAATAAATGTACTATTTGTTGTTGCTATTATTTGTTTGTAGTAGTACAGAAAGTGTTATTCTCTTTGATAGCTACTCAAAGGCGAGTTCTCCTGGCAAGTGTTTAATCCATTTAACTTTCTGAGTTAGCTATTTCTGTTTCTGTTTGCTGGTTTGCAAACGCACAAGCATACTGAAGACATGGCTTTCCTCCAGTGCACAGATGCTCTGAAGAACAAAGAAAATATTTGTTGCTAAAAAATTCACATCATTGCCCAAGAAAACTTTTGCAGTTGTTGAAAGTTTATAAGTTATTTTGGCATCTACACTAATAACAGAGAAACATGCAAATTGGTCTCACTCCTCTATGCTCACCAGCCAATCAGAGTGACTATGCAAATTAACCCAACAAAGATGGTGGTTAATTTGCATATGCAGGCATGAAGATTGAAGGCTCTGGCTGGAGTGAAGACTGAAGACTGAAGAGACTTGACTTCTCCACTGTGGCTGGACCAAAAGCCTGGGTCCTGGGTGCTGGAGGCAAACCGGTGCCGGCAGCCAGGGGAAGGACGAAGGAAGGCCTATTGCGTGAGTCTTCATGCAATGGACTTCTAGTAGGTTAAATAATAGCTTTGGGGCTATGTGCTCTTCAGACATTTTATAATAGTATCCCCTTACTTAAAACTTACTTATAGCAGTTACTTGCTGCATGTTACATACGCAGGCACATGCACACACAGGTGTGTGTATATATATATATATATATATATATATATATATATATATATATATATAAATGGGGAGAGGGATATATAGTTATCATTACATTGTAGGTAATTTTGGCCCACTGTTAGGAGGAAGTAGGATAGTGGGATACTGCGTTTTATCTAAGTGCTCTTCTGCACCTAGATAAAACTGGGCTCTGGTCACTGAAAATTGAAATTTTCTGTTTTGACCACCCAGAATAGGGTGAGTATGAATAGCCACCCCATTCATATTCACAGGTAAATTACACATTCATAATTATACAACTAAAAGAGATAATTTCACTCAAACCTCTCTTTAATTGAAAAACAAAACAGGGAACTCTGCTTCAGGCAATGATAAAACAGGAAGTTCTAAGCCAGATCTTTCTCCTCTGAGAACAAGTAAAAAAAAGCTAGATTTGATGTAAACAAGTTGTTTGAGGAAATGGTAGAGCTACCAAGGAAGCAAGTGTATGTTTGGATAATACCTAGAGGAGAAAAGATGCCTCAAGACTTAAACTAAATATTTTGTATTACTCTTCCCTGAGTATGGATGGTTAAACCCGAAGAACTAAGTAGAACTTTCTGTAGGTTCACAGGAATAAGAGAATAAAAATCGAAGTTAAGGAATTTCTAAAGAGGAGGGCACTTTTAAGGGAAATTCAGATAAAGACCATCCTTCAAAAGGACTGAATCTAAGTTTTGAATCTTATCAGTCCCTGTATTTAGTTGATTTCTCCTAATCTAGCTGCATCTCAGAGATAAAAGCAAATTCTCCCAAAGACTATACTATTGTAGAGAGCTTTACATTATTTCTCTAACAATGCTTAGTCAGCACTTAGTCAAAAATAATCAGGCATACATTTGAAGATCAGATTCAATGTAAACTGGAAAGTTTTTGAAAAGACAGTGGAAATTGACTCATAGAAAGTTAGATAATGGAGTTATTTATATCATCTTCAGAATGCTATATGATTAATATACACAAGTAATTGCAAACATAATATTGAGAATTAGAATCTCATCACTTAACTGGAAAATATTAAAAATCATATAATCACATTGCCCACTTTAAACTTATACAATAGTATATGCCAATTATATTTCAATAAAGATGGAGACAATTAATTTAAAAAATCAGGATCTGAATAATATACAACTGAAAGGAAAAAAATCTAATGGATATGTAGACATTTCTGATGTGGTAATTAGGAATGTTCCTGGCAGAACGCCTGATATGAAAAAGGAACCTCTATAGTCACTGTGAGTTTTTTCCAGGCCAAAAGTCTTAAAAATCAGAATCTTAGTCTTGACCTTCATATAGTTCCAGGAAGACAACTTGGTATTTTCGTAATATAGAATGTCTCAAGTCACGTTTGTCACCATGTGTATAAGGGGATGGGACCGTGGCCACTGCTGGTGGTGATAGTCCACAGCACTCCTTTTCAGCATTGAGTTAAGACCATGATGAAAAACTGATTCGTATCCTGTTCGGGAAAGTAAAATGTTACACTGCTGTGCAAAACAAAATGCTCAGTCTCTGACAACTCTTACTGATGAAACAATTAAATTAGTTCTATAGGGAAGATCGGGAGCTGCCTCCTAAATTTTGAATCCCCCAAAGACTTCTTTATCCAAAAGTAACTGCTGCAGCCTATCTCAATGCCTGAAAAGCAGTCTTTGATTTTTTCCCTAGAGTTATTTTTTAAGACCTCAGATAAAATGAAAATACTCTTGGAAGAGTTAATAATATATCCACACTAAAAAGTTAATGACTCAAGTTTCCATATTCTTCTAAGAATGGGCATATTCGCTACCCATGGAAAGCAAAGAAGAATGGCAAAGGGCTTTACAACGTCTGGCATAGGGGAAAAGAGAGACCTGAGTTTAAATTCTGGCTCTAAAATAACTTGGTTATGTGATTTTGGACATATTACATGATCACTTTGAACCATAAGGTTGTATGAAAAAGTGTGACAAAGTACTTTCTTCGTGAGGTTTATGTGAGAAGCAAGTTCACAAATGAAATGTACATAGCATTATAGTAGAGTTCTTGACACCAAATAGTTGTCAACAAGACTAATGTCCTATCTTTGAGAGAGAAGAAAATATAAAAAAATGAAATGGCATGTTTCAGAAGAAAACTGTAACCATTTTAAAATGTGACTTGCTGTGCACTGGAGAATCTGTGTGTCAATAGAATTCTCAGGGGATATTACAAATATCAAAGAAGACAAAAAAAATAAAACTAAAAAGATGGAGAAAGGTTAAACAATCTGTTGGTAAATTAATGTTAGATCGCTAGCAAAGGAATGAGCTAACAGACTGGGGAAACATGTGTTGACATGATGGGTGTGAAAAGCCAGGAAAGCAATAATGCGGGAAGAGACTTGAGGGACTGGTTGTCATCCAATTAATTAGCTGCAACACTCGCCTGTGTGATTTTACCCCCCACACAGGACTTTTCCCACCTGGCAACTGTGAAATCACCTGGCATATCCCATTTACTGGAGCCTTTTCCATCCCTCAACATTGGAGGAAAATCAGAGTCATCCAGACCAATGATTAGCGGTCTGTTCTCTGTTGAAAACATTAAATAACAGAACGTGTAGAACTTGATGGGGATGGCCAAGTGCAAATCAGTACAAACTTACAACACTAGAGGCCTGATGCACAAAAGTTCGTGCAAGAGTAGGCCTTCCTTTCCCTGGCTGCAGCACTGGCTTCCCTCTGGCACCCAGGACCCGGGCTTTCCTCCTCTGGCTGCCGGCAGGCACCGGGGATCCAGGCTGGCTTCTCTCCACCCCGGCTTGGTCAGGAAGGACATCTGGAATGAAGTCCAGAAGACGTCTGGTCTAATTAGCATATTACCCTTTTATTATTATAGATGACTCATTACTACATAGAAAATCACCAGACCAGTCACCTTCTCCAATCCTAATTCCCAGAAGTAAATACTGGGGATAAGACTGTTGGATTATAATACAGAAATCAGTCCGGTCCTATTTTGTTACAATCTGCTGGATTTCCTGATGTGAGCCTCTGAACCAGCATCCTCTCAATTCTTCCCTCTTCTTTCTGAACCAAGTCTACTGTATCTCAAGTTGCTTAGATGCCAAATGCATCAGACTACTGACTATTGTTTGAAAGGGCTGTGGCAATTCCTATTTCTCTGCCTTTATTCATCTTATTTCCTTAGCTTAAGATGTCCTTCAATTTCCACCCCATGGTGCTCGTTCTCCACTTTGCCTCTTCAGATCCACTCATGATGCTCAGTGACCTGGGAGATTAGCAACTTTGGGATGCATGACCTGGGCTCCTTGCCTCGGACTTCTTGTTGGTTTTGGCCAATGGGAGGTATTGGCAGGAGATGTGAGTTTGGGAGGGGAAAGATATAGGTGTTTTTTGTTTTGGGTTTTTAATTGGGGGCATTGTCTATGCTCTTCTGTCTAAAGCCACAACTCCTGTACTGTAATAATCCTTTTTTTTGTTTGAGTTACAGTTATGACTTTCTCACCCTGACTTTACCAGCCTAAGAAAGGTAGTGACATTATGTTCTTGTTGGCCCCACGATACTATATGTCCCTCACGTGTCCCCTTAACCTTAACCCTGCCTGCACATTTGTACTAGTATCTTCATTTGGTTTTCTTCAATCTCTCTTTATGAGAGTGCCACCAGTTCCTTCTCACACATGAACTCTCTCTCAGTTCCTCTACTGGGAACTGATACTGCTATCTTTCGTGCTTCTGGTGTGAATTAAATAGCTACTGCAACAGCTGTGGAGCCTCAGTCCATGAGCTCAGTCAGGCATGCAGGGAATATAATAACTTTTCTATAACAACTTGGTTTAGATACTGATTTTTCTATTCTGACTTGGTGACAGGGTGTTAATCATTAATGATAATCATTTGAGATCATCCCATTGGCAAGGCAGTGTCAGTGTTAGAGGGAGCCTATATCGCCCAGGTAAGGTGGTATAAAAGTTGTGCTTCAGTCATAAGTTCATTCAGGTGCATATCTGTAATGGACGTGGTGATGCCAGGTCCAGATCCCTTTTCAAAGAAGGGCAGTTAGCCCGGCCAGTGTTGCTCAGTGGTTGAGCATCCATCTATGAACCAGAAGATCACAATTTGATTCTTGGTCAGGGCACATACCCGGTGTGGGCTCAATCCTTGATGTGGAGTGTGCAGGAGGCAGCCAATCAATGATTCTCTCTCATCACTGATGTTTCTATTTCTCTCTCTCCCTTCCCTCCTAAAATCAATAAAAAATATGTATTTTAAAACAAAAGAGACAAAGAAGGGCAGATAGCCCCAGTTGCCAACACTACTGTCAGAAGAAAGCTTTCAATTGATGCCACATTACCCAAGGTCCTGATTTTCCTGGGGCTGCATACATTCAGTGACAATTCACTGTGGCAATATCAAGACTCCGCCGTTCTTGTTCAGTGCATGGTATCTTTGAAAGGTCTTGCTAGTTCTGGAGTTTATGGGGTTGGCTGATGCCTTTATAGGTTTTGTACAACAACTCCCACTTTTCCCTCTGTCCTAGCCAGTTCTTCAACCTCCCTTCCATAGGTGTTGATCTCAAGAGCACTGCCTAATAAAATTCCATTTCTGAGTCTGCTTTCCAAGGATGACAATCTGTGAAAATTTCTTTTGTTCTACCTACTTCCCAATAATCAGTTGCAGCTGAAGTGTTCCTTCTACCTGTCCCTTTCTACCTGTTTCTCAGGTTTCCCTCCTTCCATTTGTGTTCTCTCTGTTAGTTATCTAGTGCTGCATAACAGCGTTGCCACATCCCTGCTTATTATGTCATACTTTTGTAGACCAGGAGTTTATGCAGCTTTCTTGGGCCCTCTGATTAAAAGTTTCATGAGGTTGCCATCAAAGTGTCAGCTAGGGTTGCAACTTCATTTGAGGCTCAGGTGTAAGTTCTAAGTTCATATGGTTGAGGAGAGCATTGATTTCCTTGTGGGGGTTGAACAGTTTTGCTGACTGTTATCTGGTCTTCCCAGCATGGCCTCTTGCTTCCCCAAAGGCAGCAAGGAAAAGAGTCTCCTAGCAAGATGTGTTTCAATCTTATATTATCACAAGAGTGATGGTCCATCACCTTTGTTCTATTCAATTAGTCAAAAGCAAGTCACAGTTCCTGCCCTCACTCAAAGGAAGAGGATTAGAGGGCATGAACAGTAGGAGGTAGGCGTCATGAGGACCCCTCAAAGTCTTCATCACACTCTGAAATCTGTGGGGTTATCTGTGGCCTTGTCTCAAGATGCATCAAGCAACATGTCTTCCTGGAATCTTACTTTCTCTCTGGGAATCACTTGGAGAGTAGGGGTCAGGACATATTCCTCTTAGGTCAATAAACTTCTTATCTCATTGATTCTCCCTCCATATCAGAGAAAAATGAAGGCACAAAAGGGCAAGTGGGGAGAACTTAGGCTCTAGCCATGCTATTGAAATGGTGGTAGTGGTGGTGGTGGTAAGTGGTGTGAACTGTTGCCTAGTTACAGACATCCACCCAATAATTGTCCCTCATGTTTTATGGAAAGGGGGGAAAGTAAGGGAGATGAAAAGAGTTGGGGAACGAGGGAGAAGGATAGAGGAAGCATTAGGTGATGTAGGATGTGCATTCTCCATCTCTAAGACACTTAGAGCAGTTCCATTTAGCATCAGCTGCCATTTAAACAAGCACTCCAACCAACAATTGAATCTTGAATTTTCTGTATTACAATTGAAATGACTCAGCTTGCCTCTAATTCATCTACCTGCAGGGTAGAGCAGAAAATTCTCAGGAGTTCTTTAAGGAAGAGAAATCACACTCTTACTAGGTTGAGAGCAGCAGATTGTCACACCGTCTCATAAACTTAAGGTAGCATCTCCCCACACCTCTGCCTAGCAAACTTATTCCTTCTGTGTTTAGAAGCACAAGGATAACATTTAGTAGATAGTTTTTCTCAATGGTATCTGTCCTTTTCCATTGGTGTTCATTGCCAGAGCTGACTCTAAGCATGGATGAATTAGGCCTTCACCTGCTGCCTTTCAGGGAGCTGCCAGAGTCTTTGAGCCCCCAAATAGCTTTGCCACTGTCCTGCCAAGAGTCACCTTTTACATCCATGAACTCTCTCTCAGTACTTTAAAGTTATGACCTAACATTAACAGCATGCTATCAGCACACTTTAAACTCTGTACATAGTATGAAAAGAACTCCAGGTGTATAATCAGCAAAATTAATCTAGCCTAGCCCAGTGAGAGCACTGAAGGTGCTCTGTGATATTCTTGGGTTGCATGACAACAAAGCATAAAAAACATAAGCAGCACCTATAAAATGATTGAGTGAGAATAGGGAACTAAACATATTTTGAGCATCTTTTATGGTCTGAAAACTATATTATGTACTTCACTTATGTCATTTCATTAATTTTCATGATCCCCTTGCAAAGTATGTATTAAAATCTCCTTTTTATAGATGAGAAATGGGGTGCTTAGAGAGGTTAATAAACTGTCAATGTCACAAAGCTGGCAGGGATTGACCTGGGATTTAAACCTACATCTGTGTCCTATAATTCCTGTTCCTTCACCTGCCATGTTGCCTCCCTGAATTAGTAAAATATTTGTGTAGCATCAAGCAACATTTCTGGGGACAGCTGGGAGGAGTGAAAAATGCAGCAAACAGGGGAGGGAAGTATGTGTTCCCAAACTTTCTCTTCTTCCAGCAGAAAAAATTTAGAGCAACTCATTGAATTCCCATTTCCAATAGTTTTGTGTCCAGAATTTGAGGCAAAGTATATCCCTTACAAACAGACTCAGCAAAACCCCTTGCCTCCCTCCTATTTCTTCTTGATTAAGGATGAAGGGCTCCAGTCCATTACAAACAACAACTGTCTGATAGGCATTTCATCCCAAATATAATCATTTCTCTCTATCAGAAAACACTTGCTAGAGAATTAACAGAAGGGCCATAGTGATGTGAAGATAAAAAAAAAAAAAAAAAGGAACCATCAACCATTAGTAAAATTTTCCGCTGGAATAGACTACCCTTGTCATTCATCACAAGAGACAGTTATAATAAATAGGAAGGGAATGAATCCAAATGTATGAGAATAAAAAGCTAAAACCTGTAAGAGATGGATTAGTGGAAATTGGGTATAATTAATAATTGACTTGTATGGGAAGAAGAGTAGGATAATCCCACTCAGGCAAAAGTGATTAACAGAGTACAATACCTGAAACATGGAGGTATTTGCTCAATCATAACTGTGATAATTCCTATTATTATTCCTGGACACTTCTTTATATAGAGTATGAGTTAGCTAGCCATAGCAAGCTGGTTCTGCGCTGATAAATTCCAAAGAAAACCTCTCATGTACATAATGCATGTAGGAGCACATGAGTTTTCCTCTGACTTAGACATCAAAGGAAACAGCTTATTTTTAAAAGTTCATTAATTTAAAATGAATATGCCTTCAACTACAGGGAAGAGAAAGTTTTAAAAGTTATTGTCTTGTTCTCATTAACACTTTCCCTTTCATTAGCAATGTAGATCAAAAGTGCTCTCTTCTCAGAATCTATCCAGGTGAGGGAGATCATCTCCTTTAGGGATATTTTGATGTAGGCACAGAAAAATTAAATAATTTTGTCAGGCATTGTAAGGTTGTATGTCTCAAGGAGAAAAAGTAGACAACAGTGTCTGTGAACTAGAAGGGCATGTGGATTGGTGGTATTGAAGCTGGATGGGGTGTGGAGAAGGTGTCATGGGAACAGCAGTACAAGGCATTTTGAGTTCATTTTACATGCTTGTGTCTTTTTTCCATCCACATTTACTTGTGTCTTGTTTTTTTCAACTAAGTGCCTTCCCCAGTTCCCCTTACCCTACTAGTAAGTAATGTTATTTTTTGCTTGGTTTTCTTAAAATACTTGATATGTTCACAATCTTCAGGAAAACAAAGACAATTTGACAGCTAACCTATCTTTGAAGGGCTTATCTCCACATTTGAACCATTTTGAACTCTATTGCTTAATACAATGGTGAAACCATTCCTTCTTATTTCAGAGTATAAAATGAAAAAGAAATGTTTTCTAATACCTCACATTTATCATTTCTTCACAAGGGAAATACTGCAACATGGACTTTAATTTTAACATGCCAGCAACTTTCATAGAACTCTGAATCCATATGTTGTCACTGAGCATTTGTATCTATTATTTATTCTATCCCATGTGTGCATGTGCTATATTCATTATATCTACCTTTTGGATTGACATTTCTTTTAGGTAAATATACTTAAGAGTTCACTAAGTGATTGACTGTTCCTAGGCTTTCTATTCATCTCCCCTAACCTAACATTATCATTGCTGGAGGGCTTTTTGGCAAACATAATGGTGTTTCCCTAGTTAAATATGTCACTGTGTGCACTCAGCATAAGGAGCAAGGCATGACATGCTCCATCAACAGCAGCAGTTGAATTCTCTTTGATGATGTAGCTAATAGCACAAGACTTAGTCAGGTGACAATAGGTAGGCATAGTAACAGTGTGCTGGCTTGGCAAAAAATGACAGGAAAATGAGAGTTTTGATATAGTCTGATGGGAAAGCTACACGATGCTTTCTAATTATGCAAATTTAATCCCTTCTTTATACATTCCCAAGACTGCAATCTTTCTTTTTTGACTCTTTAGGTAATGGACAATTACAAAAGAGCCATGCAAGCAAAATACTCTAAAAACATATTAAGAAGGTGAAGACTGAAGGTCAAAATCTATTTTTCATATAAGGATTGTTTTTTTCCATGATGCTATGTTTTCCTACAGAATATATTTACTCAAAGCATGAAAGTCTTCAATCAAATGCTAATGGAAAAATTTAGCTAAATAATTAATACTCGATACATAATTTCAACTGCTACTTTTCAATGTCTACTTTTAGAAAATTTTGATGTACCAGAAAAGGAGACACTCATCTTCTTCCCTTCTATATGGTCAGGGTTAAAGTCAAGAGTCACCATCTCTTGTGAGAATTAGCTCCATCTTTAGGCTTTGGAACAACAGAGAGATAGGTATATGGAAAGGAATGGAGGAATATATGGGGTTGATTGAGATTTTTATGGGGAAACATAAAAAGGGGAGCATAAGGCAACTAGGCAAACCCTTTGTCTCACTAGATAAGCCATGAGCTAGGCTATAGTGATGAATATAATCAACTGATTTGGGATCTCTGTTTCATCACATTTAATACCCTACTCTCAGGGCTTTCATGACACAGAAGATTTACAAAGAGATCAATGCAATATTTCCATTGTGATTACTGCTATGATAAAGGGAGGTCCAGAACCACATAGGAAGGGCCTTGATGCTGACTCAGCAGAGAAACGGTGTTTCCATAGGAATTTATTTCCTACAGGGGCACATCAGCAGGAAACTTCCATTTCTTTGTCACTGTGTATTGGCTCCAAGAATTAAATGGAGTTACTACTTAGACCTTGCATTTGAAATTTGATCCTCATATTTGAAGAGAAGTCTAAGGGCAAGATGGTCAAAAGAAAATGACCACATCTGCATTTTTTCTGCATTTAAGAAGGAATCCGATGTGCTACCCACTTTCAGTTATAGTGTTGGAGACGCAATAAAAGCACTTACATTTGAGACACCATGGGAACCAGGTGTCCAGACAGAAGTTGTCCTCTTTACAGGGGGACACCATCTGACAGTGTCCGGAGTAGCCATCCACTGTCATTTCCCCGTGTTCTTTCATTCCCTTTCCTTGGCTGTTCTGTAGCTATGGGATAATATTCATCATACTGAGTTTACAGAACAGAAAACTAAACCCAATGAAGGAAAGTGACTTTAAAGTCAATAACTACTAAAACCAAAGCCATTCCTTCTTATTTCAGAATACAACCTGACTTTTGGACAAAATATCACATTTACCAGACATATTTTTAACTTATATTTGAATAGAATAGTCCCAGAGACAGCCTGGAGTTCCATAGTTTTAGGATAGGCTCTGTGCTCTGGCAATGAGGTAGGTCTGATGCAAGCCCAATTTGGGAGTCAGTTTTTAGTGTTCAATGCCTAACTAATATCTAGAGATATTACGTGGTTAGGTACAGACCAAAAGTCACTGGTGTGTAATTTAATGAACAAACTGAATTACCAAGCAAAATAGAGACAGACCCATAGATACATCACAGGCAGACAACTCTGGTGGTGGTAGTGGTGGTGGTGGGGTGTTGAGTGGGTGGAGGGATTGAGCAAAAGTTATATGTATATATATATAGAGAGAGAGAGAGCAGCAGTGTGGTGATTGTGTCAGGGGGTGTGGAAGTGGGAGAGGGCATAAAGGGGATAAATGGTGATGGGAAAAATAATTTTAAAAAATTTCTAAGCATCATAAGTATTAACTAGGGAGGTAAAGACGGAAATTGTTACCATCATAATTAGCTAGCTAATAATAATATAGGAAGAGAGCAAAGGGAAGGCTAGACATTATAAGCATGGTTATCTGGGCAGCTTCATGCTCCACAGGGAACCACTGGTCCATTCCCTACACATCACTGGGGAAAGGGATCCAACAAAGGGGAAGATGAACACATGTGCAGTGAAGTGAAGATGATATAGGGAAGGTGTTTGCTTGTCAGTCTAGCCTGGGGAACAAAGATCATTGGCCAGGAGGGTGGAGTCACTGCAAGTATGTGAAACTGTTCATTGGTTAAACTCCTGGTTATAATCCAGAGACAAAGGAGTTCTCTCTCTTTCCTCTTGCCTCACTCCTGCTTCCTTGCACTCACTTGCTCTGTGACTCGCACTAACCTGCCATGTGGTCCTAGAAGCCACATGGCCTAGGGGCATGCGGACTCCACACACAATGACTACAGCTGAGAACACAAGTTAAGCGAACCAGGTGCTAGACTAATGGAATGGAAAATCCTCTGAGCACTGCGTTGCTTTTAGCCCCAATGAAGACAAAGTGGGGCCTTTTCCATGACGGGATGGAGGGAGATGGGACCTTGGAAACCAGGGGTATAATTCCACAGAAATAAAGCTTTCCATGATACCTCATCCTCCTGTGGGGGCCTCTGGAAATTTTTATTCCTCGGGCTCCTGAAGAGCTCCACTTCCATCAGTAATAGGACAGAGGACACCCCGCCAATAACAAAACCATTGATTGTGTGCATTTCCAAAGTCTCTTTTAAAATGTCATCAACAAATCAAGATCAGGTTGATTCAGAAACCACAGTAAATCACTCCATCTTTCAGTGAGCTAAAAGAAAAAAGAATCAAGAGTATAGTTCTTTTATTTATAACAAAAATAGAATGCCTTCCTTCCTGTTAAGTTTCTTCTCTTATAAAATATTTTGTTGCTTTTTTTCTTTAATATCCTATTTTGAACATTGATTTTTCCCCCTCATTTAACTAATTGCCTCAGCTATTTTTAGTTTTCTAAGGGCATGACCATCAGTTTCAGGAACAGTTGTTTCATCTTTCTGGTCAATTAACTCAGGAATAAAAGACATTTTATTTAATTTCCCAAACAGAGAAATATAAAAATGATAGTGGTCTAAAATGAAAAAAACAAAACAAAACAAAACCAAAAACTTATTTGTCACATACCTAAAGTCTCCTCCATCTATTGTCAAAACCAAAATAGACTACATAGAAAAATCAGAAAGGATTTTCTCAGAAGGCAATTTAAATTGCCCTTTCCTAACAGTGACACAAATTTCCCTATAGCAATCAATTGGCATTTACAAAGGCTAAGAGGTATTCTGATATTTTCTCAGTTCATCACTTAATTAGACATATTGCACAATAAGGCACTGTTTAACTTGTGGGGACCAGTATTATTTTTCTCCATTCTGCAGCTGAAAAACCTGAGCTCAGACAGATCCTGTATATTAAGTTGCCAGATTTCTACATGTTGCCAGGTGTGACCAGGTGTGGCCCGGCCTTCTGCCTCATGATCCAGTGGTTTCTCCTGAGGAGGATGAGCTGGGTTAAGGAGTTAGTGACTGTTAAGAATGCTCAAGTCCAACTAGCTCCCACACGTTAGAAATGTCTGCAGGCTGTGGTCTACACCAGTATATAAGTATCAACACGTTTATTTTTTCACCTATTACAAAGCAGCAAATGAGAAGCTGTGCAACTCTTTTACTTGTCACACTCCCACTGTGATTTTTTACAGAAAAATAATAGGGGGAGGGGGCGTGAGATGATTCCCAAGGCCCCTCCAGCTCTTACATTGTGTGATTCTACTGTGCGGAGAGCAGAATAAGTGCTCACAAAATGCACATAGAATGAATTAATCCACTTCAGGAAAATGTGAGTTATAGAGCTGTCATCTCGGAGAAATAATAGGACTGACAGCACCGTATTGCTGACAGCACTTCTCACAATCGTTTTTAGCTAGATACAATGCTGGGAAAAGGAAACATTTGGAATTTGTCTTTTTTCTATTAATAATTTTAGACTGCCTCTTTCAGCATTGGCAGTCTTTACAAAGCATAAACATGGACGTGATTTCAAGCTATCTATTTATCAGCTCAAATCTCTCCATGTTCCCTCTCCTGCCTTCAGGAAACAATTTCCTGGCTTTCCCCAGAGATTCCTGCTCTTTAATGACTCTTCGGGGACAAGAAGGGGCCAGATGACATTTACATTTGAAAGACCCTTTCAAGATTCACACTTTACAAATTAGAGGAACAGTGGTTAATTTGACCTGAAGTCTTAAGGAAGGGTTTGAGAAGTGGCTGGGTCATGGTCATAATGGATGGAAGAAGATGCAGGGTTGTGGTCACGAATGGATGGAAGATGAAAGAGGAGGTGATGACATTCCAGAGTGGGTGAGGAGACTGCAGAAGGGGAGGTGGGGAGCAACAGCCTGTGCACAAGGGTGTGCTGACAGAACTGTGGTGGGGTCAGGGAGCGAGTTGGCCTGAGTCACAGGATAGGGGAAATGTGTGAAAGTCATCAGGAGCCCAGGTAGCCAGAGATCTTCATGTGGGAAGCTGATTTTTTTTCTGCAGCCTCTGGAGAGTTAGCATTTTCCAGCACTTCCTTGAGCAGAAGGAGTGTTTTAGGAACTGAAGTTCAGATTATTTATCCTCCTCTTAAAAGCCCGCTCTCACTTTTGTCCTGTGAAAATGGAGACTGGTCAGGGCTGGGTCCCAGTCCTGTAGTTTAACCTCAAGGTGTATCTGGGTGTGCTCTGGCTGTGTCAGGTCTTTTTAAAGGACGTAGGTGGTAGTGGTGTTGGGGGTGAGAGAAGGGATTCATGTATCTGCTGACCCTGCCTGTAAATCCTCCCATGAACTAAGCCATACTAGGTAGAGAGATCCAGAGCCCATTATATGCTGGCCTTGAGTCCATAAACCTGGGAAAATGTCTTTCAGCTTCATCCTATTGGTTCCTTGTTAATTCTTCGTTAATGGCAAACTGGAGGAACATCATCTTAAAGGAGAGGTGATTTCTTTCGCCCCAATAAAATAGTGTTTAGTAAATTACTTGTTTATTGAAATTACTCAAAATTCTAGCTCACATTATCATATTTCATCAATCTTTAGTCTAAAATAAAGCAATCTAATAAAATGATGGCTACTCATTAATGATTAATGGAGTAATAAAGGATTCATGTTCATCAATATATTATCATCACATGTATCAATACTATACCTTCAATCACTACTGATCATCTTAGCAATGTTTTATTTGCATGTAATTTGAATATTATAAAAGCTTAAAAATTTACAAATTATATTTTTATAGTATAAACTAGGGGCCCGGTGCACGAAATTCGTGCACTGGGTGGCGGGGGGGAGTGTCCCTCAGCCCAGCCTGCCCCCTCTCACATACTGGGAGCCCTCAGGCGTTGATCCCCATCACCCTCCAATCACAGGATCGGCCCCTTGCCCAGGCCTGACGCCTCTGGCTGAGGCATCCGGCCCGGGCAGCGGGGACCCGCAGCTGCAGTGGCCCCACGATCGTGGGCTTCACTTCAGGCCCAGGCAAGGGACCCCTAGCTCCTGGGACTGCCAGCTTCGACCGTGCCCAGCTCCCATCGCTGGCTCCACCCCTACTTCCTGCTATCACTGGCCAGGGCGGAAAAGGCGCCTGATTCTCTGATCATGGCTGGGGGGCAGGGCAAAGGCGGCCCCAGGGCCGCCTTTGCCCTGCTCCCCAGCTCTTAGCTCCCCCCTGGGTTTCCAATCACTGTCAGTGGCAGGGGGCTTCTTCCTGCTTTCCCTTTCGCCTCCCTGCATTGTGCCTACATATGCAAATTAACCGCCATCTTGTTGGCAGTTAACTGCCAACCTTAGTTGGCAGTTAATTTGCATATAGCCCTGATTAGCCAATGAAAAGGGTAGCTCGTATGCCAATTAGCATTTTTCTCTTTTATTAGTGTTGATATTAAAAAGTTAACTTTTCTAACTAAATTAGGTAATTTTTCATGCATCACATTATTTTATTAGTTTAGTGTAAGTAACCAGTGGTAATGATTTTTACAATGCCTTAAAATATTTGACTTTCTGTAGCTACAGCCAAGAAGTAAAATTAGATGGACTAAGGAGGTATATGTATTAAGTTTATGGGTTCATAGACAAATAATCACACTTAACCTAAAGCAGTAGAAATAAATGTTCTGTGCCAGAATTTTACAGTTTTCCCACAGATTCTGTTGTGACCTTAGGTAGAATATGGGCTTTTAAGTAACAGACATGTGTTTATGTTCTGTCTCGTCACTGTGTAGATGGGCGACCTTGGGTAAGATATTAACCTCGGTAGCTCATAAACTGAGGTTGATACCTATTTAACAACTCCATAGTGAAGGTCAAATGTCATAATGAAGGTATGTGACAAAAATAATGGCTGGCATGCAGTAATTACTTGGTAAATTACAGATATGACCCAGAAACAGACTGCTCTTCCCATCTTTGTTGCCATCTTTGGACACACCTGGGAATAGCCTTCCCTAGTCCACTCTAATTTAGCACTGGCACGCTTCTTTTTTCACTTTGTTCCATCATTATTTTAGATAACTTCATAAATTACCCTGATATTTACATACATCAGATTAGTAATCAGGATTTGGACTAAATTATCATTGAGAACTGTTCTAAAATCTTAAAATTTGAAATTATTCTTTCTGACCCCCAGGCTTTCACCTCATATTCCATCACTTTCCTCTCCTTCATTCTCATCATGACCTCTATACTCTCTCTTCCTCCAAATGCTTATAGTTGATTTGTTCTCCACTCACCCCCTAATCCATCATTCTGCTTAACCATTTCTAGTGCTTTATTTTACTCAACAGTGTATTGCTTTGTGAATCACTCAAACCAACCACCAATGCTGACCTCATAGTTCCATTCTCATTTTTTTTGAAAGAGTTTCCATAGAATTGATCTTTATTATTTCCTTAAATTTTTAATTGAATTCACCAGTCAACCTATTTGGCACCAAAATTTTCTATGTAGGAAGGTTTTAAATTACAATTTTAGTTATAAACTGTTTTTGCTTGGCTTTGAAAATGTTTGAAATCTACCTTCTTAGCAAATTTTAATTATATAATACAGTGTTATCAACTATAGTCACCATGGTTGTTTTTTAAATTAGATTCTATGGCCTTATTCATCTTATAGCTAAAAGATTGTACCCTTATACCAGCTCTGTTTCTCAGATTTTTTTGAAGTGGGTTAATTCATTTGGTGTACATTTTGTGAGCATTTATTCTGTCCTCAGCAAATGATAGAGATAATGCCCCTACCACTCTCCTAAATGTATAAAAATTTTATCCATTTACAAAATCTATGTCAACCATCATTTGCCCTGGGAAAACTTCTGATTTATTAATTTGATGTAGTCTCGTTCCTTGGAATTACCTAAGACTTTATTGGACGTCACTTAAGACTTTTACCTGATGCCCCTTGAATTATATCCATGTTGCCTAGATTGGGAGGGAAGGAAATATGATGTAATCATTCTTGTACTACTCATCACATCAAGCACATGAACACAATCACTAAGTACACTTTGAATTCAATTTAACATTGTTACAGAAAATAAAGTGTAAGATGCTTAAACTTCAGACTTAGATTATTTCTCTTAGTCTTCCACATAATCCCCCATAAATTTCTGATTAAATTTAAATTACTGAACCCAGAAGCAGTTTCCTAGCTTTTCTGAAGGCCTGCTAGTTCTTCAGAAAGTCCTGAAATGAACATCTGTGGGCATCCCGCATGCATTCCCTGACCTTTTAAAATCAAAATTCCCCTGTTGACTTGTTGTCTGTCTCAGCATATTTTACACTTGGGACTGACAATTTGAGTCTTTATTCTACCAGTGGCCCCCCAGAGGGTGTGTATGACACCACAGGGCATCCTTGGTATTTTTCCAAGAGAACACTGGCTGATGTGAGAGGTGAGAAAAGGCCTGGCTATGATTTATGTTGGGAATGAGGCATCCTTCCCAGCACTTCTTTAGCTGTGCCCTCTTCCTAATTAATTCCACTGCCCATCATACCACCATTTCTGTTTTTAATAGGCACAGTATTGCTTATCTTGTGGGAATGAGGGTCAAATAAAAATATAT
Organism: Myotis daubentonii; assembly: GCF_963259705.1. Classification (NCBI taxonomy): domain Eukaryota; kingdom Metazoa; phylum Chordata; class Mammalia; order Chiroptera; family Vespertilionidae; genus Myotis; species Myotis daubentonii. The sequence continues at coordinate 63,683,071 of NC_081851.1, read as the reverse complement.
TATCAGGTAATAAGTTATTAATTAATATCAAAGCAGTCATTATTTGATAATCAGCTGAAAGCAATATTGAGCTATAAGCCACTGAAAATGGCATCACTATGACATTTATTTGAGGATGTTTGGGAGCTGGGCAGGAAGGGAAACAGATCTTCCATCATGTTACTGTGTTTTGCATTTTTGTTTTATTAGCTAGACTGTCCCTTCTCCCTTTTCACAGCTGGCCATTCACCCACCCATCTCCATTCATAAATGTAACTATGTGAGGAGCTCTAGTGAAATAATTTAAGTACTACAGAGTATTACTTTTATTCTGAAGTCAGATTTATTTGAACATCCTTCGGGTATCTCAGTAAAGTATGTCCATGAACTCCAGTGAAAATAGGCTTTTCCCTGCAAACTTTACTTTGCAATTCCTCGCTTCCACGTTGTTTGGCATTACCTCCCTATTTTCACATTTGGTCTATTTTCTGTCTCTCATCCCCTGCCTTTTGTTGAATTTTTATGAACTCTATTCTGTGGGTGTTATCCTTTGGCTATATTTCCAGGTTTACTAATACACAATCTGTAGTTTAGGATAAAGGCTGTTAGACATGAAATGAAAAGCACAGCGGAAACCGTGCTGTCTCCTTCTCTGGAAAGCTTTCAGCAGACAGGACAGATGTCCACTGGTTCACACAGTCTCATAAAGACAGGACTAGATCAGCATGCTTGTGAGTGCTGCGCTGGCCTTTGTTTTCACAATCTTTTACTTTGTTCCATATGTATTTTATTGATACTTTTATACACAACCCTTTCTATGATTATACTTCTCAGGGAATAATTAAATTGAAAAATAGTTATTGATTTCTTAGTTTATGTCAGACACTATGGTAAGTACTGTGGCTCCATAGGAACAAAATAGGTCCTCTCTGCTTTCCTGACACTTACAGTCTAGAAATAGTTCATAATAATGACACAGGTGACATTTTATAGATAACCAAATACTGACTTTTTTGTCTCATTTGATCCTCACAGGACTGGGAGTAACAAGGGTAGGTGTTAATATTCCCTTATCACAGAGGAGGAAAATAATTTAATAGGTGTAGTGAATTAGAGGCAGACTTAGGGCAGCGAACAGAAGAAACTTTCATTGAGGGAACTCTAGTGCAGTGTAGGTGGGAATTGAGCCAGTGATCCCACTTCTGGGAATATATCCAAAAAATTCTGAAACCAATCAGAAAGAACATATGCACCCCTATGTTCATAGCAGCAGAATTTACAATAGCTAAGATCTAGAAATAGCCCAAGTGCCCATCAGTAGATGAGTGGATAAAAAAGCTGTGGTACATCTACACAATGGAATACTATGCGACTATAAAAAAGGAGGATCTTTTACCCTTTGCGAAAGCATGGATGGACCTGGAGAGTATTACGCTAAATGAAATAAGCCAGCCTGAGAAAGACAAATGCCACATGATCTCAGGAATGTGTGGAATCTAATGAACAAAATAAGCTGATGAACAAAATAAAACCAGAAGTGTGGATACATGGAACAGACTGATGGGTGCCAGAGGGGACAGGAGTGGGTTAATGGATAAAGAAGGTGAAGGGATTAGCTATTGAACATACAAGCATGGCCCATGGACATGGACAATAGTGTGCTGAAGGCCAAGAGAGGGGGGAGACGGTGGGGAGTTAATGGGGGGTATCTGCAATAGCATCAACATTAAACATTTTAATAAGAAAAAGAAACATAAATACACCAACAAAATAAAAACTAAAATTGTTCTATAAAAGAAAGTAGTCTTTAAATTCCAGTAACAACATGTAACGAAAGACATATGCTTTATCACAGCCTCAAATTAGTATTATTACTTTTCTGATTATGTATAGCAGTCTCCATTGTCCATCCTACCAAAAATAAAAAGAACGGAGAAAGAATTTCTGTATAGCTAAGCTATTTGACACTCTTCACAAAATATTATATTGTTTGTCAGTCTTATCCCAGAGGGACAGTTAAATCTAAGAAACACTAATTTATATGGAAGACCAGTAGTATAGTCCAACTGAAGATCAATTTAAATGGACATTTATTCGTTGATTTTTATTTTTAAAGAGACATCACTAGAATAAAAAACATTTCATAAAGGAAACAATAATCTTTTTTCTTTTTCTTGTTGGCTCCTTCTGGTTCCTGCTACAATTCTGTCTGACTCTTTCATGTTTAATACAAAGGTAAAGGGAGTGAGAATAACTCTATTAGTAGTAGCAGTATTGCCTTCCTTCATTTAAAAATATTGACACATGATTATTTTAACTAATAAATCCATTCACATGTAATTCATAGCCTTTTCCCCGCCTCTGTTCTTGAAGTACTTTATGAGAAAGAAGTGCTAAGAGCTTTCCAAGGTATTTTTCCTACTGTCTGTGCAGCATTTAACATTCTTAACCACTTCCTGTCCCTTGAAGTTGTCTAGTCCCTTGCCTTCTATAATGCTGTGCTGTCTAACTCTCTTCCTATCTTTAATTCTTCAACTGCTTTATATATTTTTTTCATGCTTCCAGATCTGGCAATACCTGAAGTTCTATCCTTAGCCCTTTTGGAGTAATCTTATCTTCTATAATAACATTTTCATGATTTTATCAGTCATCCAATATGAATGAGTCCCTGAATTATATATTTAGTATTGAATTCTCTTTTAAACACCATTCACCAAAATATCTGCCATGTAATATTGTCAGACATACTATAACTGATAACTCAAGTATTTTTAAAGCTGAGTAGCTCATTTCGCTCTCAGATTTATTTCACTAAGCATGATGATCTATCTCCCTTGGTTTCTGATGGCAATATCCTTAATCTCCCAGTCTGAAACCTCAAGTTTCAACCCATATTTATCCCCCCTCTTTTTTAAAAATTATTTCATCAGTTTCTAAGACCTATCAATTTCATTTTTAAATTGCACTTAGTTTTGTTTGCTTGTTATATTTACATCACCACCATCAGGTGCTCAATTTTCACTGCCAACACATTTATTTTCTAAAACATGGCTGTCCTCTGTCTGCGACTATGATCAGAAACTGTCAATATCTCCCGATACATCAAAGCCTGACAGGCAAGCCTGCCTGCAATGCCCCTTTCTAACACTTCAACTTATACCCAGCTCAGGTACTATAGTCTGTTTTAGGTAGGCATTGCGTCCAATTTTGAAATCATGGTTTTATCTATGCTGTCTCCCCAATGGATGAGTTTTCATCTCCTCCTTATCACATGATAGGAATTCCAGGAATCTTTTACAGCTCCTTTTATCCCCCATATTCTGGGTAAGTCATCACCGACCATCCGGAATTAAAACCTTTCTTGCCTCTGTTTTTCTACAGTAGATCATTTGGCCTTTTGCATATAATGCCTTAAAATTTTAATTGTCTTTTATATGTGTGTATTTCCTATCTTCTCAACTAAGTTATAAAGTGTTATTATCAGACATCATGTCTTATCTCTGCCTGCAGCTACCACAATAACTACTCCCAGTCACTTTAAGCACTCAATAAATAGTTGATTGGTTGTATCTAACAAAATAAATTCTTAATGCAAGTTATTTATATTGATAAACTATATATACATGCTTTTAAAGATCATTAACAAGACTATGCATGGTGATAATTCCTAATCAATGGCTGAAAATTGTTTTATATACTCAATAAACTAAAAACAAATAAAAATCCATTAATCAGCTTCAATTAGTTTGACAGTTGATCAAAGCCCCACATAGATGCATAAACAAGCACTGTTCCAGTGTCTGTCCTTCATCTCAGCTACAGCCTTCGCTAGGCTTCATCCCCTCCCTCTCTTCCTTCTAAATGGGACGATTATCAAGGTTATCCCCACTTGGTTATGTCCAGGGAAGGTACATCTACAGGGAGAGGGAGAGGGAGAGGGGGAGGGGGAGGGGGAGAGGGAGAGGGAGAGGGAGAGGGAGAGGGAGAGGGAGAGGGAGAGGGAGGGGGAGGGGGAGGGGGAGAGGGAGAGGGAGAGGGAGAGGGAGAGGGAGAGGGAGAGGGATCACCTAATCTGCGAGTTGAACAGCAGTGGCCTGGTTGCTCAAATATCTGAACCCGGTATCTTTTAATCAGATCAATTTAATAGTCACAAATAAGGTTTGACATTATCTGTCGATTTTTTTTTTTTGCCAGAAGCAACACATCATTGTATGTTAACATTCATCTGTCCTTGTGAAACTAGAGACCAGGAGATGTATTTTATTCATTTCTGAATCCTCAGTGCATAGCAGTTTTGTGTACATGATTTGGGGGCAAAATTTATTCATTCGTTCTTTTTCTCAGTGTACCGGAGGATAGTGCCTTGCCCTCTCCTTAGCCATACAACAAGTGCATCCCTTATATGCCAACTCATGTAGATGACACTGGGTGACATTCAGGGATTATACAAGCAGATAAACATGTGCAAGGCAGAGGGGAGAGAACCCCTGCCCCACAACACACACACACACACACACACACACACACACACACACACATATACATTCCTTCCTCTGCCCTGCTCTCCCACATTAATTTATTAGAGAGAAAGCAAAAAACTAAAGGAAGTGGTCCTGCAGAGTGCTGGGAGTGTGCCCCACTCATGACTGAGTCTGTGCCATTCCACACTTCCATTATGAACGAGGGAGGCAGATCCCCAGGCCTGTGGTTCTCAAAAGGATGATTTTATCCCAGAGGGAACATTTGGTAACCTCTGAAGACATTTTGATTGTTAGAACTGTGTGTGTGTGTGTGTGTGTGTGTGTGTGTGCGCGCGCGCGCGCGCGTGTGCACACATGCGCACTGCTCCCTAGTATCTAGTGTGTACAGGCTAGAGATGCTGCTAAACATCCTATATAACACAGGGCAGTTCAGTTCCACAACAAGGAGCTGTCCAGCCCCAAATGTAAATAGGGCCAAGACTAAGAAACCCTGCTTTAGATCTTAATTCAGAAGGTAAACTGGGACCTTGGATTTTGTATTTTTAACATGTGCCTTCAATAACCTGAAACAGAGGATTTCATAGACTCTCCAAATACCAGCTTTTCCTTTCGAGACTTATTTTATTTCTCTGTGACTCAATCACATGACAAAACTATTAGCTAGAACATTCCATTAGAATGCTCAGTGTTTTGCACTGATATGTGTGATTCTTGTTGATATTAAATACTTAAAAGGAGCCTCATGGAGCACTGGCATGACTTATTATTACTGGCGGGAAGCAAGCCAGGGTTAACACCCTCACCGTCTAGTCGGCTGACAGGCTTGTCGGTTCCATTGTCAAGGCGAATGCCTACACAATTACAGCACGTAGTCTGCTCCAGTGTCCCACAAAAGAAAGTATTGTAGCGTGTAACTGCTTCCAGGATCCCTGCTGTCAGAGAAAATAGACAAGTTCTAACTTCTCCATGGTCCTCCCACTGAGCGTATCAATGCCGCCTCTCGCTGCTTCGCTCCGGCAGCGCTACGTGTTGTTTCTCTCTGGCAAATGGTCCAGCTAACATTTGACCTTATCTTAGGTCATGTCCTATTGATCCCTGCATGGAGTTATTGTTGGAAGATAAGCCTTTTTCCCACTGCCACAAAACTTAATGCTCGCAGCTTCTAAACCACGGTCTGGAGGGAAATACCACTTCTTTTTGTGCTCTGCGGCAGGTCGTTCACTGAGGAAGAGATCTTCAGCAGGGCCCCCGCTGGCTCTTCTGTGTGTCCTTTCTTCCCCAAAGCCAGGATCTCAACCATCCCCCCTCTGTCAGTTGCTTGGCTGACCTGCCATTTACAGCCGCCGGCACCTTCACGGACCCAGGCAAGGAAACTCTGTCTCTCCTTCATCTTTATTTGTGACATCTCAGTACCTGATCAAGTTGTTTCTGCCTCCATCCCACTGCCCCTCTCCCTTCTCTATTCATCATCTCTGCTTCAGTTTAACCTGTGAAAACCTTTGCTTCCAAGATTATAGCTGCCCTCCAGCTTTTGTCTTTTGGCTCCCTTCTAACCTACCTTCTGTATTACATCTGGTTTCCTTTTGGAAACAATTCTCATTATGTCACCCTGTACATAGAACCCACCAATGAGTCCCTGTTACTTGTGGAAAAATATCCGAATTCCTTAGATAGACGACCGAGACCCTTTATAACCTGGGCCCTATGTTTACCTGCTATGCCGTATATTATTGCCTCTCTGATATTCTAACAAAACTGCACAACTTACCTGAGAAGGCATATTCTTTCATACCTCTGCTTTTTCTTACATTGTTCCTTTGCATGGGGTACATTAATTTATCTTCTTCGCCATTAGGCAAACTCTTATTAATACTGAGAGATGCATCTCACATTAGAATTCATCTAAAAAGGCTTCCTTGACGTCCCTGGACTAGATATAACAGGTCAGTTTCTCTAAGAAGCAGTCCCTGAGACAGAGACTGGCATGCAGATGGTTTATTGGGAATGTGGTCTTAGGATCAATATAAGTGGAAGTGGGAGGATGGGAAGAAGGCAGGACTACCCAGGGACAAGTTGAACTATGATGCAGTCACAACAAAGGCCTCAGCCAATACTATGTGGAGCTCCTAGCTAGCATGTTTCTTCAGAGTTGTTCTGAATTAAGGCGGGGGGGGGGGGGGGGAGGGGTGGTGTGGTCTGTATACCTCAATGCTCAGGCAAGTTACTAAGTGTGGATTGTCCCCGGGAGGCAAGGCCAAGGGCAAGCACCAGAGATTACTCTGTTGAGAGCTGTGGGTAACTCATACACCATCAGCTGGGAGACTGAGAACTTCAGTCTTTAAAGAGGGGCTAAATACAATAATGCATTTAAAACTCCACAAAGATTTCAAAAGGCAATGTTTATTTTTCTCATGAACGAAGGATTTAACATCAATAACATGTCACTGGGCACTTACAAGGGAGACACACCTGGTCATACAAACTCTGGAAAAAACATAAATAGAAAACAATATTATATGAAAATTGTTTATTTCCAAAAAACTACTAATGTTCCATTGCAATGAGAACTAACAAGCCTAATGTTCCCTTTAGTGCCTGGCAATGTAGATTCCCTCTTACTTGTAGAAGAAAATATTATTATAAGATCAAAGATATATATTGAAACAGAAACACTGTGGCCTTTTGAATGTTGCTCATTTTGTTCTGTTCATTAGATGCTGAGGGATAATTAGCTCATCATTATAAATAAAACTATTCAGGAAATGTAATAGAGAGAATTTTCATAACAATATAATTAGCATAGCATGCAATTACTCATTACTCTTTATACTCTTCATCGTGAGTCAGTTGATGTCAACATTAAAATTTCATCTTGAACATTGCCTGACTTCTCTTTTTTTTAAACTTGTGACTTAAAAGTTAAATTCTAGATGCTTTATTCCTAATTATGACTTGTTTTATTCCTTGGAATGCAAAATCATAATGGGGGTAAATAAACTTTTTTCTCACTTATCACTAAAGACACATTGAATTTTCTTAGGTACAAGACACCACTCTTTATATAAGTTACTCAGTTTTAGGGCAAAATTATCATGTAGCTATGAATTATCATCTCTAAACCTGAAGCTCAGAAATAACTTTATAAACCAAGTAATGCCAGGAGCCACCATAAGCTGCAGGAGACATTTTAAATAAATGTCTATTTCTCCTAGAATGGGGGAGGCACTGTGGGAAAAAAAGAATAGGGTTAGGGTTAGAGTTAGAAATAAGGTTAAGGTTAGGGTTAGGGTTAGGATTAGGGTTAGGGTTAGGGTTAGAATTAGGTTTAGGGATGGAGTTAGGTTTAGGGTTAGGGTTAGGGTTAGAGTTTAGGGTTAGGGTTTAGGGTTAGGGTTTAGGGTTTGAGTTAGGGTTAGGGGTTAGGGGTTAGGGGTTAGGGTTAGGGTTAGGGTTAGGGTTAGGGTTAGGGTTAGGGTTAGGGTTAGGGTTTAGGGTTAGGTTTAGGGTTAGGGATGGAGTTAGGGTGTGAAGGGGAGGCAGGCCAGGCTGAGGGCCCCCCACTCCAGGACCTGGGTGCCTGCGGCAGGCCGGAGGAGGGAAGCCTGGGTCCTGGGTGCAGGGGCCGAGGCTGAGGTGATTAGGGGTGATCAGACAGACAGGGGAGCTGTTATGGGTGATCAGGAGTCCTGAGTGCCTGCGGCTGGCCCGGGCAAAGCCACCTGGGGTCCCGGGTGCCTATGGCCACACAGAGGGAGGAAAGCCCAGGTCCCGGGTGCCTGCGGCTGGCTGGAGGAGGATAGCCTGGATTCTGTGTGCAGGGGTTGAGGCAGAGGCAGTTAGGGATGATCAGGCAGGCAGGCAGGTGAGTGGTTAGGAGCCAGCAGTGTGCGAGAGGGATGTCCAACTGCCAGTTTAGTTTCAATCCCGCAGGATTTGGGCCTTAAACCAGCAGTCGGACATCTCCCAAGGGTCCTGGATTAGAGAAGGTGCAGGGACCCCCCCCCCCCCCACCCATGCACAAATTTCATGCACTGGGCCTCTAGGCTATACTAATAAAAGGGTAATATGCTAATTAGACCAGACATCTTCTGGACAACTTTCTGGACAAAGCCATGGTGGTGGGGCCAAGGCGGAGGTGGTTAGGGGCAATCAGGCTGGCAGGGGAGAGCAGTTAGGGGGATAAGACTGGCAGGGGAGAGTGGTTAGGGGGATCAGGCCGGCAGGCAGGTGAGCAGTTAGGAGCCAGCAGTCCCAGATTGTGAGTGGGATGTCCAACTGCCAGTTTAGGCCTGATCACACAGGATTCAGGCCTAAACTGTCAGTTAGACATCCCCCGAAAGGTCCTGGATTGGAGAGAGTGCAGGCCGAGCTTAGGGACGCCCTGATGCACGAATTTTGTGCACCAGGCCTCTAGTCTATATATATATATAAACCTAAGCAACCATCCGACCATTCAACTGGTAACTATGATTGCAGACTGACCACCAGGGGGCAGACGCTCAATGCAGGAGCTGCCGAGCAACAGCAACTTTGCCAAGTGCCCTCTCACACTCTGGGACCCCTTGGGTGATGTCAGACTTCCGGTTTCAGCCTGTTCCCCGCAGGCCAAGTTGAGGGACCCCCACCTGCCGGAGGAAACCCACTCATTCTGCGGATGCCCTTCGAGTCCTGGCGCCGCCCCGGGTGCGGCCAGCTAGGGAGGGACCGCTGGAGGTTGGCTCCTGGGCGTGTCTAGCCCTTCTCACTCAGTCCTGCCTCACTGGCCACCTTCTAATTAATTTCCTTTCAATGTACATGAATTCATGCACCAGGCCTCTAGTATATCATAAATCTTGGTCTCTGCATCAAGGCTGGCAGAGGAAAGGGGACATTTGTTTAGTTTCGCTGATCTATCTATCCTGTCCTTCTTTAGCCTTCATGTTAGAATTGGCTTGTCTAAGTAAGTTTAGGACTTCAACCATTAGGAGTATGGATGATTTAATGTGTACCCATCCTGCTTAAAATTGTCTCTGAGGGTAGGAGCCTTTACACTTGACCCTGAGCAACCCCTTTAATCTAAGAAGTGACTACAATGATAGTAGTGGCAGGGATGTCAGTGACTAGAGGGGCTGACTCAACCAGGGGAGGCTGGCAATGCCTAGAGCCTGGCAATGCTGATTCCAGCACATAGGTTCTTAACTCTGCATCCAGCAATGGCAGTATTGTCAAAGTTAGACATCATTAGAGAACTTAGTGGTCAGTAAGCCATAATGGCTAGAGCAAAGGTTATTTCATTAGGGGGCAACACCATTTGGGGGATAAAGCTGATTCCTTCTTTTGTCACCAAAATCCTGGACTTCTGACATGAAACATAGAAAGGGCATTTTTCTTCTTTTGTTTACTTGAAAACATTTTTTATTTTAAACTAGTGGCTCAGTGCATGAAATTTGTGCATGGGGGGGTGTCCCTCAGCCTGGCCTGAACCCTCTCCAATCTGGGACCACTCGGGGGATGTCTGTTGGTTTAGGCCCAAAACTGTCTAAACCAGCAGTCAGACATCCCTCTCATAATCTGGTACTGCTGCATCTAACCACTTGCCTGCCTGCCTGCCTGCCTGATTGCCCCCTAACCACTCCCCTGCTGGCCTGATTAATGCCTAACTGCTCCCCTGCTGGCCTGATCACCCCCAACTTCCCTCCCCTGCCAGCCCGATCACCCCCAACTGCCCTTTCCTGCAGGCCTGATCGCCTACAACTGCCCTCCCCTGTCGGCCATCTTGTGGTGAACATCTTGTGGCAGCCATCCTGTGACAGCCATCTTGTTGCTTCCATCTTGTGACAATGTGAGGGCAGCCATCTTGTGGAGGCCATCCTGAGGTGGCCATCTTGTGACAACAATGCATGTAAGGGTCACCTAGGTTTTTATTAGTATAGATGGTCTTTAAAAAAAGAACATTTGTGAACACAGAAGACTGAAACAAAGAAACCCTTTCTTGGTTCTTTAAGAACCAAGCTAGCATATGTTGGTATAGTACTTCCCTGTGTGTGTGTGTGTGTGTGTGTGTGTGTGTGTGTATGTTTAACAAGTTCTTAATTATTATCATCAATATTAGAGTCCTGGTGCATAAAAAATCATGCAGTCAGGGGGGTCCCTCAGCCTGGCCTATGCCCTCTTTCAGTCCAGGACCCCTTGGGGGATATCCACCTGCCAGTTTAGGCCCACTGCCCAGGGGATCAAGTCTAAGATGGCAGTCATACATCCCTCTGGCAGCCTGAGAGCCCTTGGGGGATGTCGATGTCCACCTGCTAGCTTAGGCCTGCTCCCCGGGGATCAGGCCTAAGCTGGCAATCAGATGTTCCTCTGGCAGCCCGAGAGCCCTTGGGGGATATCCAACTGATGGCCTAAGCTGTAGTCAGACATCCTTAGCACTGCCATGGAGGTGGGAGAGGCTCCTGCCACCACTGCTGCACTCACAGCCATCAGCCTGGCTTGTGGCTGAGCGGAGCTCCCCCTGTGGAGCGTCTGCCCTGTGCTGAGCTTCTGCCTCCTGGTGGTCAGTGCACATTATAGCAACTGGTCATTCCTGGTAGTTCAGCCATTAGGGTCAATTTGCAATCCTATTATATAGGATTTTTCTTATTATTTATTGGTATGCAGTACTATGAGTTTAACACCTACATAGATTCAGGTAAATAGTTATCACAATGTATATCTGACATTCTTCAAAAAATATTAGAATTTGCTAGAGGAAAAAAAAAACATATATATGCATTATAGCCTGACAATGTTATTAATTACATATTTGCACTATTTTTCAACTAATGCCTATTGTCTAATGATTTTTCAAAGTTAAATTTCTTTAAGTGTTTGATCTTGTTGAGCTCAGTTGTTCCATTGCACCTCTCCTAACCTTCTTTGGAGGAGTTATTTATGTGCTTTTCTGTTCTCCAGTGTGTGATATAAGGTTTACATGAATAATTGCCTCACACCGTACATAGCAAATCAGATCACATTGGCCACTACCTTGTCCCTGAGTGTAATTTAAGGTGCTGTCATTGCTTTAAAAACCTCTAAGTGCTTGCGATTTTCCCTATATTAGAAATCATTGCTCCCAACTGCAGTTTCCAAACAAGGGAGATTAGCCAATGTACTGCTACCTCTATTGCCTGAAGTCTACCTTTAAGGAGTCAGGGTTTAGACATTTATTGTTGTGACCTCATCTAAGAAACATCTTTCCTGCCTCTTCCTGGAAAACCAATATTTGGTCTCTCCGTAGCTTGTGTGAGGCCTACGGTTTTCAGATTTTAGGGTGGCATCTTAAATTTTTATAGCTGACTTTGTAGAATATGCAGTATAAATTGCATTGTCATGAGGAATCTCTTTTTAATGCCTTTATTAGCTATTTCTCCCTGAAGCAATTCTTAGAAGAGCACATTTTAAATATTAAGCAAATCTGAAGAGGGTTTAAGAAAATGGATGGCGAGGCATAATGACAAGTTTAGAGCAAAGACTATTCATACACTCATTTTCTTACAAGTAAAATTTATTCAGTGGGCTCTTCAGTGATGTTTGGCATTCTTGGACAGCATACCTCTGGCCAATTCCTTGCATTCAGTGCACCTCTCTTCCTCAAATATGACATGGATATTAGTGTATAGAGATTTTAATTATACAAGTTTAGGAATATAGTCGTTAAATATATGTGATAAAAGGCTGAAATCCAACTCTTTCCTGTTAAGAGCAATAATAAAATATCAATGAACATTGCTTCAACCTCTTTTTGTCTTTGTGTCTTCATATGTCAAAAAAAAAATTCAAAAGTAAATAAGTAACTAATTTTCTTATCTCGTGTGGGAAGATTCCCGCAAACATACATAACCACAAAAGTAGAAAGATGTCTAAGTTATATAGTTGTCTATGTGACTAACAGTTTGGAACAGAAAAGAAGACAGGTTTTAGACTCTAATAAAACTGCATTTAAAAACTGGTTTTACCAGTAGTCAAGGAACCTGGACAAATTGTTTAACATTTTTTTTTTGCCTTCGTTTCAAATAGGAAGAATAACATCTTTTAGAAATACTGTATTAAACTAGATGAATAGCATTAAGTTGTGAAAATGATGGGGCATCAGACTTTCAAGTGGTTGCTGCCATCACTACTGTTAGTGTTGTTGATTTTATTGGCAATCTTCAGTGAATGGGGATTTGATTTTCTCTTTCTCATTCAGCCTGTCAGACTCAACCTTCTCAGATTCAGCCTTTAAGACCCATGTTATTAATGTGCAGCACTTACTGCAAGTTAAGGAATACAAAGACAAATGAAATTATCTCAGCCAATCTGCTTTCAGGTTGCTATGCACAAGGCTTTACTCTGACTCTGTTGCAGTTATGTTTCCTCCTCATGTATTAATGATACTGTTGTATTTAACTAATTATTAATAACTAGAAGCCCAGCGCACGGATTCATGCACTGGTGGGATCTCTCAGCCTGGCCTGTGGGGATTGGGCCAAAACCAGCTCTCTGACATTCCCCAACGGGTCCCGGGTTGCGAGAGGGCAGTTCTTGGGTGACGCACCCGGAATTGGGCTCCCTCCTCTCTGGTTCCGGGTACATCACCCAAGAACCACAGCTGCTAAGCTCCTGTGTTGAGCATCTGCCCCTGGTGGTCAGTGTGCATCATAGCTACTGGCCAGTTGGCTGGTCAGCTGGTTCCTTAGACTTTTATATATGTAGATAGGAAAGGAGCAAAGGGAAGAGCAGACATTATAGGCAATTTCCCTGCAAAATACTGGGGAGGAAGATAGATGGATGCCCCATAAATTTGGGATGACATAGGGAAAGTATTTGCCTGTCAGTCACACATGGGGACAGAGATGGTTAGCCAGAATGGGCATAGCCACCACAAGCACATGGAAACTTTGGATAGATATAATCCCCTAAACAAAGGAGTTTGCTCTCTTAGTTCCTCTTGGCACATTAGGCTTATGGCTCAGGCTTGGCTTCCTGGCATTCCCCCATGTGGCCCATTGCCATGTGGACCCTCACACACAATGGACTAATGGACTGTAGCTAGTTTGATGCTGTATTGGACCTGGCTGCAACATGAAATGGAAACTCTGGACACTAGCTCTGATGTTAGCCCTACTGAAACCCCAGCTTCACTTCTTCTATGACTGGACTAAGGGAAATGGGTCCTTGGAATCCCAGGGATGTGATTCCAGGGAAATGAAGCCTTTTCCACATCACATCCTCCTGTGCAACACCCAGACATTTTTATTGGGATATTGCAGGACCCCCCAATCCTACTAGCAAACAGGGGAGAAGAGACAGGGTTTTCTCCAGTAACATTACCCCTCTGTATCTCTGTTGTTTTTTCCCCATTAGCCACAGATGTAACTGGGTGACAGAGCTAATCTTCAGAAGCCAGAAGAACAAGGATGTTAAGGAGGAAGAAAGCTTAAGAATGGGGAAGTGAGTCTTAGGATTGTAAAGCCGTGACACTAAGTTTTTGGTGATGAGGGATGGCTGTCCCATGCGCTAATCACCATCTCCCCTTCCTAAAGCTTTCTGTCTGACCCCTGGGACAACTCTTCCTCATCGTGACCACTGATGATTCTACCTTCTTCGTATACTTCTCTCGTCTTCACTGTGCTCACCTTGCAGTTTTGAATCTATAGCTCATCATTTTTATATCCCCCTTAGAAATCTAAATTCACTTGTTACTCAATTCTTTCAACACTTCCACTTTCCAATATACCGAAGTGCATCAGTAGCAGATGAGCTGGTACTAAAAAAAATAATCACTCTGAAGGGGAGCAGAAGATACCAGCCCAAATCTGCCTCTTGGCATTAGGATTATTTTAGGCTGATAATTTGTAAGAAATAGCAGACATAGGAACAACTCTGAGAACTGAATAGAGGGTACTCTTTCCAAAGAGACACTTATATTTAAAAGAAAAATCTTCATTTCTAAGGGTGTCTGCCTCTCTGCCAGGACAGGATGACTCTGAGTCTATAGAAACTTATCAATGAAGAAAGGGAGGATTTCAATCTGCCTAACAACCTTCCCCTTGTTTACTGTTTACTGTTCTCTTCCTGGTAACTTCCCACAACTGACTCTCCTCACCGCCAGCACTTTTGTCTTTAGCTGGATGTGTTATTTAAGTCAGTGGCTTGAGACAATTTGAGGAGTTACTGAGTTTTTTCTGGGTATCTCCCTTGTGTACAGGAGGGATACTTATTGTTAAACTTTGGTTTGTTTTACTCCTATTAATCTGTCTTTATATTGCAGGGGTATCTTCGCCAAGAACTTAGAAGTGTAGGGGGAAAATGATTTTCCTCCTCCACAGGAGAAAATACTCAATATTTCACCATTCAATATTATATAGATGCCTTTTCTCAGCTTGAGGAAGCTCCCTTGTTTTTTGTTGAGTGTTTTTATCATGAAAGGACTTTAGCTATTTTCAGATTTTTTTTCTGCATCTATTGAAATAATCATGTGATTTTTGCAGTTTATTACTATAGTGTATTTTATTAATTGATTTTACATGTTAAAACTGTTACAGAGAAAATCACAGGCCCATAATGGCATCACTTGTGGTAAAGCCCATGATACTGAACCTGGATTTAATACCTGACTTAGTTGTCATTTCCACCTTCACCAGAAATGTAACCTTAATCAGCCAGTTTGGAATTTTCTTGTCAACACCATACAACATAAGGAAAGATAGGCAATCTGCATGATAAAAACCATGCTTTTGTCTTTTCCCCCAAAAAGATTTCTTAGCCTAAAGCTACTCCTTTCTTCTCTTTTGCTAATAACTCCCCTGGTACATCCTTTTTCCTATGAAAATTTTCCATTTTGTCAAATCCCTCTGAATGCCTTTCTACCTGCTCAATGAGATGCTGCCTCATTCTTGAATCACCTAACAAAGCCATTAGATCTTCAAATTTACTTGATAGAATGTTGTCTTTAATAATACATTTTTATTGTTTTTCTTTTTTTAATGGAAATATTCCTAACTCTGTTTCCTTATACTTCATTCATATCATTGGTTGATATTTTACCCACCTTTCCAGGCACATCAATAATTCAACCTCTTTCAAGAATCTCTACTCCATGACAATTTGTATGATGCATGTGATCCTTTCATGATTTTGATTTTATCTTCATCATTCATATGCATATCACTTTTATATCATTTCACACTACATAATCACATGTATGTGTGCCATATACTTATTGTTCTTAGGGGCATAAAACACATCCCATAGTTTCCAGCACAGTAATATGTGCAGAACATGCACAGAAAGGTTGTTCAGTAAATGTTTGTTAGATTGCAAGGATTTTCCAGGGTTTTTTTTTTTTTTTTTTTTTTTTGAGGCCAATCTTCTGATTACTATCCCTGAAAGGGTTGATGTAATCACATTATATCCAAAACATGCTGCATTCAAATTAACAACCAGATTTCCATTTTCATTGTCTTGTCATTTACTTGAGCGTTATATCTTCTTGATGGAAAGTTATGGCAGATAATTCAATATGTGGATGCATATTTCTAGAACATTTTAACAGAAAATCCATTTAAAAAAAATGTATCCAAGTGGAAAAAGGCATTTTCAGTTTTAACTCAAAAAGTTGTCGAACAATATTAACATGACATACATCCAATCCTCAGCTTTTAAATATTGAAGACAGTTTTATAACACCAAATTTAGTAGCTTAAAGAAAAAAACAAAACGTATCTGTCAAGATTATGTTCTCATTGTGGATGCTGCAAATCTCCTTCCCTTCTAACTTTTTTTTTAAAGAGCTCCCTGCAATCCAGAAATTGCTTGGGGTCGCCAAAGGAAGAATGCATGAGGCCAGAAGGGGTAAAGAATTATAAATTTATTATTACATCTTCTAGCAGAAGGGCAGATATTTCTTATATTATAGAAAAACGATGCTTTATAACCTCCACATTTAATTTATACATTGCTGTTTAGTGTTTAGTGGGGAGCAATTAGAGTTATTGGGTTAGTTCAAAGAGTACAGCAAAATCATCCAGAAGTCATCACAGGGGTGATTAAAATTTTATATCTCTACTCCTCAATATATAAAAACAGGAAATGAAATATAGGTATTCAAGAAATGTTCTAGCAATAAAGACACATTTTTTTCCCTTCTACTCATTGCTTTTCCAAGCTCAGGATTCACCTGAGGAAGACTTTCTTCGCAGTTGACTCTAGCTCATTCTGACTCCTCTATTTGTTCCTTGAAAATGGATTCATTTGATCTTATTTTCGTAGCTATTCTGTGTATTTTGTGCTTGCCACTTCATAAGGTTTTAAACTCCCTGGGAAAAGGTATTGTGAATATTTTTGCATGTTTTCACATCCACATTATGGCTTCAAAATTGTTTTTGAATAAATGTGGGACTGATGTCTTTACTTCAATTCAATCGGTTACTTACACATTGAAGATCTGAGCTAACATGGAAATTTCTGGGGCAGAAGAAGCTAATCCCTACAGAAGAGGTATTCCCTCCTGAGGGGGAAATGACTGAGAAAAGAGGTTGTACATCTCTTGATAATAACAACTCCTCTAAGTAATTCATATTAACTGTGTCTCAAGAGCTGTGCTTCACAGCAATCAGAGGCAACATTATGCCTACTTCATGAGTGGTGAGGGACTTGTGGGAACCCAGCAACCTCAGTGTAAACACCCATCTGATTGCAAAGGCCTTGGCCTACTGCCACCTGCAATGATTGAAGAGGTGGGTGCTCCGGTTCAGATAGCATTGCTTTTTATACATGCTGGACTTAACTAGACTGTCTTTAGTTGGCTGTTATAAATAAGCATTTGAAGTTTCAGGTAATAATCTCTGGTCATTCTTATAAAATAAAGAAATGATTCTGTTTAAGCCTTAACAGATGTCAATGTATACATTTGAGGATAATGAATGTTTTTCTAAAAATAAATTGTTGGTACTTTATGAAGTAGCCAATGAAAACTCAAATAGGAAAACTTTCTTGAAAGGGCTATAAGTCAATAGCTTATTATAGTGAATGGAGACAGTTAAGGAGAGGATAAAGGAAAAGAGGACTAAAATAAGAGTAAATGTATGTTCTGAATCCCATGCAGTCTAAACACCAAATATTAGAAAGTCAATTTTAGTAAATCTAAGTGACTTTTTATCTGACAGTTCCCTTCAAAGTCTGATATTGACTACAGCTTGCCTCTGTGTGCTCGGATGCTCTCATTGACTTTTCTATTCCGTGCCCTGTGATGCAGTACCAAAGTGGTTGGATCAGTATATTTTCCCTTTGGGATTATTGTTGGAATCTTGGAAATCTTGCAGATGTATTTATTACATGTCCAAAATTTTAGTGCTTACTTAGCCAACCAGGATTGCACTGCTTCATGTAGTGTGGTTCCTGGGGAGGAAATAATTTACTGGAGCTCATATAGACAGTTTCAAAGTAATCTCATAGTTTCCCTTAATGGAGCTTATAATATCAGAGAAAAACATACACAAAAATAGTTTGGGCCATCTTGCAAGAGTGTGGTCTGTGTCTGTGGCTGTGGTGGTGGTGGTGATTTTTCTTCTCTCTAAGCCATATAATTTTCCATCTCTCCCTTGCTTTCTTTAAACCAATTTGCTAATTCCCACTGCCACCACACACTTGCTCATTTTTCCTTGGAAAAAAAACAAAAAAGCATTCTATATTATTTCTTAATGTATACTATGTTGTGAGCTGATTCATTTAATAACTGACAAATATGAACTCATTTAATGTATATGAGGACTTTTTAAAATTATTAGCTCTTTTAAAAATATATTCTTTATTGATTTCAGAGAGGAAGAGAGAGGGAGAAAGAGATAGAAACATCAATGATGAGAGAGAAGCATTGATTGGCTGCCTCCTGCATGCTCCCTACTGGGGATCGAGCCTGCAACCCAGGCATGTGCCCTTTGCCAGAATCGAACCTGGGGCCCTTCAGTCCACAGGCCAACACTTTATCTACTGAGCCAAACTGGCTAAGGCTGAGGATTATTTTTAAGTGAACCTTGAAACAATGTGAGATTTTATTAAATTTTGTTGGTTATTATAAGGCCCACTGAACTCTGCTTTTAGAGATTGCATAGCTTTCACTTCTATCCTTGTCTCTTTATTTCCTTTTCTTTCTTTCTTTTTTCTTATCTTAGTTTGCTCCCACCTGAAATCTGGCTGAATGGAAGTCCTACAGCTATAGAAGTAAAGAAGAAAGTACATGGAGACTGGTAGGAGGGGCAGAGGTGCAGAATGGGTTGGTCTGACACCTACTTGTGACTTTTTTTTTAATTGGGAGGGATATCTCCAAAGCCTCTCATGAAAAGCATAGGTTCTGAGCCCCACACCAGACTCCCAGCCAAGGGTTTCAGAACTGGGAAGAGAAGTCCCCAAAACTTTAGGCTGTAAAAACCAGTGAGGATTGTGACTGAGTGACACAGAAGCTGCAGTAGTCCCCCAAGTGTTCCTCTTAAAGGGCCTGAGTATGAATTTACAAGGTCTTGTTTCCTCTGAGCTCCAGTGGCAGGTGTGGCTTTGGGGGAATCCAGGGACATATGGGGAGGAAATGGACTGTCTGGCTTCAGGGCAGGTATTCAGGGGCAGCTTTCTTCCAGACAGGGGTGCTTGCAGTGGTCATTGTTCCTGTTCAGGGACCTTCCGCATCACAGAGCTGACTGGCAACCATATTGACTTTCCAGCAGTGTGGCCCACACTGTTTGTTCCACCCTGGTGATTCCCTGAGACACTACCCCATCCAATTTGCAGCCCCATGAAAGCTGTTTGCAGCAGCTTTCCCATATGAATGGCCTGTCCTGGCTCAGGCTTCAGACTTTGCTAAAATCTCTCAAATAAACAGCAGCTGGCATCAAACCTATCAATAAAAGGCCCAAGACCTGCCCTAGCCGGCTTGGCTCAGTGGATAGAGCATCAGCCTGGGGACTGAAAAGTCCCAGGTTCAATCTCGGCCAAGGGCACATGCCTAGGTTGTGGGCTCAATCCCCAGTAGGGGGTGTGCAGGAGGCAGCCGATCAATGATTCTCTCTCATCATTGATGTTTCTATCTCTCTCTCTCCCCTTCTCCCTTCCTCTCTGAAATGAATAAAGAAATACATTTAAAAGGCTGGGCCTTGCCTGGGCACTTCCTGGCCCAATACAAGTAGCAGCAATAGGCAAATCTCCTGTAGCTCCTTCAGGGTGGCCCTAGGCAGAGGCTGACTTTTCACCTCCCAGAAAGCCCCAGAACAAGTGCACCTGGTAGACAGCTTCATACCATAGCAGATTACAACTTTACACACCCACAGGTGACATACTCAAGGGGCAGACTCAGTGAACACCAAAGCCTCACTGAAGCAACTCTGGCCTGGCAGTGGTGTCTCCTGAACAGCAGCTCTTCAACAGATCAGCTAGTTCTCACAGGCAATTGGCCTGGAGGTCAATTCCTCCCGGTGACACCAACGGCAATCAAGACTCAACTCTAACAAGACTGTGCACACAGCCCATACAGGTGCACGCCCAGAGTGCCTAGTTCAGGTGACTGGGGAGGTTGAGCCACTGGGCCCTGCAGGACACCTAATACACGAGGCCACCTACCAATTCGAGGAGACATAACAGCTCTACTGAAAATACAGAAACAAACATAGGGAAGCAGCCAAAATGCAGAGACAAAGAAACATGTCAAAAATGAAAGAAACGTAAGCAAGCAAACTACTGAATACAGAGTTCAAAACCATGGTTATAAGGTTACTCAAGGATCTTCATGAGACTTTCAAGGATCTTAGTGAGAATCTCAAAGACATGAAAAAGAACTAATCAGAAATTAAGCAACAATGAAAACTGAGATGCTTCTATCTCATGAACAAATAAACAAACATAGAGTAATAATAAAATATACAGAGAATCATGTGCAGGTCTATTTTATTAACCTAACATTTTATAATCAATTATTTTCTCCAAAAATATTTGAATGGATATACCAATATTCATTAAAATATTGCTCTAATATTGATAATTTGTTTGCTCAATATTTTGATTATTATAAGTAACACTGCTATTGTGTTTCATGTATATTCCTAAAATTTAGAATATTGATTTCAAATGAAGTTCTTGAATGGGAATTATTGAGACAAATATTATTTAATTGCTTCCCAAAAGTGTTGTATCAGTTTGCACTTTATTAGGTATGCATGAGAGTATGCCTGTCATATTTTTTTAGGGGAATTTGTATATGCTTGGGAATTATTTTAAGGTGGGGATGCAATCCTCTTTCATAAATGAATCATGGTTATATACTTTTTTTGAAGAAAGATAACTTATTGCCTTTTTATCATTGATTTTTAATAACTCAACTATATTTCAAAATTCTATTTTTTCCTTGCTCATATGATTTCCATGTCTGCCTTAAAGACTGGCATCTTGGATCTCTTTATTTCTCTTATCTGCTCCCTCAATTCTTTCATTCATATTAATCACTCAACAAATGCTATTCCCCCCATCTCTTCTTTGGTCCTTTCCTTTCCATCTATGTTTGCTACTGAAATTCTAGATGGCAGGATATGTTGAAATGGAGAGATTCTGATCATAAAAGATAAAGGTGTAGGAGGAGTACAATTGCAAAGACAGACATTAGGTTTTGTGTTAAGATGCAAGTGCACTGCGAATTGCCCAGATGAATTCCATACAGAGTGGAATTAAACAACAGAGTAAAGCACTCATGATTGGATCATCAATTTGCTTCTCTTTGTATCAGGTTAAATAGCACTTAACCCTAATAATTCAACCATTTAGATCATGTTTATAAGACACCGATAATGGAAAAACTTCTTAGGAATGTTAAATTCACAAAGATGGCTCCTATCTCGGGAAACAGACCTCTGTTTTACTCTAGAAGCTGTATTACCAGTCTTCTACTATCTATATTTCCATTTGTTTTATTTGACCAACATAAATGCAGCTTACCATAACTGTTGTATTGATTTTTGTAACAGATTTCAGGAGTACCCACAGACAGAGGCCAAGACAGCTCCCTCTTATGCTCTGATTGATGCATTCTTTTACCACACATGACAAAGTGATAGATGTACTTAGTTAACTTTCTCCAAAATCATTAATGCCACACTCACCGATTGGCTACTTGGGGGTTGGTTAGGTGGCTGTCATGCATTTGCTACCCGAAACACTGAAATACTGACTTAAGGAGCCCATTAATTTTCTTTCGAGATCACTCCAAAGGATAGGTGTGAAATGCAGAGTTGGAAAAGAAGTGATAGAAAATAGCATGGGCTTCAGAGAGATACTGGGTATAGCAAAATTACAACCTAAGCCTGAGATTAGAGAAAGAGAAAGTAAATAGATTTTCTCTGAATTTACACTTGGGAAATTATTTAAAATGCTAACAAGTTTTCTTGCAAGCCACAATTTACATGTTGAATTATCAGGTGTAAGTATGTAGCATTTAAGTGTTAATTTCAAACCCACAGATATACTCAAACAGTGGATGGCACATTTTTGTTTTAGAAAATCTTTCTATAAATGAGACAGGAATGGAGAATATAGAAAATGTACAGATTGAACTAAAAGAGAATAATTTCATAGTTACCAAAGGAAGCAAATGAATAAATATGTAATGCCCTGGGAAAGTGGGGAAATAGTTACTGACCTAGAAGAAATCTACCTATTACTAATGCTTTAGTGAGACAACTTAATAGTTCTCTTCTACATTTTGTATCAATATGACTCACACAGACTCTTTCAGCTATAATGAGATTTTTTCCTTATGGAATAAAAGCTATGGTTTATCTTTTACTTTGAACCCAAGATAATTTCTCTTTTGTGGTTAATGAGGCAGTAACTGAAGTATAAGAACCAGTTAGTCAGTTGAATATCATGCAGCTTGAAAGCCTTAAAATGCTGACTTGTTTTTTCTCCTACTTTCTCCTCGTTTCTATGTCCAGTTAAAGAGCAAAGAATCTTTTCCTTATGTAGAACAGTTTTCTGTTTTGGGGGAGATTACTTTTATATGGGAGTTTGGTTCCTGAAATAGCAGATAGGTAAGAGGAACACATTCATAACAAAACATCTATGTTATTATACCCACAGAGATATGGCCAAGCAAACAAACACATAAACAACAAACAACAAACACTTTTAAGGAGCAAATCTCTCTCTCCGCAGAGATGAATATGTGTTCAAGGAACCAAACATGGAGAAGATCTACAGGGAAGAGCTAGATTCTCCAGCTTTCTGTGTAGGGAGAAGGGGCAAGGGAAGGGATGAGAACATCACCCTAGCCCTGCCATTAAGAAATTTGCAAACAGATGGAGGAAATGATGACGGACGTATACTTGAAAAATTAATTAGTAAAAGGTATTCATCTATTTATTGAACAAATGTTTATTTTGCATTCATTATATTGTAACAACAGTTCTAGAGTCTGGGGAAGATAGGAAACAGAGCTTATGTTGTACTGAGGTAGGAGATAGAAAACAAACTAAGACAGCAACAACTATAGGCATGACGTAAAGAAGAAAAGGCAATGAGTTGAACAGTGACACCAATATGGGATCAAGTGTAGGTTTATTTACATATAGTGGTTTGGCAAGTCTCATAGGAAATGGCTTTTGAGCAGAGACCTGAATGACTGAGAAAGAGCTATTGATGTTTGTTTCAGGCAGAAGAATCAGCGAGGCTTTCAGGCCCTAAGGTGAAAATGAAGGTCTGAAAAGGCAACACATAGAGGAATTGAAGGGAATGCAGCTGGGGCTTATGCCTGCGTGCGTGCGTGCGTGTGGGAGAGGGGTGCGGAGGGGGTGACTTAGGCACTGTCAGAATGACTGAGGCCATGTTGGCCACCACGGTTTCCCAGTCAGTTCAGCTAATGTGTCACGTCACACTCAAATGCCCCAGCTTTATAACCTGAGGCATTAAAATAATAACACTGTGTATCTCTTATAAAACCATTCCCTGTCTATTGATTTTTGTCCATAGAGATCATCATAGTCCTGTTATGATTTCCATTTAGTACTTACTCATTCTTACTGGTTTGTTAGACAATCGATACTCTTCATTCAGAAAGCAGAGCCCTCTTTATTTCTCCTATCTCTTTTTGGTAAGCAAGAGGCTTCCCTCTTGCTTTGGAAACCAAGCAAATTGCTGTGGAAGTATAAGTGATAACAGCATGTTTCTCTGATACACACTGCATTGCTTATTCGGAAGGAATCACTTTTGCTTTCAGCCAGAGTTCTGTAACACTCAGGCATTTCAAATGCACACCACGGCCCAGCTGCCTTCAGTGGGGCAAAGCCAAGTCCTGAGGCAGCCCTGCAATTGGAGCAGAGAGCTGCCCTTTCAATTTAGCAAATCAGTCATAGATTTGTCTACTTCAATGTGAATTTTGCTCCAAATTACCCATTAAAAATAATATATTTTGATCGATTTTAGAGAGGAAGGAAGAGGGAGAGAGAGATAGAATTATCAATGATGAGAGAGAATCATTGATCAGCTGCCTCCTGCATGCCCCACGCTGGGGATGGACCCCTCAACTCAGGCACATGCCCTGACCAGGAATCAAGTGGTGACTTCCTGGTTCACAGGTTGATGCTCAACCACTGAGCCATGCCAGCTGGGCCAAATTATCCATTTTACAAGGATAACCATTTACCTAAATATCTTTTGGTGATACAAGCATCTGTCCACTTTCCTAACTCTACATTATCATTGTTAACATGCAGCATATGATTGTATACATGGACTATGTGATGAAAAATGAATGATCTCACATCATTCTCTAACCATCTTAAGAAACAACTTCCCAGAAGTGTTCTTATTCATTTCCAAGGGCTCATAAGTATTGTCTATATGTTTTGTACATTTGTCTGTCTGAAGTTGATATTAAATAACACAAAAAGATGATTCTTCTATTTCCAATAAAAACCTTAAGTCTCTATAATCACTAAAAATACAAATATAATTGAAAATCTACATTTACAGCTAAAATTGGAAAAGATAGGCACATGTCTTGGGGCAGATGATGTAATATTAACAGAGGACAGAAAATAAGGGCTACTCCAGCCCAGTTGGATTCTACCTGCATTATTTCTTTAAGAATCATCCATTTATTCTTTTAACCAATATTCACAAAGAACTGATTATATGCCAATAGAGATTTCAGGTACTTGTTATGCAAATAGCTATTGCAGTGAGAGGGTCAAGAAACAACTAAATAGCCCTGACTGGTTTGGGTCAGTGGATAGAGCATTGGCCTGTGGACTGAAGGGTCCTGGGTTTGATTCCAGTCAAGGGCACATGCCTGGGTTGCAGGCTGGATCCCTAGTAGGGGTGTGCAGTCTCTCTCATCATTGACATTTCTATATTTCTCTCCCTCTCCCTTCCTCTCTGAAATCAATAAAATTATATTTAAGATGACTAAATAATTATACTAGAATATTATAATTGCTACAATAATGAGATGTAAAAGGACAAAATATGATAAAAGCTGCCTAAATCTGATGATAGAGCTCAAGTGACTCTCAGGAGGTAGTCCTTAAGAAGATGCTCGAAGCAGGAGTTTTCCTTCTGTGTTAGCAGTGGAGATGGATAGAAATAAACACATAGGTTATGCTTTGAAGGGACTGTTCATACACTTATTGAGATGTTAGATGTGAAATATCAGTAAACATAGGAAACTGAGAATCCAGGTTTTTGTTTATGCTGTTAGGTGGATGGTCAAGTATGTGTCTGGAGTATGTCAGGTGTGTGTGTGTCTCTCTGTAGTGGGAAGAAGACCAAGACTGCTGTCTTTTTTATGCTGGTTTAGTTTGAGAGTCATGTTAAAATTGAGATGCTTTTGAGATGTCAGAGTGGAAAGGGTAAGTTCACAATTGCACATGTGTCCTTACTTTTCAAAGGAGCACTCTGAATTAAAGATATATATTTGTGAGTTATTACCAAATAAAAACCCAAACAGAAAAAATGTACATGATCTATAAGGCAGTAAAACAGGCTGCTCTAAGAGTCTCTGCATTATTAAGGGACAAAGAAAACAGAGCAATATCTATAGAATATGGAAATTTAAAAATGACTGTGGGCTACTTATTGATAGTATGTCAAATTATCAGATGTAAGGCAAGAGTAAGCAATTCCAGATATGTTCATACTGCAAATGTATATCTAACACCTTTGCAATTAAGAGACTTAAAGTTATTCTTCCAAGCAATTGAGAATGAATCAAAATTTAGTATCTATAATAATAAAAGCATAATATGCTAATTAGACCAGACGTCCTTCTGGACGTCCTTCTGGATGACCTTCTGGACGAAGCCCGGGCTGCGAGGGAAGCCTGGGTCCCAGGTGCCAGAGGGAAGCCGGTGCTGGCAGCCAGGGGAAGGAAGGCCTACTCTTTCATGGATTTTGTGCATCAGGCCTCTAGTTTAGTAATAATGAAGTTGTGGGTTTATACTTATACTTACCTTCTAGAAATCTATCCTAAGAAAATAATCTTAAATATATATGTAAATTTATGCACAAAAATGTTCATTGTAGAATATGTTAATAATGAAAATTGCAATCAACATTGGGAGAATGTCCATATGGTAGAATACTAGGAAGACACTGAAAATAATGTTTATGAATTATTTAAATTACATAGAAAAATAATTATGAAACAAATTAAGTGAAAAGAGCTGCATGCTAACTTATAGGTGCAGTATCATAGCTGTTAAAATATGGAAAACATCCTGGAAGGGAAAATGTAAATTTTATTGGTGTTTGCCTTTGGGAGGTGAAATTACTCTTTTCCAGTTTCAATGTTATTTTTTGTACTTTGCAAGGTTTCTAAATCAGTTTTACTTATATAAATATGAAAATATGTTTAAAAAGTTTTAAAACTTGAAAAGGTAGTGTAGTTTATGAAAAACATGGAATGATTGATTGGTAGAATTTAAAGTCAAGCAAAAAAGCAGAATAAAATTCAATATGCATTACTGTTTAAAATATATAAAATGTAAGTTAATATATATATTTGGAGAAACTTAAAGAGACAATCATAAAAATAATGTCATCAGTATTACTAGGAGCCAGAGAATACTGTGACTTTCAAATTACTTTTAACTAGGGAAATAAACAAAATTCTAGCAGGTATTGGAACTTCCTTAAGCTTATGAATGCTGATTAGTGCAGAGAAGGAAGAATCTAAAGAGAGCACCGGTTGTGAAGGGTAAAAGGAAGATGAGAATATTAGACAAAGTTAAGGGGGGAAAAAATCAATCCCAGAAAGAGAAAGTCTAACATTAGTGCCTGCCAAAGTACTGAACACAGATCAGGGACTTGGTAGTTCATAGCACTGGCTAGAGCAGTCAGTGATGGCAAACCTTTTGAGCTCGGCGTGTCAGCATTTTGAAAAACCCTAACTTAACTCTGGTGCCGTGTCACATATAGAAATTTTTTGATATTTGCAACCATAGTAAAACAAAGACTTATATTTTTGATGTTTATTTTATATATTTAAATGCCATTTAACAAAGAAAAATCAACCAAAAAAAATGAGTTCGTGTGTCACCTCTGACACGCGTGTCATAGGTTCGCCATCACTGGGCTAGAGCAAGGGGCTTAAAAGAGAGTGGCATTGAAGATGGCAGCCTCAGAAGCATTGCTGTTGGGAGAGACGAGGTGCCCCTTAGACATGTGGCAATGATGGGGAGAAGCATAAGAGGGGAAAATAAAGGTCCTGCAGAAACAACATAGAACCACAGAATAAGTCAATCTACCCTTCTTCCCTATTGTCATTGCCAAGCATAAATGAAAATACAGGTCACTGTCCTGGCAGAAGATAGCACCCTTGAGATAGCAACCCTGTCCACAAATGCCTCAAAAAAAAAAAAAAATCAGAGCAATTCTATACCAACCTACTTGAAAAAAACAAAAAACAACAACAAACAAAAAATAACAAAACAAAGGCATTTCATCTGTCAGTAATTTCCCTGAATATCCAGTCAAAATGAGAACTAATGAATCATAAAACAATCTCAAATGAATTAAATAGTTTTATACAATCAGTTTGGTATACTAAAACAATAGGTTCTAAATTAAAGAATCAAGAAAAAAAAGTAAGCAAATACAAAGGAGTGTGAAATTCAGTGAGTTGATGCACACCAGGACACATTTAAAGAAAACATTTTAAAATATCAAAAATGATGGATAAGTGAAGGGACAATAAAGCTAAAT
The DNA here is from genome assembly GCF_963259705.1 of Myotis daubentonii. NCBI lineage: Eukaryota > Metazoa > Chordata > Mammalia > Chiroptera > Vespertilionidae > Myotis > Myotis daubentonii. Next base: position 63,655,379 of record NC_081851.1, on the reverse strand, counting down.
GAAAATTTAACAAGGGATATTGATAGAAAGCAGGAAAATAACCATTCATTCAAGTGGCATTTATTGAGCCTTTCTATGTGTATGCCTTAGATGTTGAACTTAAGTAGCTCTGAATACAGTGGTCTCCATCCCTTATCGACAGAGGATACATTCCAAGGCCCCCAGCCCATGCCTGAAATTGCAGATAGTACCGAAACCTAATATACTATGCATACATGCATACATACCTTTTTACTTAAAGGAAACATAACACCTTGGTATATCCCAATTGCCAGCATCACTACTCTTGTGCATTGGGACCATTACTAGGTGAAATAAGGGTTACTTGAACACAAGCTCTGCGATACCAGGACAGTCAATGGGATAACCCAGACAGGTAGCATATAATGGGTCAATATGCTGGAGAAAGAGAGCCTTCATCCCAGGTGAAACCGAGCGGGGTGGTGTGAGATTGAAGCACTTATTTCTGGAATTTTCCATTTAGTATTTTCAGGGGTAATTGAAACCACAGAAAGTGAAATTATGGGTAATGGGGCCTACTGTATTCTATTTGTAAATTATTTCTCTTCTCTCCATTTCTAGTTGTTAGATCAATCCCTCATGTCCTAACTGATATGGCTACTTAAGTTTATCTCCCATAAAATCTATCCAACATGACCTTCAGTTGTATGTTTATCAAATATAAATCTGACCATGCTACACCTGCTTTAAATTTTAAGTTTTCTTGTTCTGTGGGATAAAGCTAGCTATTTCAGCACAATACACATTGTTCTCTCCCAAGCTGCCTTTAGTTGATGCAGAATTACTGTCTGCTTTTGGAAAAAACATACACACATACTTATGTACCTTTTTGAGGTTATTTTCCTTGTGTTGCTGGGAAACTGAGGCCTGGATCAAAATGTTTCTTCTCCCATGAGTAATATTTCGAGCTCTCATGTCCTGGCTTCCCTGGCACATTGTACCTGGCCTCCTTTGTAACAGTTTTATTTCAATAATGTACTATTTCCTCCTAAACAGATCATAGCTACTGTGATGCAGGCATCATATCACAGTAGTTTGTGCTATGTTTGGATCCTATTATAGTATTTTTATGTTTTTATTGATATTTTGAGAGAGAGGAAGGGAGAGGGATGGAGAGATGGAAAGATCCATGAGAGAGAAACATTATCCGTTGGCTGCCTTCTGCACGCCCCTTAATTGGGGATGGAGCCCACAATCTGGACATGTGCTCTTACCAGGAATTGAACCTGTGACCCCTTGATTCATGGGTTGACAATTAACCACTGAGCAACACCAGCCGAGCAACCCTATTATAGTTTTATTAAATATTTGTCAAAAGGAAATACAATATTTACCATGAATACATAATTAAGTCACCTGGAAGAGAAAAAAATGTATTAAGAGAACCGAATATGAAAGGAAATCTCCCAAAGACTTCAGAAGCAAGAGCCCATGTTGTACAAATAGACTGAATACAGGCCCTGTCCATTAAAAACTTTCAAATTGTACCTAATGATATTCCATTAACAATATCCCAGATGCTTTTGAAACATTAAGGATGTTGGACAGAATTAGACATCTGGCTTGATCCTGTTGGATATGAACAGGCAACCTCTTTGAAGTAGAAATGTTTATGCAACCCAGAAGAATCATCAAATACCTATCTATCGCCAAAAAGCAGCTACACCCAAATATTAAATAATATGAATGAATGAGGCCACAATTCTCTCAATGGGATATAAACCAAGAATAGGCCTTGTTTCAGACATGTATTTGGACACAAGCAATACATTCATTCAATAGTATTATCTTTCACATAAATCAAGAAGAGAAAAATTAACAGAAAATATAATTTTGCATTTCCAAAGTTTAACTTTTTGTATTGCCTCTGTATCATTCTTGAGAAATGCTTTGATTTTAATCAAGGACAATACAAAAAAGGTAAGAGTTTAATTACTAAGTGTTCTACTTTTTCTGCTTATATTGTTTTCATATTTTTTTCTTTTAAGTAGGCCTATGTAAATACTTCAAATGATTCAATTATTCAAAGCACTTAAGACTATGAAAAGCATAAGAATTCTTTTTCATGGCATAGTTTATCTTATTTGCATACATAATCATACTTATCTTTAACAAAGAGACGTTTGAGAGGTAGGTAAGAAGTGGCTAATGCATAGAGTTTATACACATTGTCAGGGAATTTTTTTTTTGTGTCCTTTGTGTAAACCCCGGGGCTGACTGTGAACAGAATCAGACTTGGTGGTTTCTTCTTTTTTTTAATTTCAGAGAGGAAGGGAGAGGTAAACAGAGAGAGAAATATTAATGATGAGAGAGAATCATTGATTGGCTGCCTTCTGCATGTCCCACACTGGGGATTGATTAATCATGTGAATAGTAACCAACCCACTTCTATGAGTTACCCAGGCATGTGCCCTAACCGTGAATCAAACCATAACCTCCTGGTTCATAGGTCAAAGCTCAACCACTGAGGCATGCTGGCTGGGCGCCAGGACATCTCTATACCCTGCAGAATTTGAGTTATACTGCTTTTTGAACTACATTATTAAAACAAAACAATAACCTAAGTTTATCTTATTATATTTTAATCTTATTTTCTTCTCTCTCCTGAGGAGAGATGGTGACCATTTGCAATGATGTGGATACTTATGAAACTACCGTCCCTTCTTACTTTCCTAGAAAAATATGTTTAATTTCTGTCTTCTTAAGATGGTTCAGCCATGCCTGCTTCTGATTCCTTTTCAAATTCTTCCCATCAGCCATTTCTCCTAGAAGCATGTGCCCCAGATAAAGCAATAGAGAATGAGGCAGGAGGACACATGTATCCATCCCAAAGGTTCTGGTGGATCAGGCTCAAGAGTAGAATCAATTGAAAAAAGGAGATTTCAACATCTTTACAGCAAAAATTTACTTCAGCGGCTCAATCAATCTCTGCTTTGAATAGGGTTCCCGGGCATTGAAATTATGGCAGGATTATGACTTATTTTATTTGATTAATCATGTGAATAGTAACCAACCCACTTCTATGAGTTATAATCCAAGTTCCTCAGGGAATGATGATGATGATGATGATGATGATGATAACAGTAATAAGCAATAATATTTAACATTTATTGAATAATTAACTTGCCATGTGTTGATACTTTGTTAAGGGTTTTACATATATTATCTCACAACAGCTCCATGAACTGGGAAATATTAGCTTCATTTTGTATATGAGGAGACTCAGTACAGCATGATCACTTCCCTAAGAGCCACATGAGTGGCAGAAACAAGATATGATCCCCAGCACAGTGCCCAGGGCCTGAACTTTTATGTACCACTTTTTATTGTAGATGGAAAGGAAAATCTAAAGATGGTAGAACAATAAGGTGGTTAGCTGTGAGTAGAACCTGGATAATTTGACTCAATTCACTAAATGGTGAGTTTGGACAAGAATGTAGGTAAGTCTGGAGAGTCCAGAATGTACCCAAAAAGATGTTAAAACACTCTAGAAGGGCATGAGAGGTAGGATTTCTAGACAAATTCATGACTATACTGAAGTATCTCAGGTGATAAATCTAGGAAATATTGGCAGACCAAAAGGATTAGACATATATCAGAGATTAGAGCTGACATCTATGGAGTGTCCAAGAGACCAGGTGAACTAAAGGCAATCAATCACTCAGAAGGTATAGGAGTAGAAAGTTCTTATATCAAGGATTAAAGAGTCTAATTCTCAAGCAGGTAATATTTGTCCTTTAGACGTTCACACTTTTAGAAAGACATCCTGAGAATAATTTTAATTAGAGGGAGAGTCTGAAGCACTTTGGTGTATGTGCCTTCTGCCTATGATAGTCACTGAGAATGCTAATGTTTTTACCATCAAAGATGTATTATGTCTTTTGTGAGGTAGCCATATACCTAGAATGAAACAAATACAATGATATCAGCTTACATATATTTCATGCTCAGGATATGCTAGGTATTATTCCGAACATACTCTACTTGATGGTAAATGACGTATGTGAGAGTCTGCACTAAGTCTTTGGTGGACGTCCAGAAAATGTGCTGGGGATAGGACTTAGGTAGTAATGGCAGGCTTCATGAGAGTCACGCATATTGGGAGACATTTCTCCATGGGTCTCATTCATTTGTCATGTCTTATGAGCACAGCTACTATTTGTACAGGCACAGTGTTCGTTCTGGACTAACTTTACAAGGGTGTTTGTACACCAAGCAACCATGGAACATAGAGATAGTGTATCCCTTCTTCCGGAACAGAAGGGTGTCCAATAGGATAAAGATAATGCTTCCCTCTGAGGCAAAATTTGGGCAGGTTGGCTTGCATTCATTATAAATAACTCAGGTTTTCTATATTGGAGTTATTTGACTATGACACAAATGTTTTGCCTATGTAACATCTAGTAGGGTTGCTCCACGTTGCCTCTTTGGGACCCGAGGGCAAAGAGCACCAGGGCAAAACTGAAGCTAGTGATGCTTGCTGTGCCATGAGTAATAAAGTCCTTTGTCTCTGAACTAGGAGTCTGTGTCTTCTGCCAACATCCATGACTGTAGTACACTAGCCGGTTAGCTTTCAAGTAGAGAAAATTCTTAGATTCTTTTTTTGTTTATTTTTTCTTTATTGATTAAGGTATTACATATGTGTCCTTATCACCCTATTACCCCCTACCCCCCGAGTCATGCCCTCACCCCCCTGTTGTCTGTGTCCATTGGTTAGGCTTATATGCATGCATACAAGTCCTTTGGTTTCTCTTTCCCCCTTACCCCCACTCTCCCCTACCTTGTCTCTGAGGTTTGAGGGTCTGATCGATGTTTCTCTGTCTCTGTATCTGTTTTTGTTCATCAGTTTATGTTGTTCATTATATTCCATAAATGAGTGAGATCATGTGATATTTATCTTTCGCTGACTGGCTTATTTTGCTTAGCATAATGCTCTCCAGCTCCATCCATGCTGTTGCAAATGGTAAGAATTCCTCCTTTTTTACCGCAGCATAGTATTCTATGTGTAGATGTACCACAGTTTTTTAATCTACTAGTCTGCTGATGGGCACTTAGGCTGTTTCCAAATCTTAGCTATGGTAAATTGTGCTGCTATGAACATAGGGGTGCATATATCCTTTCTGATTGGTGTTTCTGGTTTCTTGGGATATATTCCTAGAAGTGGATCACTGGGTCAAATGGGAGTTCCATTTTTAGTTTTTTGAGGAAACTCCATACTGTTCTCCACAGTGGCTGCACCAGTCTGCAATTGATTGATTCAATGCACTTCCCATTAAAATACCAATGGCATATTTTACAAACCTAGAATGAACTCTCCAAAAATTCATCTGGAAGAAAATTCTTAGATTCTTTACAGTCTCTGATAATAGGCCTTAAGAAAAGATATCAGAGAGAAGTGGGAGGTATCTCAAACTAAACCACTAATACCTTAATTAGGGTACAAGGAACAAATCCATTTCATTAAACAAATATGAGTAAGGAACTAATGGAAACTAACGATGGATAGACAAGTTGATGTTAGATCAAATGTTAGACAGTTTTGAGTGATACACAGTTTGGAACTTAATCTAGGAAAGTCAGAGCCACAAAAAGTTTTGAAGCAAAGGATCTTCTCATTTTCTATGTCGATACTCCCAAAAGGCCTCACCTGTTACCTTAACTTTACTAGTTAGGTAGAGCCCCCTCATTATATGGAGAATCTATAAGTGCATATACTCAGCAACGATCCCCTATTTTCAAGCCTTTCTAGGCAAATTATTATTCAGGCATAATTAAATCTATATTTGGTTCTAATTTCTAATTAGTGATTCCCACCATTAACTTGCTACCAATATTCAGGTGAGAGAAACATTTTATTCTATTTTGAAAATTATTACTATAGGGATTTCTACATTAATTTCAGCTGTAATAAAGTGCAATTTTATTAACTTGGCTTTACAAAGGAGCAAAACTATTTGAGTCATTCTTATGGGAAAGCTATTTATATGATTGATTGGGACTGTGTTTATTATTTTCTGTTCTTATGCTTTCCCCAAATATTTAAATATAGATCCCAGTACTTAAGTATGAATAGTAAGTCCAACACTTGGACATACTATGTGTATTTACTAATTTTGGTTTTGGTGTCTCATAAATTATCTTTTGAGATGTTGTACTTAAAAGCTAATAGTAAACCAGGTTCATCTATTTAGTGTAGAATATGAAAGAAAGAAAACAGTGCTCTAATTAAATGTGAAGAACAGTTCATATTTTTAGTATTACATTTAGAAGATGGTTAACTACAGGTATTCAAAAGGAATAATCCTTATCAAGCCCTAGCCACCAGTATATTCTTCATACTGTGTTACTGATTAACATTTTAAGCCATGAAAATTCTTCTTCTATGCTAGCAAGAGCCATAATCTCCAAGAAGAAAAGCATTCTCATCAAACATTTGGTTAAAGGAGTGGACTCTAGAAAACCCTTTGAACATTTCTCTGTTTAAAAAATCAAGTACTCTTTTAAAGCATGATGTTTATGTTTGGTTGAGCAGCTAGAAAGAGAAAAATTACTTTTTGGCCATATCATAGTATAAGGTACTCTGTACCTTCCTTCTACAAGAGAATGTTGTTTTCATTGAAAAGTGGATGCATCATAAATCATCATGGCTTTCATTAACTCATATGTAAACAGTAAGATAATCTCTCTCCAGGATTAGTTCAGAAGGAGGACTCTGCATTTCATTACTCGCAATATGTGACCTGTTATTTACATCACCAAAGCATAAATATATAGAGAGATATAAATATGGGATAGAGTTGGCAAATAAATGACAATGTGCTACTGATCTCACATTCCAGGTTCACGACAAATATTACTTTCCACTAAGTCCAGAAGTAACCTTAGCTTTTTTTCATGAAACAGTTCTCTGGCCAAACACCACCAAATAATGAGTTAGCCTGGGAATCAAAAGAGTATTTTTGCATTAGTAATATAATACATCTGATTCCTAAGCCACATTGGTATTCTGGCTAAGTGTGAGATCCCTGCCCAAGCAATGCATAGGCCATTTTTAGTTGAATCCATTGCATGCCTGGCTCATATATTGGTCCATTTATCAAATATTTGTTGCACAACTATTACTGCCAGGCACTGGTTGGAAATCCATTAAATTTTATGTATCTGGAGCTAGAAGATCCCCAAGACATCATCTATTCTTGCTGTCTAATATTACACACCAGAAAGTTGTGGTTATGTAGGGGGAATACCTTGATCAAGATATTATACCTAGGATACAACATTGCCACTTTGGAAACATGGACTTTGGAAGAATTAATATCACTAAAATATAGTTCAAGTCACTTTTACCTTAACTTGGTAAAGAGATGTGTCCAGACAGAAAATTTCAACAGTCATTTGTCACTAGAATTTAATCACCAAGAATTTGAATAATTGGGCTGGTTAGTAATGTGGACAAAGATACTTAAAAACAGACTTACTTAAGTTCTATGTAGTTCCTCATCTGTATAATGGTTGTGATGCTCTATCTAGCTCATGAGATTGTAGTTAAGATTAAATGCCTTAATATATGTAAAGCATCTAATTGGAACATGGGAAGCACTGTTTTATAATGTATTTTCTACTTCATTATTTATATTAAAAATCAGTCCTTAAAAATGGCATGATTACCAAATGGTTTTATAAATAATTTCTAACAATCCTCAAGGAAATTATTATTCACATTATAATAGTAGAAATCTTTCAGTGCATGGAATATTGTATCAAGTTTAACACTCCTTTAACAAAGTGCAAATAAGCTCTAAATCAACTCAGAAAGAATATAAACACGTGGATGTGTGAGATTATACACACACACACACACATACACCCATACACCCAAACTATATATAATTTTTGCTTATAAACCTAAACTTAAAAGCAAATAAAATCCAGCAATATTTTTAGAGAAGTGAAAAATATTTTCCCAGGTATATAAGATTAGGCAAAAATTAGAACATACGCTAATTTATTATACTGTGTTAGCAAAATTAAGGTAAAAAATCATATGACCATCCCATCAGCTACAGGAATAATAACTTCAAAAGCCATTCTTAATCAAAGCACAAGTACACACTCTTATGGTAGCCAACTAGGAATAGAAGGAAACTTTTTAAACTTCATAAAGCTCACCTATGAAAACCTAAAGCAAGAATTACTCATACTGTGAGTATTCCCATTAGATCCAGGAGCAATATCAGGGGCCTGCTATCATTACTGCAGTTCGACATTGCACTGGACTCAGGATTTCTCATCTTTGGCGCAGCTATTTTAGATCAGCTAATTCTTTGTGTAGGGTGCTGATCTGTGCATTGGAGGATGTTTAGCAGCATCTCTGGCCCTAACCAATAGATGTGACCAGCATCCTCCTAGTCATGAGTATGAAAAATGTCTCTAGACATTGATAAATGTCCCTGCAGTAGCAGTGCAAACTGTACCCAGTTTATAACAACTGACATCAATAAAAAAGACAAGGAATTAAAAATACAAAGTATTAAATATTGGAAAAGAACAAAAACTATTTTCAGATAATATAATTGGCATAGCCAATTAAAATATATTCAGAAAAAGCATGATCCCAATAGTAACTAAAACCATACAATGCTTAGTAATTCACTTGAGAAGAAATCTCCACAGGGATGAAAATTATAAATTCTTAACATATGAGAAATTGCGATTGAAAGGAATATTTATTGTACATGGATAAGAAGATGCCAATATATTGCAAAGATACGTTATACTCAAATTAATCTATAAATTCAAAGCAAGCCCCAAACTTATTGGTACACTCATGTAAAATTAAAATGGAAAAAATGTACAATTATGGCTAAGAGCATTTTAAACAAGACCAATGATGGATAATTTACCCTTTAGATGTCATAATATTCTATTAAACTATAATAAACAAATAATTATGGAATCACCTTTGTTACATGGTGCAATGTGAATGAACCCTGAAAATATGCTCAGTGAAGGAATCCAGCCACAAAAGGTCACATATTATATTATTTCATTTATATGAACTGTCCAGAATAGGTGAATCAATAGAGATAGAAAATAGATTACTTATTTCCAGGGTCTGGAAGTAGAGGGAATGGGTACTGACTGCTAATGGGTTTTGGGTTTCTTTTGGGTGTGACAAAACATTCTGGAATTCAATAATGATGGTGGATGGTTGCAGAATTCTGTGAATACAGTCAAACCCACTGAGTTGTACACTTTAGAAAGGTAAATTTTGTCATGTTAATTATATCACAATAAAGCTATTATTTTTAAAAAGCATAAAAATGGCACAGAAATGGACAAATGGATTATCAAATAAGTCCAATAATCTAGAAGTCATATACATACTTTATGTATATTGCATATCCATATTATAAAAGGCCAGTGGCCGTAACGCGTAATGCCGTAATGCCCAAATGACAGGTCACCAGGAGGTGCATTGATGGGTCTCGCAGCACGGCGGGTCTAAGGGTCCCATGGTGGCACAGTGGGTCTGGGTCTCATGCAATTTTGTACTCTGGGCCTCTAGTATTATATATTACTGGAGCACAAAAATTTGTGCGCTTGGGGGAGTCCCTCAGCCCAGGCTGTGCCCTCTCGCAGTCTGGGACCCCTTGGGGGATGTCCACTTGGCAGCGGGGAGCAGGCCTAAGCTGCAGTTGGACATCCTTAGCGCTGCTGAGGAGGCAGGAGAGGCTCCCACCACCGCTGTACTGGTAGCCATCAGCCTGGCTTGTGGCTGAGCAGAGCTCCTCCTGTGAGAGCACCCTGACCACCAGGGGGCAGCTCCTGCATTGAGCGTCTGCCCCCTGGTGGTCAGTGTGTGTCATAGTGACCAGTCATTCCCAGTTGTTTTGCTGTTAGGGTCAATTTGCATATTACCCTTTTATTATCTAGGATAGAGGCCTGGTGCATGGGTGGGGGCCAACTGGTTTGCCCTGAAGGGTGTCCTGGATCTGGGTGGGGGTCCCTCTGGGTGCCTGGCTAGGGGAGGGGCTGATGGCTGTTTGCAGGCTGGCCACAGCCCCTTCAGGGTGGGGATCCCCACTGAGGTGCCTGGCCAGTCTAGGTGAGGGAATGAGGGCTGTTTTCAGGCTGGCCAAGCCCCCCAGTGGGGACCCTCACCCCATGAGGGTGTGGCCATCCTGGGTGAGGAGCTGATGGCTGTTTGCAGGTTGGCCATGGCCCCCAGCCACCCAAGCTCACAGTGGAGGCTGACTGGAAGCAGGTATCTGGGATTTATTTATCTTTTATAATTGAAACTTTGTTGCCTTGAGCCAAGGCCACAGCCAGCCAGGGCAGGCAGGAAGCTTGGCTTCCTCCATTGCCAGGGCAACCAAGCCTTCTGCTTGTTCCGGCTCCGTGGCTGCCGGCCGCCATCTTGGTTGGGTTAATTTGCATATAGTCACTCTGATTGGCTGGTGGGCGTGGTTTGGGGGCGTAGCGGAGGTGTGGCCAATTTGCATGTTTCTCTTTTATTAGATTAGATACTAGTGGCCCGGTGCACGGAATTGTGCACATTGAAAGTGAAACTTGTACAAGTGAACCAGATTTGTGGCCAACAGGGCCACAGTAGCAAGCTAACCCATGGCCAGTTCCATGAGGAATTGGGCTCCCTCCTGCCTCCTCTCTGGGTCCGGGGTGCGGGTGAAGAAGATTTGGGGCTGACAGGGCCCCAGCAGCAACCTAACCTACTGGTCATTATGCATAATAGCTACTGGTCAAACAGTCGCTTAGGTTTTTATATATATATATATATATATAGATTGCACATGTAACATATGTATATATTGTATAATATATATTATATATTGTATATACATGTGTGTTATATATGCAATATACATAGTACACAATACATATACTACATATACATAATATATTATGCATACTATGTTATAATTTATTTTTCTTTAGAAAGTATTACATGTAAAGAGTTATGAATAATATTAGTATTATCAATCCATGGAAGCAAATAGGAACTATCTATAAATTATGTTGTGATAACTGACTATCAGGAAAAGGAAAACTGTTTACATACTTCTCATCATTCTCAAGTAAAATTCATATTAGATTAAAAGATAAACATTTCAAAACAATCTTTTACTCAGCAGAAAGTAAAGGTAAATAGTGCATATATGTATATGCACAGAAGTGCAAGGCTTTCTTATGCAAGTCACAAAATACAAAAGGTATAATAGAAAATAAGAAGTTGTCATCCTCAAAATTTAACTCTGTAAAAATCTAGAAAATTAAAAGACAAAACAAAACACTAGATAATTGTTTGCAATCCATACATAAATTATATAATATCAGAAAAAAGACCACTGCAAAAATAAATCGTACAAATTCATTAGAAAAATCCAGTAAGAGATGTGCAAAATATTAAACAGGGCACATAAAAGAAAATTAAAGTTAGTAATATCTATAAAAATTTCTTAACAGAAATAGTAATTAAGGAGATATAAATGAAATCAATGAGATATTATTTTCTCCTATAAGATTGACAACAAAAATAATAGTAATTAAAATATCTATTATGAGTTAATTGTGTTGGAAATTGAACCTTTCTTATATAATTGTGTATTGCTTTTTGATAGAATCTTTGAATGACTAGATAGATGATGGATAGATAGATATAAATAAATACTGGGAGTATGGCCACTCTAATTCATAGAGAACTATTTAACATGTGCACCAAGAGGTATGCGGTTTCATATATTTTAACATCATTTGTAATATTGAAGGATTTGGAAACAAATTTGGAACATTGTACATTTTCAAGATCACTGTAAAAATATTTATCATTAGAGGCCCACTGCACAAATTTGTGCATGGGTGGGGTCTGGCCAGCCTGCTCCGATTGGGACTGATCGGGCTGGGCTGGCTGGAGGGAGGGGCTGTGGTTGGTTGAATGGCTGGCTCTGCCCCCACTGGTCGAACTACTGGTTGAACTCCCAGTTAAACTCTCAGTCGAGGGGACAATTTGCACATTAGCCTTTTATTATAAGGATTGCACATGAATTTCCAGAAACGGGTCACTTCCTCCTCAAGAGAGAATCTATTCCCCTCCTCTTAAACCTGACTGGGTTTATGACTTCACTGATCTATAGTGTCCTATGAACCTGAGCCTACTTGACTTCCTGGCTGGTCTTATTTCTTGGGACATTTACCCTTGGAACCCAGCCACCATGCTGTGAGGAAGGCCAGACCACATGGAAAACAACTAAGGTCTCAGTCAATAGTTGTCACTAATTTGTCAACCCTGTGGATGAGCCATCATGGAAGCAGATTAGATAGTCACTAGTCAAAGTGCCCAGCTGATGCCACATGGTGTACAGAAGACTCTTCCCACCAAGCCCTTTCGAAATTACAGATTTGTGAGCAAACTAAATGATTATTGTTGTGTTAAACTACTTAGTTTTAAGGTAGTTTGTTTTATAAAAATAGATATCAAGAACATAACCTGAAGTTTTATTAAATGGAAAATGATTATTTGCTTTTTTGAATGTCAAGAATCCATGACTAAATATCCTTACAGAAAACACACATCTGCATACAAAAATCATCCTATATCTAATCTACAATTTAGTTTTCCATCTGTTCCCTAAAACATATATGACTTAGTGGGCACTTTCACTAATGCACTTCTCAGTTTTTAAAACCTGTTGGTTAATTACTGGATTCAAGAGCTGCATCCCTGGATCCACTCCTAATGCCTTAGTTGTTGCCTAGCAACTAGCTCGCTTCTTTCTTGGTTTTAGCAGCTACACACATGGGGGGATAGAATGAAGCTTTGAATGATCTTAGTTTCTAAATATCAAGTGAAAATAAAACAGCATAAGTCTTTGAGCCTCCCATCCGCTGATGGATCTGGCAAGAATTCCAAATTAATAGTGATATAAATCAAATCTAGGAAAGCTTCCTTGATATTATTCCAGTTATGTCTTTTATTATATTTTATATTCTTATTTCCATGTATTTTACATTTTGCTTAGCAGGTTCTTAATAAAGATTCGACAATTTTAATTAAGAAACCATCTTTTGGAGATTGTCCTACCATTCAAGGAAAGGAATGAAGGATGAGGGGCAAGCCCTGGCTTTCCTCAAATCCTAGGAAGGCAGAAACGAAAATATGGAAAGTATTTATGAAATAGAAAATTGCAACCAAACTCTTATTTGCAGATCTTTGTTTTTCATAAACAATGGCTAATCTAAAACAATGAATTTCATGATGAAATCTAAATATTCTGGCCATCAGGAAAAAAGTTCTACAAGAACATGTCTTAGTTATTTCCATCAGTCTAATGATTAGCACAAGGCCTTTCAAGGGAAGAATGCTCAACAGACAATTTTGCAACATAAGTGACTAAAAGGCTGCCTAGAAGAAAAGCTTAGAATGGGTAAGCAAGAATATGAAAGAATTTAAATAATCATTTAAAACAAATTAAAAGGGGACATTTCTAAACATTATGAATTTTATATAAATAATGCCAAACCTTAACTGTACCTATCATAGTGGTTTGCCAAGTTTCTAGAAAGTCCAAAGGTACAATATAAACATCAAACTTGGTTATATTTAATTTTAAATTTAAAACATTTGATACTAAGAACTTCACCATTATAATAGATGAGATTTTCTCAGGATTCATCAGACTGACAGCAACATAAAAAGTCAATGAAAAAATGGATAAATAGGTTTGTATCCACTCCAAGAATAAGATAACATTAATTAGGAGATGATTATGGTAAAAATGCACATAGTGTATATTCTGTTTTGTTGCTGTTGTTGTTGTTAGTGTTAGAGATACACATACACACAAAACACCAAAACATGTGACTATAACATACCTGAAAAAATAGGCTTACATGCTTAATAAGGTAAGTCTGTATTTTGAAAGCATCATGATTATTCCTTATTTTAACAATAGAGTAGAATCTCAGTTCTTCCATTTTATGACACTTGGGAGATTGTAAACAATTCACCTCTCTTTTCTGAGGTTCAGTTTCCTCCTTATGTAAAGAAAGTCATGACCAGCTACTTGACCTAAGGGCTAATATGTGGTATAAGGCAATAGCTTTCAAACTTTTTTGAGGTGATCCACAGTGAGACATATATTTTATACTAGAGGCCTGGTGCATAAAATTCTTGCACTGGGGAGGGGGGTGTCACTCAGCCCAGCCTACGCCCTCTCGCAGTCCAGGACCCCTTGGGGGATGTCCGCCTGCCAGCTTAGACCCAACCTCCGGGGGATCCAGTCTAATCCAGCAGTCAGACATCCCTCTCACAGTCTGGGGCTCTCAAGTCCAGGACCCCTCACTCCTGACCATCAGCCTGCAGTGTAGGCAGGAGAGGCTCCCTCCACCACCCCTGCGCTTGCCAGCTGTGAACCCTTTGGGAGCACACTGACCACCAGGGGGCAGCTCCTACATTGAGCGTCTGCCCCCTGGTCAGTGCACGTCATAGGGTCGAGCATTCATTCCGCTGGTTGGTCGATTTGCATATTAGGGTTTTATTATATAGGATTGACATTCAGTACACACACACACACACACACACACACACACACACACGGATATGAGCATATTCAAATAGAAGATTTTGGAAACTGTATTTACCTTTCTATTACAAACTACTGTCTATTATACTTTGTCTATTTTGTTAAAAGAAAAATTTGCTTTCATCCCACTAAATGTATGTCTAGATCTACTAGTGGGCTGCAAACTATAGTTTGAAAAAATGAAAGTAGAAAGTTAGGGAGACAATATCCTATGATTTGAGATGTTTGTGCATGAGCGCACTCCTGCACTTGCATCTAAATAAAAATTTTCAGTCATTGCATGCACACTTTGCTGAATTCAGGAAAGAGCTCAGTGCATCAGATAAAATCGGAGAGGAAAGTGATAATTATCAATCAATTACTTTGCTTTTAATGGTAACTGTTTAATGACTAAGTAATAGCATACCACCATTGCTGTTTTTCTGAGAATTTTAATAGATTGACAGGAATTCATTTTTTTAAAAAAACATAAGTGATATTAGCATTATTCAATATTTTATGAAATTATAGCTTTTGAGTAATTGGTTAGCTTCGTGTACATACTGGAAAATTTTCTGTGATATTACCAATCATTTTATTTATTTGATATCCTATGGAAAAATAAACCTTTTTCTTTGCCCTTTCTATGCACCTGGAGATAAAATAAGATTTGCTTTCAAAAAGTACTTCATGGCTTGAAATAAGTAATTCCATTTCATGGAGTTATATATTTTTATGCCTTTTCAAATTTCAGATTTACTTCCAAAGATCCTGAAACACTAGAAAGAAAAAGGATAGGAGAGTTCCATACATACTACCTACTCCCATATTTTCCAAATACCTGGACTGTAGCTCACTAGCTTACTTGCTAAGATGTTTCCAATCTGGAACCTCCTAAATTTAAAACATTTGAATCAGTGAAGTTTGTCTTTCCTTAATTGTGTTTTTTTAAAATCACATATGTTTATATACAGTATATTTGGAATGTGGAGACAAACCAGAGCCTTATAAAGTTGAGACAAAGTAGAAAATTCAAAGAAAAGTGCATCCACTCCCAGTAGCTTAGAAAGATCACATTAAAAATTCATAGTGTGTATTCCCTCCAATGTATCAGAAAAAAGGAGGATTGAGGTTTACCTGCAACTTCTTCAACTGTCTCCCCACCAACACGGCTTTTGTTCTGCCTGTATGAGAACTGAATACAGGTGTGGTTCTCACAGCCAAACAAAGGGGACTCGCCAATGAGCAGAGATGAGCCTAGAGCTCAGATTATGAAACTCTAAACCCAAGGCCTGCCGTCATCATGCTGCGTCTACAATGTGACTGGTGAGGGGCTGTCTCCCAGGCTGCAGAAGGTGTCCAGGGAGATTGTCTCCTCGGGCATCTCACTTTTCAAATGCTGCGGGGGGGTGGGGGGGGCAGGGATTGACAGGCTATGAACTAGGCTTCTCCCCCCAAATAACTTCTTTTTGTTGCATATCACCAACACCTGTCTTAGACATCCCAGTTCTCCAACCCTCTTTCTCCTTCCTATTCTTTCATTTTCTTCTCTTTTCTTTTTAAAATATATTTTATTGATTTTTTTACAGAGAGGAAGGGAGAGGGATAGTTAGACACATTGATGAGAGAGAAGCATCAATTAGCTGCCTCCTGCACACCCTCCACTGGAGATGTGCCCGCAATCAAGGGACATGCCCTTGACCGGAATCGAACCTGTACCCTTGAGTCTGCAGGCCGATGCTCTATCCACTGAGCCAAGCCAGTCAGGCCTTTTCTTTTCTTTCCTTTCTTTTCATTCTTTTCTTTTTTTCCTCTTCTCTTCTCTTTTCATTGTATAAACAATTTAGTCTTTACTTTTTTTTAATATATTTTATTGATTTTTTACAGAGAAGAAGGGAGAGGGACAGAGCTAGAAACATGGATGAGAGAGAAACATCGATCAGCTGCCTCCTGCACGCCCCCCAGTGGGGATGTGTCCGCAACCAAGGCACATGCCCCCGACCGGAATCGAACCCGGGACCCCTGAATCCGCAGGCCGACGCTCTAGCCACTGAGCCAAACCGGTTCGGCTATAGTCTTTAATTTTTATTGCCCTAAAAGTCAAACCAAAACAGAAATGGGAGGTAGGTAAACAGGGATGGGGAAGTGCATGAAAAACATAAGTTTTTAATTTCACAATTTGAGTTTTTATGAGTTTTTAAGAGTTAAATAATTATTGCATGTGCATTAAACACACATATAATTATGGTTTCTTTGTGAAATCAAAATGTCTGATAAACCAAATAGTGTGGTGTCCCCATGAGTTGGTAGAAGCCACAGCAGAGGCCCTCTGCCTAAATTACTTATACAAAATGTTATCTATAAATGAACATTTACTACCAAACTTTAGGACATTAGACTCGAGTGGCCAAATCACACATTGGCATACAGTAAGTATTCAGGAATAATTAGCTTTTTAGTTGTTGCTATTGTAATTTTTTTTCACCTGGTTTAGGAGATAGAGGTAATGACAAGGAAGAAAACTGCATTACTATTTTTGTAGGAGTGCAGGTGGTGTTGTTTTTAAATTCAAGACCCAGTTTCATTAGGCTCCTCTTTTTGAATCATTTCCTACCGATATGCTCCTGTAGGCAGAGCCATATATTTCCCTTCTCTTTCCTACCCCTTTCCAATTATCTAGAATATGTTAAATAAAATAAATAGCTAAACCAATGAATAGAAACATGAATGAATGAACGAATGAATGAAAAAAGAATTTAACAAGAAAATAAAATTAATCAGATCTGGTATTCCTATTAACTTGATTTTGTTAAATATCATAATACAAGCATTTTATTTTGGCCATAAGGCATATATATATATATATATATATATATATATATATATATATATACACATACACACATACACACATATACACACACATACATACATGCATACTTGACTTTAATGCTAAACTAAAGCATCAAATTCCTTATAAATACTTTAGGTTTCAGTTCACAAGAATATTGGATTTTGCCACGAGAAAGAAGGAAAAGTAAGCAAGCAAGCAAACAAAAAACATTCAACTTAAAGTTTCATTTAAAGTAATTTATCATCCCTAGGAAATCTCATAACAATTTATCCAAATTCAAGCTCTCATTTTATTTATCTCTCTCAGAAGAAATTAGTAATTTCTCATGCAAATAAGTGGATATGACTAGGATGCTAAGTATGGACTGAATGATTTCTATGTATTGTCAATAATTACATGCTTTGGTCTAGCTGTATTTGCTCCTCTGTATGTTTATCGGGGAAAATAATGATATGTGTGGGTAATGTAATACAAATTTTGGACTCAGTCCATGGCAATCCAACATGGACACAAATCACCCTGGGACCTTCCTCCTCAATGCCAGGGTTTGACACAAGCTCTCTCAGCAAGGATGCCAAGAAGTCCGCAAGAGCTGATCACAGCTGGTCACTGTTCCCCCTGAGTTCAACACAGATGATTGCTACTGTGTCTCCTTTTTCATTTGAGCTTATTTGAGAGTTTATAATGAGCTAAATATAACGTGCATTAAGAGTTTTAGGAAATGACCCTGCTATATCATGAATGATTGCATTCAGGGAGCTAAAAATATATGCTGGTAGATGGAAAATATGAGCCATCATGATGAAAAGAAATACTGATGGGTTCTTTGGAAGGAGAAAAAAAAATATTTCCAGAGAAAGCTTATATGGGAAAGAAATGAACTGTCTTGGAAATTCTGTCAGAATGTGTTTTTAAATTCTAGTGTTTACCAAGATCAGAAAGTGCTAGTATGATTCTATGGTTTCATAGAATCCATATGATTCTATGGTTTATTTTGAGTTAATTAAACATGAAATGTTTTTTATTGTAAAAATATATTAAGCTCAGCTGATATGACTTAGTGGTTAAGCATTGACCTATGAACCTGGAGGTCATAGTTTGATTCCTGGTCAGGGCACATGCCTGGGTTGTGGGCTCAATCCCCAGTGTGGGACGTGTAGGGGGCAGCTAATCAATGATTCTCTCTTCATTGATATTTCTATCTCTCTCTCCCCCTCATGCTTCCTCTCTGAAATAAATAAATAAAAATATATAAATATAATAGAAACATTTGTAATTTTGAGACCATTGGCCAATATACTGGAAACACTGTGTTGGCATTTGGAGTATGTAGTATCTAAATGTCCTTTATTTTTATAGGATTTGGTCACACATTAATTTAGATGACTCCATAAAACTGTATAATTGATGTTATACACTCTAAACAGTTCTAATTAGTTCAGTACTGATCATTTTATTTGTGGACAATTCTTGGTTTTCTTTTTTTTACATCCCCTATCCCACTCCCAGGACAACTTCTGAAACATAAATAAGAACTG
This sequence comes from Myotis daubentonii, assembly GCF_963259705.1. Lineage (NCBI taxonomy): Eukaryota > Metazoa > Chordata > Mammalia > Chiroptera > Vespertilionidae > Myotis > Myotis daubentonii. Next base: position 63,636,387 of record NC_081851.1, on the reverse strand, counting down.
TTTCTAAAACAGAAATGAGGCATTATTCTTCCAGTCCCTTACATCTAGTTCCACTTTTATGATTTTGCTGAAACAAATCTCTGAGAAGACTCACTAATGAGACAATTTAATGGATTTATTTTAATCCCCGCACTTCCTGCCCTTTTGACAGCATATGAGACTTTGTGGCAGTGCATTAAGAAAACCCTGTGTCTGAAAGTCAGTGTCTGTCTGTCTGTCTGTCTCTCTCTCTCTCTCTCTCTCTCTCTCTTTCTCTCTCTCTCTCTCCCCCCCTCTCTCTCTCTCTCTTGCTTCTGTTCTGTTCTTATGTGTTCCCCTCTGTCTCCTTCACTTACTCTGCTTTCTCACCCACCCCTTATATAAATACATACTAGAATTTGTCATTAATATTTGCTGTTTCTGTAATCATTCCCTTGGTTATCACATCTTTCAATTTTCCACATTAATGAGGGTGATTCAAGTTCTTTGCTTTAAGTCTCAGCATTCTCTTAAGTCATAAGGAAATCATTTCCTTCTTATCTCAAAAAATTGACATGCCCCAAATTCAGTTGGTTGTTTAACAAGTGCATTGTATCACCCACCCATTTCCAAACTAACTTCTCTTTGCTTTATGAATGATATCATCACCCACTACGTCTCCCAGTTTCAAAAGCTTGAGGTCAATGTTGACTGCCTCTTAGCCCAGGTGTGAGAGTCAATCACTTGCCAAGCGTTATTGAATTTATGAACTAACATAGAATGTTAACTTGGCACTTACAATCTGACAAAGATGACTTTTAGCATTTTGCATATTTATATACAGTATAGAAAAGCCAGCGACTGGAACCACTGGGACGACTGGTCACTATGACGCCCACTGCGGTCAGTAAACCTGCCCAATTGGGGGTTGGGGCTGGCCAGCCAAATTCCCATGGCCCTTCCCCCAGCCAGCTCCACCCCCCAATCGGCCCACCCCATCCCATCGCCCACAGCCTCTTCCCCCAGTTGGCCCCACCTCTGATTGCAGCCCCCCACCCCAATAGGTGGCGGGGCTGGCCAGCCAACCTCCTGCAGCCCCTTCCGCCCAGCCAGCTCCAACCCCAATGGCCCCAACCATCCAGATTGGCCTGCAGCCCCTCCCCACAACAAGCTCTGCCCCTGAATCAGGGGTGGGACTGCTCGGCCAACCTCCCATGGCCCCTCCCCCAGCCGCTGACCCCTGATCAGCCCCCCACTCCGATCGGGGGTGCGGCCCACTGGCCAATCACCTGTAGCCCCTCGCCCCCGCTGGCCTGGCCCTGATCAGGCCCTGATTGGGGCGGGCTGGCCAGCCAACCTCCCACCATCTCCTCCTCCCAAAAGGCCCGGCCCCAACCCACCCCAATTGGGGCAGGGCCACCTGGAACCCACCCATCATCTGTGCACAAATTCATGCACTGGGCCTCTAGTATTATGATAATCCTCAAAGCATGATATGAAAGGTATTACTGTCCACATTATAACATTTTGGAAATAAGGGTTCAGTGTGTGTAAGTAACTTACCTAAGCAAGCCAGAGATGGACAGGATCTGGGACTGAAACCCATTTTTTATAATGTTGTCTAGTGTGCATTCCATTGAACTACATCATTTTTATTTCCATAGTATCATATTTCTCTACTCCTCCCTAATCCTCTTTATTCCACATAACTCTTGACTGTACTAGGAGTCTTTTTCCTCGCTGCTTCAAGTTTTCCTGAATTACCTGTTTATCATATGACTATTCAATAAACTTTAACTGCTCTTTATTGCCTATACATTTTGGAAAGATTCATTAGATAGGTTCAACAGTTAAAGTCTGCTTGTTCTCACCTGAAACTGGTTCCAATTACATTAAGCAAAACACAATGGAAAGACAAAACTTCATAAATACAAACATGCACACTCACACACAGAGGTTTATTGGCAGGATAATGATGAGCTCACTGAAGAAAAGGAAAAGCAGAGCCTTGGGAAGGACCAGAAAGCAGGCAGATTCTGTTGGTGGGATTTGAGGACCTTTGCATGAAGGTGTGCTGGGGTCCAGCCCCAGCGGGTCCAGGGGTCCCCAAAGGTGTGGACGGAGTCGGCGAAGAAGGAATGACATGGAGACAGCGTTCAGTTGATCAGCAACCTAGCCAGGATCTCTAGCCCGGATTTCCAGAGAGGTTCTGTAGCCATGTTCCCTCGCTAGGTTCTCCAGCCAGGTTCTGTCCAGGCTCTCCAGTCAGGTTCAGTGTCCAGGTTCCAGTCAGGTTCTCCTGCCAATCTCTGTAGTCAGGTTCAGTCCAGGATCCCTTGCCATGTTCTCCCGCTAGGCTCTGTCTCTAGGCTCCGAGGCCAGTCCCTCTCCAGGATCCTCCGGCATGCTCTCTCCAGCGAAGTTCTTCTGTCTCCAGGCTCCGTGTAGGTTCTGTCTTCTTGATTCTGTTCTAAGTTCTGAGTCTTGAGTTCTGTGTTCTAAGTTCTGTGTCCTTCTGTCTTGTTACATCTGTATTTATACCAGTTGATTCAATCCTATCAATCTCTATTACAAAGGTTAGGGTGTTTCTTATCTCCATTCCAGGGAGTAAAGATTATGTAGCTTAAGCATGATTGTTCATAGTTAAAGTGATTAATTACCCGCCTGGCACTTAGTTAAGAGGTTTTATTCCCTCCCTAACTTCAGGGGAAAATCCCTACCTGGGGAAACCACCTTTCTCATAGACCTTGGTTAAAACACAGCGCTAAGGGGAGCAAACATATTAAGAACCGTATGCTATATATGCCAGGTCCCTTGAAACAGCAAGGATGGACCGGCTCCCGGCAAAGGTGCTGTAATCAACTGACTCAGCTCCAATAACTTCTATCTGTCCCCTTGTTCTGACTCACATTACCAAGTGGCACTGATTGGCCTACATTGGTTAAGATGTCTACCACTTGGTAGGGGCTTGGAGAGAAGATTGATGAAAGGTAATATTATTTTATTTATTTATTTTTTAAATATTACCATTTTTTTTGTTTTGTTTTGTTTTAAATATATTTTTTATTGATTTTTTACAGAAAGGAAGGGAGAGGGATATAGAGTTAGAAACATCGATGAGAGAGAAACATCGATCAGCTGCCTCCTGCACACCTTCTACTGGGGTTGTGCCCCCAACCAAGGTAGATGCCCTTGACCAGAATCAAACCTGGGACCCTTCAGTCCGCAGGCCGACACTCTATCCACTGAGCCAAACCGGTTAGGGCGAAAGGTAATATTATTGACAATCCCAAGTGATTAGATGAGTGGAGACTCCTACAGGAAACTGCTCAGAGGTTACAGAAGGGGGCACAGGTACCCACATGCAGGGCATGGGGGTGCTCCAATCCAGCCACAGCCTTTTCAGTATCATCTCTGCCTCTTCCTATTCACGCAACCTTGAAATTCTCACCATTCTCCATGCAGGTGATAAGCCTTTCATGCCACTGTTTTCTGGTCCTTTTGCTTCTCCTGTGTTTTTATCTAAAAAAACATCTTCATATTTTTATAGGTCGTACCCAAAGAATGCTCTTATGACCATTTAAGATTTCTACAGACATGTAATTTCTTGCTCTTTTCCTTCACATTTCCTTTTGTTACTCTTCAATATTACCTTTCAAATTCTGCCTTCTTTTTTACTGAAATATTAGGGTTGTGATAGTAAGCAACATGTCATATTCATCTCAGCATCTCTCTAATGATGAACACTATAGGTCCTATAGGTTGCAGTAATTAATAACTATAGATATAGTTATTTTTATTATCCTAATTTTCTTATTGTTTCTTATTGTATCAAAGTGTTAGATTTAATCTGTAATGCAATTATATCATTTTTCTCCAACTTCATTGTAATGTCCTTGATGGGAAATTACACATAGCATTCAAAGTTATTAACTTATACCTACTACATAATAAATAATGTATTGATCAAGCTTTGATTTAATACAGTTTAATAGCATTCTAACAGATTATTTTAAAAAGAATAATTTTACTTAAAGGAGACAGGAGAAAAATAAGCCAATAATAGGCATTTTTTAGGATATTATTACTCAGATCAAAACTGTGAGGTGGGCATTATTATTCTTATTTTACATATCTGGCAATAGAGAGGGTTAATTTCTCACAGGAAATAAAAGTTAGAGCCAGGGCCTGTCATATGATAAAGATTGCTCTTCCCACATATTCTGGAAGTTATATGCATATGCCACTCTCTCAGTTGGATTATCAACAACAGAGAGCCATTCTTCTTCAAAGAAAATTAAAAAGGGCTAAAAATAAATTACATATCATTGGAAAAGAACAAGACCAATCTTTGCAGCAAATAACCCAATAGAAAAGAATAATTCTTACAAGAGGAAACACAGTTGTCCACTCAATGCAGAAATGATTCCAGTCACAACTTGAGATCAGAAAAAGGCAGAATCTACTAGCAGATCTCATTTTCAGCTACTAGACTAGAAAAGGCAAAACATGCGATAATATTAGGACACAGAGATATGGATGTGCAATGTCGAAAAAAGTGTAAATTAGCACAGCCACTTTGGAGAGCAATTTGGTAGTATCTACTGACACAAAAACAGGGAAGCAAACAAGCAAAACCCGTGCACACTCTGCTACCAGCTTTCCACTGCATTGAATCCTAAAAAAGAAAAGGAAAGAAGCACTCATACACGTGACCACGGAGATATGTGCGAGGGCGTTCACTGCAGCCTCGTTTGCATTAGGAAAAACTAGAAACAACATCAATCCCATTTTCTACACATTTATATGCTTTGCTCACATTTTACTTGGTTGTGTGCCTTATTTTATTTTTTAAGGAACTCTCAGTAAATGTTGGATATTAATTCTTTGCTTCATAAATGTTGCAAATATTTTTCAGCTACCATTTATTGTTTGTTTTCCATGTTCTTTCTTGCAAAATTTTATCTCAATCTAATCTAGTTCCATTTGCCAATTTTGGCTTTTGCTTTATATATCATTTTAGGAATTGCCTTTCTTACCTCAAAGCCCTAACCACATTCTCCTATATTTTTCCTATTTACCTTCATGGCCTTAATTCTTTAAGGTTTTTAATCATCCTGGAATTCTTTCATGATCTTTCATTATGAAAGGAAAGGAGCTCTGTTTACAAAATTTTTTCTTGCTTCCCAACAAGTTCTCTAAATTATGTTTCAATTAATACACCTCATATATGAACCACGATTTCTTCGACAGATTGTGTTTGCCAACTGCATTCTTTTCTTTCCTGTAGTGAGGGTGCGGGTGGAACACAGCCTCTAACCAGTCACTTGTTTGCAGCTCCATTGCCCCCCTCTGCTCCTTCTGTCCTGTGCCCCTCTCAGAGCTGGGCCAGTTCAGGGGCACCGTTGGCTCATTTTCTCTGCATCTGCATATTCTAGGCTGCAGTCTCCTCTGTTCTGCTCTCTATTTGCTCCTACTGTGCAGAAATTAATGAAAGACCTTAATCCTTTCTAACAAGGATTTACAACATTTACATTCCTTTAGTATCATGGGAATGGGCACTGTAGAGAGAGGGTAGATAAATGCATGTGTGTAGCCCACTAGCTTTTAAACAAACTACCACATGCTATTTAAAGTTGTCACTATATTACCTCTTATGGTCAAGTGGATTTATCTGTGTTCTTGCTGGGGAAAATCATGAGGTTCATTTATGCATTTAAATAAAATATCTTCAAGCTCCAACTACTTCAGCTCAAATTTTTCCTCATTAGCAAGATGTGATTGTTTTCCTCAATTATAGTATTACCTATTTAATCAGGACTCAGCTAGACTCCTTCCCCCCATAACTACTTATCTTGAATTTGTCAAATTTCTTAAAGTGACCCAAGCCATAGGGCTTTTAATTGGTCATTCACAATAGCAAGTAATAAAGTAAACTCAGATAATATGAAGAACTCGTAAAATTATTCAGGTTATATTTTCTGAACTTACCTCTCACACATGCTTTTCTGCTGCTCCCTTATTCCCCAGCCTCAGATGCTTCCATCTCTACCCCTGCAGGAGGTGGGGACACCCTGCTGACAGCTAGAATTCGAACACTGTCATCAGGTGGGACACTATTCCAGCCTGAGGCACCTCAGCTGCCAGCCATGCTCTACTCATGCTCATTGTTGTGATCAGGACATAAGTGACACTCTGACTTGTACAAGTAGACTGAAGGAGAAGCCTAATCCTACACAAACTGCAGCTACCTAGCTTTTATCAGATTGCAGAGAAATTCACATTCATGTAAAACAACACAAATATCACTGCATGATGCCGTGAAACCCAATATATCATCTTATAAAATTTTCCTTTTTCTTCAAAAGATGAGGACCAGGTTGTTTTTCTTTCATTTACAGGAGTGTATGAAATACATATAGTGATGGATGTATGTATGTGAGTTTTGAATGAAAGGAGAAGATGGGGCGTTATATCTAAAGTGAAAAGAAAGTACACAGAAAGAGAGAGAGAGTGAGGGGAGAGAGAGTAGGGAGAAGGAAAGAGAGGAGAGAAGGAAAGAGAGAAGACAGAAACAATTGTGCAACCCTCCATCTGAAGTGTGTAAATGTACCCCAGATATCTTTATTCTTGCTACTCTATGTATGTTTTACATTGATCCCATAAAAATGTGATTGGAGCATCTCTTTAAAAAGTAAATAAAACAAGAAGCAGGAAAAGTTGAAAGACCTAACTGATCTACATTGTTAGTCAGCCTAGAGCTGTCCTTGGTGTCAACCTCACCACTAACATCAGGGAGAATTTGTTGTGTGGAGAACATAAGAATGTAAACACATTTTTGCCTGCTCAAGTCAAATTGCAGATGACCACTATCCCATCTTGCAGCATCCACTTTCTATTTGTGGCTTTCTTTTCATTTTTTGACAAATTTTCTTTTTCATCATCCAGGAACTAGCTCCTTGTTTCTCCTGTCCCAGGGATTAGTGCAATAAACACCTTTACTTTAATGTATATAATTATTTATCTCATTAAGGGAAGAAACACTCTAACAACAACTACAAAAAACAAAATGAACCCACACATGTTTTGGTAAAAATAAAATAGAATGTCCAGAAATAAGTGTGTGTGTGTGTGTGTGTGTGTGTGTGTGTGTGTGTATAAAATCAAATTTCCGGATGCAGAGATCATTCGATGGGGAGAGGACACTGTTTTCAACAAATGATGTTCACATGCAAACAGATGAAAAATAAGCACTCACCTTACTTCAAATTAAAAACTTAATTCAATATAGATCAAAGATGTGAATGTAGAGCTAAAACTAACACTCCTAGAAAAATAGGGGAAAATCTTCATGGCATTGGACTTAGTAATGATTTCTGGGATCTGACACAAAAATCATAGGCAATAAAAGAAAAAGAAAAGAGTAGATAAATGGGATATCATCAATATTAAAAACTTTTATATCCAAGGACACTATCAACAATGTGAAAAGGCATCCAACATATTGGGGAAATATTTGAAAATTGTATTATGATAAGAGATTAATATCCAGAATATATAAAGAACTCCCACAACTCAACAGAAAAAAAACAACAACAAACAATCCACTTACAAATAGGCAAAGGACTTGAATAAATATTTTTCTAAAGACAAATACACAAAATGCCAATAAGTGCATTAAAGATGCTAAAAATCACTAATCATCGTGGAAATGAAAATTGAAAACACATGAAAATACCACTCCATACCCATTTGGATGAGTTTTATTAAAAAAAACAACAACAAAAAAACAGAAAATAACAATGTTGGTGAGAATGTGCATGAATTTGAATCTTTGTGCATTGTTGGTATAAATGTAAAATGGTGAAACTACTGTGGGAAACATAGCAATTGCTAAAAAAAATTAACAAGATTATCGTATGATCGAGACTCAAACAGATACTTGTATACCCATTGTCATAGCAGCATTAATTATACAGTCAAAAAGTGGGTGCAACCCAAGTATACATGAATGAATTGATAACCAAAATCTGATGGTTGCATGGCATTGTGAAGTTACTTAATGCCAACAAACTGTATTTTATGTTATGTATACTTTGCTACAATAAAAATATGTAAAAAAAACATTTTTTGGGGGGGAAATTACATGCAATTACATTTTCATCTAGACAACCTGAAGACAATAATCATAGTTCCTCAAAGGCTATTTAGTAATGAAGTCCAATGATGGGTAATAGGGGTCTTCTCACACAATCATTCAAGAATATTTATGCAGGTCAGCTACATGTCAGGGGAAGTACTATCAGCAAATCAGATACTGTCTCTGCACTAACTTGGAAGCAAGCAGGAGAGAAAAATTAATCAAATAGTGACAAAAATCAATATAGAAATATATAAAAGGTCAGGCAATCAGCTGTGTCCATATTTTACATGCAGTAAATCTTAATCTTTTCTCAAAACTTCTTTTCAAAACTACTTTCTTGATATTCTTCCCTAACATTATTTGCACTCTCTGGCAGAATTCAAAGGGTTTTTAGTCACTTTCCACAAATAAAGATATAGGTCCCTTTGTTTGGGTAATAAAAGCTACAGTATACCATCAAAACTAAAAACAATTATGCCATTTAAGTATTTTCCCCCATTTCAGGATTTATTTATAATCTCCACATTTTCTTTTTGCATCAGTAGACACTTAAGGTTGTTTCCATGTATTAACAATGAAATATTGGCAATGGAATATTATTCATCCATGAGAAAGAAGGAAATTATGTCATTTGCCATAACATGGATAGAACTTGAAATTGTATGCTAAGTGAAATAAATCAACCAAAAAAGACAAATACTATATGTCCTCACTTATTTGTGGAAAGGGTTAAAAAAAAGAGCCAAATTCGTAGCAATTGAGAGTACAATGGTGGTTGCCAGGAGTAGGGGTGGGGAAATTGGAGAGATGTTAGCCCAAATGTACCAAATTCCAGGTATAAAATGAATAAAGTCAGGGTATCCAATGTATAACATGGTGAATATAATTAATGACACCCTCATAAAGATAAGAGTTGTAAAGAGAGTAGATTTTAAATGTTATCACCACACACACAAAAGGTAATTATTTGAGGGGATAGAAGTATTAACTAATATTATTGTGGTAATCATTTCATAGTACATGGGTATGTGAAATCACATTAATCTTACATATGTTATACGTCAATGATATCTCAATAAAGTTGGAAAAAATTACTTGAAGAGGATTCTGCCATAATACTATGATTATGTTCCCTTATATCCCTAGAAGAACTTTCAGAACCATGGACAGTCTCAAGATAAATCACACACTATTTTCTAACCAGGACTGCAGAGAAAATCAAACTAACATTGAGAAAAACAATTAACTAAATTTATTTAATTTCATAGAATTATTTGAATTTTCTATATCATTTTCCAGTTGTCTATCATATTTAACACGATGATAGCCTGGCTGGTGTGGCTCTTTGAGTGTCAAACTATGAACCAGGGAATCAAGGTTCAATTCCCGTGAGGGCACATGCCTGAGTTGCAGCTTGATCCCCAGTAGGGGGCGTGCAGGAGGCAGCCAATCAGTGATTCTCTCTCATCATTGATGTTTCTCCCTCTCCCTTCCTCTCTCTGATATCAATAAAACATATTAACAAAAACCCACAATGATAGAGAAATTTCCAAAAAGGTATGATGCACAGTAGAGAAGCTACATGTGGCTATCTGTGCTTTCTTGTTACTATGCTATTTAGCATCTCCTCTAAAAACAAGACCAGGTGCTCTGCCAAATACAGGCTTTCCTCACTTCTTATAATAACAGCAGCCAACCCTTGTGGGAGGCAATGGTGAGTTTATGAATTTATTTCCTCTGTGGCAAGAACAATATTAGAAAAAGCTTTCTTGTACCTTGCCATGCCTGTTACAAATTGTGGCAAGCATTTTAACTACGTTACTAGTTTTCATTACCTTAAATGCCATTTTGCATCACTGGTGCCAGCACAGCTGGTCACCAAGTGCCACAGACCTGTACCTGCCTTCCCCCCAATTCTATCCCAGTTGCTCAGGCAATTTTGCTTTCTGATAAGGTTTGTTTCAGGCTGCAGAAAAGCCATGTCTTACTCCACCATTACACAAATCATCTCCTCAGTCAAAGCTCACAGGTTCAGGTAGCAGCACACACTGACTCCTGATGGAGAGAAAGCCTTCAATCTGATGAGCTAGGAATGTTGAAGTAGCACTACAAAAAAACAGATGTGCTACAAATGTTCATAAATGCCTTGCATAGAGGTCGATGCATTGCTTCTTATAAATGCCCTTATCCAAATAAACATTCTCAGGTCAAGGGCAAATAGTCATCATCTTATAATAGTGTTATTTTGAATGTATGCCAGAAGTAAGAAGGACAACACAAAATAAAGTGCACCAGCAAGGGATGTATCCATAACAAGCCACTAACTTCTATAGCACCCTATATCCTGACCAACAATATTGACTTGAATATGTACACTTCTAAGATGCCTGCTGGTCTAATTGTCCTTGATTCTAGTGTTCGAAATGAGACACACCTGTCTCTCTTTTTTGTTTGTTTTTCAGAGCTTCAAGGCTTTCCCCACTCCAGCACTGCTTCCTTTGTTCTTCACTATCTCTAAAAACACTACAACTCTAGTATAGGTTAGCAAACTAAGATACACACATTTTAAATATCTTCCCATGATTGCTTTGTATTAGAAAAATCAGTATTGGCAAAGAACTTGAGTTGCTACATGCAGAATTTAGGTAATGCAGAAACAAAATAATTCCTTAATGGTTTAGTCTGAATTACTATGGCTCCCAACTTTATATAGCAATGAATAGAGGCATCCCAAGTTGAGAAAGATAATTTTTATTTTGTAAAGCACTTTTCAATTTTCCTATCACTTTGTTCTTCTATAGTCATGTACTCAAACACTAGCAGTCATTGTCATTATTACAAAAACTAGGTGCCCAGTGCATGAAATTCATGCATTGGGCGGGGGGAGTCCCCTCAGCCTGACGTGCACCCTCTGTCACGTTCCAGGACCCTGGCCGCTCTGGGCCTAGGTGCGGGCCTACAGGCTCAGGGTGGCCTAGCTCCCAAGGATGCCTGCCCCAGGGACCTAGCCTTTTGGTGCCGGCGACCACGCACACCCTCCAGTGGGGCAAGCTCCAGGCCCCAACCCTGGCTTCCACACGTGCCGCCCCAACCCCGGCTCCCCGGCACCCACGTGCACTAACCCCAACCCCAGCTCCCCGCACACTGCCCCAACCCCGGCTCCCTAGTGTCCATGCGTTGTCATAGTGACAAGGGGAAGTACCTGCCCCACCCCTGGCTTCCATCTTTGTCAGGTTAATTTGCATACTCACTCCTCATTGGCTGGTGGGTGTGGCTTGTGGGCATCATGGAGGGACAGTTAATTTGCATGTTTCTCTTTTATAAGTGTAGATTTATATTTATTAACATGAAAATGTTTATGATATATTGATGTTTCAAGCAGTTACAAAAAAGTTAGTATAAACCTTTTATATTTATATTCATATATATTAAAATAACCATATATGAATTATCCCACCTAATAATAGACAAACATGGTAATTAACCATACCTCCACTATGCTTCCCATTGGCTAATCAGCAGGATATGCAAATTAACTGCCAAAAAAAATGGCGGCCGGCAGCCACACAGCTGAGGCGAACATGAGGCTTGCTTGCTCCAATGATGGAGGAAGCCAAGGTTCCCCGCCTGCTGTGGCCCGGCTATGAGCCCCAAAGCAACAATGTTTCAATTATAGAAGCTAAACAAACCCCAGATACCTGCTTTCAGCTAGCCGCGGCCTCAGAGCTTAGAGCGCCAGTGATGGCAACAGAGTTTCAATTATAGAAGCTAAACAAACCCAGATACTGCTTTCAGCCAGCTGCAGCCTCAGAGCTGGAGCCGGGCCTCAGAGCTGGAGTGAGCAGGACAGCAACAATGTTTCAATTATAGAAGCCAAACAAACCCCAGATACCTGCTTTCAGCTAACCACGGCCTCAGAGCTGGAGCCGGGCCTCAGAGCTGGATCCGGCTCTCAGCTCCAGTGACAGCTATAGAAGGTAAATAAATCCCAGAATTAAAAAAAAAAAAAAAAAAAGAGGCTGGGAGCTTTAGTCGCCTGCCAGCCTGAAAACGGCCCTCAGCTCCTCACCCAGGCTGGCCAGGCACCCCAGTGGGGACCCCCACCCCGAAGGGGGATTGACCAGCTGAAAACAGCCATCAGCCCCTCACCCAGGCTGGCCAGGCACCCAAGGAGGACCCCCACCCTGATCCGGATCACCCTTCAGGGCAAACCAGCCGGCCCCCACCCATGCACCAGGCCTCTATCTTATATAGTAAAAGGATAATATGCAAACTGACCCTAACAGCAGAAAGACTGGGAATGACTGGTCACTATGACACACACTGACCACCAGGGGGCAGACGTTCAATGCAGGAGCTGCTCTCTGGTGGTCAGTGTGCTCTCACAGTGGGGAGCTCTGCTCAGCCACAAGCCAGGCTGATGGCTGCCAGTACAGCAGTGGTGGTGGAAGCCTCTCCTGCCTCCTCAGCAACACTAAGGATGTCTCACTGCAGTTTAGGCCTGCTACCCACTGGCAAGTGGACATCCCCCAAGGGCTGCTGGGCTGCCAGAGGGATGTCTGATTGCCAGCTTAGGCCCAATCCCCCGGGGAGCAGGTCTAAGCCAGCAAGTGGTCACCCCCGAGGCGTCCCAGACTGCAAGAGGGCACAGGCCGGGCTGAGGGATCCCCTACCCCCAAGTGCACAAATTTTTGTGCACCGGGCCTCTAGTGTATATATAATTAAGATAATTATATATACCTAAATTTTTGGGAAAGTTTTCTTATTATCTATTGAAGGATTATAGGTGCTTTTTAACTTTCGACTATTGATTGAATTTATTATAACACACAAGCATTACTTGCATAAAAATGTAAAAGCACATTAATGTTGAAAACAATGTAAACCTTTTAAATCAAAGTCCAAATTGATTTTAACAATGCTTTTTCTAAACCTTAGTAGTTATTATATTCAGACTTACAAATATGTAAATTGATTGCAATTATTCTCTTTGTATTTGTGGCACAAACTGACTATTTTCCATTATGTAAGAATATTTTATACACACATTGAGATGCATTTATAGAAATAATGTGTTTTCTTCAAATTTGAGAAACAAAATTATTCTTGAAAACCCAATGAAATAGCTTAATTTTTTCAGTTGCCTGTGAACCTCTCACCCAGCAGTGTTTGCTGCATAGAAGATGCCCAATGTTTTTTTAATGAGTAACATATTTTAACACAATTTAATTAAAGTAGGTAATAAAATGATAAGGCATCTTTAACCTTCAGGGAACATGGAAAGTTCAACATCAGTCCCTCTTTTTGCAGATGAGGAGAACTGAGACACAGTTTTTAGTTTCTGAAGGTCGTTCCTGGTTTTTATTTTCATCTGTGACAAGCCTTAGAGTGGAGTGACCTGTGCTCACAGACTTAGCCTACATGATCCCTGCAAGCATTCTTCTGAAATGGTTTTACTATAAATTGTATTATTAAAAATAAGTTCACATTATGTTACAAAATTTACTATACCATACTATAAATTCAAATTTTTTAAATGCATACAGATATTTTAAAAATTAAAATAAATCCTAGTATGCTACTATCTGGAGAAAACCATTGATAACATTTTGGTTTATATTTATATTCTTTTAGCCTTTTCTTGTGTGTGTATGTCTGTGTATATATTCTTTTCAGAAAAATTTTAAATTTAAATATTTATTGTTGAGACTATTGCAGATGTCCCCCATTCCCCCTCCTCTTTCCTGCCTCCACCCAGCCCCCACCCCCTTTCTTTGGCCCTCCCCACATTATTGTCTGTGTTCATAGGTTATGCATATGTTTTTTAGATAATCCCTTCACTTTCCTTTATCCAGTCCCCCCCACTCCCCTCCCCTCTGACATTTGTCAGTCTGTTATATGTATCCATGCCTCTGATTCTATTTTGTTCATCAGTTTATTTTATGCAGTAGAGTCCACATATTAGTGAGATCATATGGTGTTTGTCTTTCTCTGACTGGCTTATTTCACTTAGGATAATACTCTCCAAGTCCATCCATGCTGTCTCAAAGGGTAAGAGTTCCTTCAGCTTTTTTTATTCACTCATGTACTGATGGGCATTTGGGCTGTTTCCAGATTTTGGTTATTGCAAATAATGCTGCAATGAACAGCCAACTGTCTTTTCGCTGTGCCCTCACATGGCAGAAGAGAGGCTCTCTCTGGAACCTCTTTAATAAGGGCATTAATCCCATTCATGAAGCCTCACCTTCTAATACCACCACTTTAGAAATTAGGAGTTCAACCTATGAATTGGGTGGAGGGTCACAAACATTCAAACCATAGCACCATGTATTAAAAATCTTCTAAATCCAAAGAAAAATAATAACAAAAATTTAGTACACCTGTCAGTGACTGTAATAGGTTTTATTCTTTTATAAAATATTTTTAGTTGATTTCAGGGAAAGGGAGGCAGAGGGAAAGGGGGCTAGAAACATAAATGATGACAGAGAATCATTGATAGGCTGCCTCATGCACACCCCTTACAGGGGATTGTGCCTACAATCCAGGCATGTGCCCTGATCAGGAATCTAACTATGATCTCCTGGTTCATGGGTCAATGCTCAACCACTGAGCCATATGGGTGGGCATGATGGAGTTTAACATAGATGAAGAAAGCTGTACCTGTAAATACTTTGTCATCATAAAGCTTATCAAACTCGGATGCAGTGCACCTTACTAAGCTTATTTCCTATTGGTACCCGAAGATGCTCCAGTCAAAATGGCAGATTCAGCTGTACTCTTTTCTACATCTGGACATTTTTTTTCATGCAATTTTCTCTGCTTTGAAGTTTCTATCGAACATCTTCAAAAGCTAAAATGCTTTCCAGGCTTCACATTTCAGGTAAAAAAAAAAAATCAGTTCTCCCATCCTTCCAACACTGCAATCGGAAGTGATTTTTTTGTTCCTTGGAACTTTGGTAGCATTTATTTTTTGCCTGATTCCTGCATCACCTTGCATATGCTAGCTCATACTGTATCTGTGTGTGTCTTTCACATTGCATATCATGAACATATTTCATGTGGCTGCAAGTTAAAAGGATGTGAACTTTGGATTAACATAAGAATTTTTCTCTATTTCTCTGAGATACTTTTTTACATTTTTCTATTCTCTATTTGTCTTTCAGGAGCTTTGCACAATAAGAAATATTACTAATCGGCCTCCTAGTAATAGATTTATATATGAGAATACCTATAACAATTTTATTTAAAAATCTGGAATCCAGAAACTTTTGCTCAGCAATAAGCAGACTGCTTAAAATACCTTCTGATAGTTTTGATTTTTAAAACTATATTCATAATAGTGTGAAAAGTATCTAATTCTACAAATGCAATTCATATTAAGGAGTGTCTAAGTTTAATCACCACATTTCCACTGATAATATAAACAAGTTCTTCTTCAATCTCTGAAGAAATCATGTGAAGCAGAGTTTCATCATTCCCCCTTTTTTCTGGTTGGTCACAGTCCCTTTATCACCAATACTTGGGTACAGGAAGAGAGACTCCAAATGGCTCTGAAGCCAATGATAGATATTCACACACAAGATTCTGCTTTCAGCCTCCGCCCTGGCCCTCTAATTTGTTGCATAATCTTAATTCATCCTCTAAAATTACCATCTTTCATTTAAAAAGACAACAGGATATTGGCATCAAGCCACCGAAAGGTCGTGTAGAGGATCAGCCATGAGAGTATTAGAAAATATACCATCGCAGAAAATCATCCCATTCTTCAATTCAGCTGTAGATGACACATTCATTGAAAAGGAAGGTGTGGGCAGAAAGAGGGACCCCATTGCAACTGACTTGCACATGTGTTTAATTATTTACACTTTCAAGTATCAAAGAGGAATAAGGTCTCTGCCATTTTTTCCTCTCCCTCTTCCAAACCTCAAGTATCTGAGGAACTTGGGCACTATGAATCCTCAGAACTAACTGTCCATCTTGACCCTCCTTGCTCCCAGAGCAGCACCTTTTAAAGCCAAGTGAGTGTGAGATGAAAGAAAACTGTCTTCAATGGGCTAGGTTCCCACCGTTACAGCAAAACAGAGAACTGAAGCAGTTATCCAGGCAGTTTCAGGAAAGACGGGTAAGAGTTTCTGGACATAACAGCCAAATAGGAAATTAACGCATGAAAGCGAAAGCGTCAATTCTCATCACTGAAAAAGGGTGTGCAGGCTCTTGTACTGAAAAAGGGCTGTGCAGGCGATGTCCCTGAATGCAAATGGAAAAGAGATAGAAGTAACTGGATGCCCCTCATTTACCCTGTTTGATTCACACTGGCCCGTCTTCATCTTTTTGCCCCAGTCAACCCTCCCCCTCTGCTTTGCCTCTGAGAAAGCCTAAATCCACAGAACTCTCCATCATCATCTCATCCGGTGTTTTAGGGGTTGACTCACAGGAAATTAGCAGGTGGATTTTTAGTAACATTCCACCTTCCTTTGAATTAATCGCCTTCCTCTCTGTCATTCCTCCAGGTGCCTTTCCTTTTTCTCCCCTTCCCCACCCACTTCCAAACACCCCATGATGTATGCCCTTTCCCGGCCTCCCAAGCCTTCATCTTCCCTGGACATCCTAGTCTGTGATTTACGTGGCATGCACTTGCTTTGTCATGATGTACAATTGACTGTGATGTTCTTTTTATTTTTAAAACAGATGTTCACCCTGTAGCTTGCAGTCATTGTGATATGTTAGTACAATAAATGGGTTAACTCATTATCCTACAGGTTAGATTTGTACACTTTAATGGGGATTAGGCTGCAACTGGGACTGGAGTTTTCTAAAATCTTAGACCACTGGAGCCACCACAATGTGGTAATTTCAGGCCCTGTGGATGGATAATGAGGGACCTTGTGGTGCAGGTGGACTACTTATGGCTTATAAACCACACCCCCTGGGATGCTGTGCATAAAGCTGGATGCCTGTTAAATCCTACCAGTGTTTTGCGTTTTTCATTCTATTCTGGGTTGAAATACACTGCCATTATTATGTCAGGTGCCCTCTTTATATTTTCCTCACTTCTCTGACCTTTATCATTCACTTCAATTTTGCCTCCTGTAAAAGTCTGGAAAGGAAGGAGTTCCTTTGGCATCTGCTCTACTTAAAGTTTTAAAATTTCTATCACTTCCTCTTTTGCATGCCCAAACAAAAGTGACAAAAAAAAATCCCCTCAAGGACCCTGCTCAGAGAGAATGAGAAAAAAAAGTGGCATGTCCGATGGCCTACCCTACGGACATTCATTTGTTTCAACAAATGTTGTCAGCGTCAGATTTAGAAGGGAAAAAACCTGAGATGTGTTTTCAAATGGACCTAGGGTGGCCCTTTTTAGTTCTGCCCTTTACCAATCACTAGAGCATTACCTAGGCGCCTGCTCTACCCAGACATCAGTTATATCATCTCTAATGTAGAGGGAATATTATTGACCTTCCTGGAATCGGAGGATACGTATGTGAACTGCCTAATGGTGTAAGTATACTATGTTCAGTGAAAAGTAGCTTATTAGTATCATTTAGAGAGGAAACTGCTCCAAATGTGGCAGGGGTTTCAGAGATGAATTGGATTGACTCTCTTGACGAGGCTGACAGACTAGTGGTGAGTAAACTGGTGCTGCAACAACAAGGATTCTGCATATGAAGTAAAATCTGTTGTTACAGACTAACTGTGTCTCCTCAAAATTTGTGTTTGAAGCTCTAATGCCCAATGTGACTATTTGGAGACAGGGTCTTTCAGAAGGGGATTGAGATTAAAAGGAGTTCTAAGGGTGGGGCCCTAACCCAATAGGACTGGTGTCCTTATAAGAAGAAGAGATACCAAGAGATCATGCACACAGAGGAAAGGCCATGTGAGGACCAGAAGATAACCTTCTCAGAGAGGCCTCTGGAGAGACCAACTCGGCCAGCACCTCGATCTTGGACGTTTTGCCTGCAGAACTGTGAGGTAAATGTCTGTTGTTCAAGCCACTCAGTCTGTGGTATTTTGTCATGGCATCCTGAGCAGGCTTATCCGCCTGATATCATCAGAGAGGAACAGTTAGCTGACTTTGGGAGTTGAGAGGAGAGAGGTGCCTTGTTTGTTTCTAGATGAAAGAAACAGAGACGTCTGCATGGAGGTAAGCCTTGGAGAATAACTGGACGTTGAACAAAGGGAGAGAAGGAAAGAGTTTGTAAGCCTGGTTGGGGGGAGTCTGAAAACCCAGGGTCAGGGCACAAGGGACAGAGCAGGTATCTCAGAAGGGTCCCTTACTCATAGTATTATTCCTTCAGCTTTGGGAATTTAAGCACATAAAAACTAAATGTGACTGTGTGTAAACATCAATTTTTGGCATTAAAGTAATCAGCGTACATTTTGATAGAAAATTGCCTCTTTCCCCACAAAGGTCTGAAGCAATTGTGCTCCATGGGACTGTAACCCAATTCATTGTCTGTATTAGTACTCTATATGTAAAGCACATGTTTTGAATAATAGAATTAGGTATATTTTTTAAAAAAATGCTCTCTGCCAACCAAGGAAAAATAGAATCAATGCTATTCTTGCACATAAGAGCTGTTGATGCCAACATTTTGGATTCAATTACTGCTCCCCAATTTATTAGCCACTTGCCTTTGACAAAATTCTGGATTGTTTTAAAACTCAGCTGGTGTGATTTCATGAAAACCATGTACTCACTTCCCATTCTGGCCCTCCCCTGTATTGATGTTAATTCATTCCTTTGTTTCTAGAATAAGCATTTAGATACTTATCCATTGGGTAAAAGCAGTGGCTCTAAGTATTTTGAGAAAATATAAGTACTGTTTTTCCTTAGCCAGCTAAATTGGGGCTCTAAGGAAAAACAGACCTTGATGAGGTTTAAGATGAAGTGACACATTTGTCATGAACTGAGGAGAATAGATTCAGGTGATGGGTTTGGAGCAGCCCTGGGTAGCTGCCAGTATTGTAGGAAGATGGGACAAAAAGGGAGGCGTCAGATGCAGGTTATAGTGGTCCATGCATCCTAAAAACAAAATGTGAGAGTTTGTCACTCTCCTAGGGAAGTTTTGCTTCAGGAAGTTGTTAGATATCATGCATAATAACAAGTTGTGGTACAGTGTAACATCTCTGCCCAAATGTTCATCATTCCTTGGGAAAAAACAGGCTAAGCACCTCCTACAGCTTTGCAGATTGAGCTCTGAGGATTCATGCACCACCAGCTCACCAGTACTAAAAAAGGAAGTGATCAAACCCCTAATCTCCAGAAGAAAGTTACTAATAGCCTTAGTAACTTCATTTATGCTTTTATATACCAAGGACTGGCTGAGGTTTTCCTGTAATTTTTGTGGGGTGAGGAGAGGAAACATACATATTTCCCATCATATGTCATTGATGTTTTGAGATCTTTACAGATATTAAGTGATTTAATCATCATAACAACTCCACAAGGTAGAAGCTATTATTTCCATCTCAAACAAAGAAGCTGAGTCACAAAAAAATTACATATACACAAGTCCACAGAGCAGGTATGTGTGGAGTCAAGATAGCTCCCTTGCTTTAAGTCATTAAACTTCTATCAGCAACTACTACTAGACTCGACAATACAACAGTTGGACTCCCTCACTACATTGTGTGTTTTTTATGTTAATCCTCACCTGAGAATATTTTTTCATTGATTTTTAGAGAGAGTGGAAGGGAGGGGGAGAGACAGAGAGAGAAAAATTGATGTGAGAGAGAGACATCAATTGGTTACCTTCTGTATGCTCCATGACCAGGGAGGGGGAACATGCCTGCACTGAGGATGTGCTCTTGACTAGAATCAAGCCAGGGACCCTTTGGTCCATGGGCCAAAGCTCTATTGACTGGGCCAAACTGGCTGGCAATGACAACATTCATGGTGCCACATTGGTAAAATGTAATACTTCTACATGAGCTACGCTATTTCAATTCCGAACACCACTTTGGTTAAACTCATCTAGCCTGGCAAATGAAAGCTAAGTGCTGATAATAATCCACACTTGTTATTCGTAAATGGATAACCTTCTGGATGTCTCAAACAGTAGTATATTTCCTAAAATCCTCAACCTATCATAGCTTTTCTACAAAAATGTTGAGGAGTAAAATTTATTATAAAAAATCTTAGCAATCTAATATTTTTTAAAAAAAGATAGCATCCCAGAACTTTTCTTTTTCTAGAAGTGCTGGCATGTTTTGTTATGTGTGTGTGTGTTTTCCCTTCAAATCAAATGGGTGTGTGATAGAAATGTAAAACTGAGATAACAATATTTACAATGTTATTATGAAGGTTAAATGATCTAATGCCTATAAACCATCTGGCATAATACCTAGCCTATCCTAAAAAGCTCAATAACTATAAGCTTCTTTTATTATCATTATTAATTATTATTAAACCTATTTCAATAAATATTTTATCTGCTGTGTTTAGTTTTAACCAAACACATATGGAATGTTTCCTAATATATGTTTCTATATTGCATGTTGTATGTGGTTTAAAGCTCATTATTGCAATTTGAAGTATGGTCACAGAATATTCATTAAATACCCTGATCATTAAAATGTAGACATTTCCCTAAAAATTTCTTCTTGGGTTATTTTTGCAACGTTTTTGTTTTTCTTTGGAATTCTAGACTTCTGTCTTGTACTGTGTGTCCTATGGATTGAGCACACATTATTAGTACAAACAAGTTTCTGTGTAGCAACCGAAGATAGCAGTTCTCTAGAAGAGGACTTCAAATTAATTTCCAAGCAGCAAGGCTGCTGCTCTGTCCATCATTGCCAGACACTCCATCCTTCCTACGTGACCAGCAGTAACAACGAATGCTTCTAGCAGGAAAACTGCCTTCCAAATCCCACATCTTTAGAAATGGACTCAAACAGACACCTCATAATGACCCTGCCCTCATCTCTGATCTTATGAAAGAATCTATTAGGAACCATCATGTTGTTCATTAACTGTTTCTTCTTTACACCTTAGTTGTACATAATATGTAATTTTCTTTCTTTAACTTACTGTTAAACATAAAAAATCAATTATTTTGCTCTGACTTCTCTGACTTATTCTTTTAAAGGACCATGATTTTTATCTCTCTTAGCTTTTGTACAGTCCAATGAGATGATATTTTAAGAATGCTAAACCTTCTATGTCCCTGTATTTAGACACTGACCAGTCTGTACACTTTGACTTGAATAAAGAATGCATATTTTTCATGTAACTCATCTTTCCCAACCATCCTATTTCAAAGATCAGTTGGTCTGTTGATTTTTGTTATTATTTTAATAGAAAAAAACACCTCTGTAGGAGCTTGATCAGAAAAGAATATGTGGCCGTCATCTTCCAGACTCAATGTGGCCTGAATCTTTCTATTTTTTATCCCATTACTTTTCCCATTTTGAATATACCAGGTCTAACACTAGTTCTCCTGAGAACAGCAGGATGTGAGATTAAATTCACATCTCATTTAAAATTCAGCTCCTCTCCGCACGACCTTTACTGGGCACGCTCACCTCCAAAGCCTCAATGCTCTCATTGGTAAAACAGGGATTCTAATACTCCCTTCCTCAGAGGTTGCTGGGGGAGGATGACATGGAATAATCTTTGTTAAGTGTGTTGAAGAGTTCTACACAGACACGAAGGCCCAGAACACAATTTTTGTCCTTACCATTATTATTAGCTTAGAAATATGAAGTGAGTTCCCTCCACAAAGTATTATGATGGTTCTTCAGAGACTAAGAGCCAGGAAAGTAAACAAAATGTTGTGTTCCCAGGAAGCACGGTTTATACCAGGTTATAAGTTAGTAAACACACACACGCCTGGGGTACACTTTAGGCCTGGGGTTGTGCTGACTATAGTGGGAATGATAAGTATTGGACATCCTTAGTGGAGAAATCACAGTTGAAATTCATATACATTGGCAAGAGCACAGAGCCTGAGGAAAGGGATTATGGAGGGCCTGTACTGATTACTGGAAGAAAAAGAATGATCCCTGCCTTACTGTGCTTAACTCTAGATGTTCTACTTAGTAAATTGACAAAGTCTTAGAAATAAACCAAACTCACCCTTTTCTTTATCCAGGTTCTTATCTCTATCTCTATCTCTATCTCTATCTCTATCTCTATCTCTATCTCTATCTCTATCTCTATCTCTATCTCTTTGTCATTATTTTATCACTGTTGGAAAAAGTCACCTTTCTTCTGTTTTAGTTTTACTTCAGGAATCTGAAGATATCACCTTTATGATTAGAGTTAAATACTGGTTTCTGGAGAATAGCTTTATCTGGAGATTAGCTTTATCAGTTTATGATACTCATGTTTGCTATTTGGCTATTTTGACAAACAAATCCAGAGACCTAGGATCAGTGTGAAGTTCAAAAAGCCAGAGGTGAAATGTGGATCAAAAAATTCTAGGGAAAAGAGAGAACCTATGTACTACTTTCAACAAGAAAGTATTTAAAAAAAAAAAAAAAAAAGTTCTAGGACATGTATATCTCACCTGGACCTGGAGGAGAATGTTACATGTTTCTGTCCCCAGGGTCACATTCTGTATGACATGTAATGATATGCCAGTCTTCAGCTATGCTTACTCTGTAATAGCTTCAAAGAACAGAAAGATCCTATATAATAAAAGGCCAATATACAAATCGACCAAACAGTGGAATGACGGGTCGCTATGATACACACTGACTACCAGGGGGCAGACGCTCAATGTAGGAGATGCCCCCTGGTGGTCAATGCACTCCCACAGTGGGAGCACTGCTTAGCCAGAAGCCCTGAGCCAAGCTCAAGGCTGGCAAGGGCAGCAGCGGTGGTGAGAGCCTCTCCCGCCTCCAAGGCAGCTCTAAGGAGCAGTGAGCCCTGCTTCTGTCCAGCGAGCACAGCCACAGTGTCAGGAGCCTCTCCCACCTCCTCTGCAGGCGCGCTGTAAGGAGCGAGGGGTCCTGGACTGCAAGAGCCTGGGAGTGCGAGAGCCTCAGACTGTGAGAGCGATGTCTGACTGCTAACTTAGGCCTAAGCCTGAAGGCAGACATTCCCTGAGGGCACCCAGACTGTGAAAGGGTGGTCAGGTTGAGGGACCCACCCCCCCACCCCTCAGTGCACAAATCTTGTGCACCGGGCCTTTAGTTATAGAATATATATATATATATATATATATATATATATATATATATATATATCTCCTATCTAATAAAAGAGAAACATGGTAATTAGCCGTACGTCTGCTACCCTTCCCATTGGCTAATCAGGGCAATATGCAAATTAACTGCCAGCCAAGATGGCGGCCGGCAGCCAGGCAGCTTGAAGCGAACATGAGGCTTGCTTGTTTCAGTGACAGAGGACTCCAACATTCCCCGCCTGCTGCTGCCAGCCTCTGAGCTTGCAGTTTGAAACATTGTTACAAATATAGAAGCTAAACAAAACCCCAGAAACCTGCTTTCAGCCAGCCGGGATCTCAGAGCTGGAGTTGAAACAGTGTTTCGATTATAGAACCCAAACAAACCAGATACCTGCTTTCAGCAGCAGAGGCCTAGGAGCTGGAGCCAAGCCTAAGAGCTAAAGCTGGCCCAGAATAAAAGAAAAAAAGGAGCGGTTGGGAGCTTCAGTCACCCACCAGCCTGAAAACAGCCCTCAGCCGCTCACCCAGACTGGCCAGGCACCCCAGTGGGGACCCCCACCCCGAAGGGGGTGTGACCAGCTGCAAACAGCCATCATCCCCTCATCCAGGCTGGCCAGGCACCCCAGTGGGGACCCCCACCCTGATCCAGGACACCCTTCAGGGCAAACCAGCCAGCCCCCACCTATGCACCAGGCCTCTATCCTATATAGTAAAAGGGTAATATGCCTCCCAGCACCGGGATCAGCGTGACAGGGGGCAGTGGCCAAACCCCCTGATTGCCCTGTGGCTCTGTGTGTGACAGGGGGCGGGGCCACAACCTCTCTATCGGCCCTGCTCTGTTCATGACAGAGGAAGGTGCCCCAACCCCCTGATCAGCCCTGCTCTGTGCCTGATAGGGGGGAGCTCCCCAACCCCCTGATCGCCCTGCGGCTCTGTGTGTGACAGGGTGCAGTGCCCCAACCCCCCCCCCACCCCCCACAGGCCCTGCTCTATGTGTGACGGGGTAGAGCCATAACCTCCCCATCGGCCCTGCCCTGAGTGTGACAGCATGCGGCGCCCCAACCCCCTGATCCACCCTGCTCTGTGTGTGACAGGGGGCAGTGCCCCAACTCCCCTATTGGCCCTACTCTGTGAGTGACAGGGGGGAGCTCCTCAACCCTTGATCGGCCCTGCTCTGTGCGTGACAGGGGGGAGCTCCCCAACCCCCTGATGGGCCCTGCTCTGTGCATGACACGGGGGGCTCCCCAACCCCCTGATCGACCCTGCTCTGTGCGTGAAAGGGTATGGAACCCCAACCCCCCTGATGGGTCCTGCTCTGTGACAGGGTGCAGCGCCCCAACCCCCTGATTGGCCCTGCTCTGTGCATGACAGGGGGTGGTGCTGCAACCTCCCCATCGACCCTGCCTTGAGTGTGACAGGGGGCAGTGCCCCAACCCCACAATCGGCCCTACCCTGAGCGTGACTGAGGGTGGCATCGCAACCTCCCGATCCGCCCAGCTCTGTGCATGACAGGCAGTGGTGCCCCAACTCCCCAATCAGCCCTGCTCTGAGCCTGACCAAGGGCTGCACCTAGGGATTGGGCCTGCCCTCTGCCACCCAGGAGCCGACCTAAGCCAGCAGGTCGTTATCTCCCGAGGGGTCCCAGACTGCGAGAGGGCACAGGCTGGGCTGAGGGCCCCCCACCCCCGAGTGCACAAATTTTTGTGCACCGGGCCTCTAGTATCTATGTATGTGTGTGTGTGTGTGTGTGTATCTTTAAATAAATAAGTAAATAAATCTATATCTTTAAATATATATATATATATCTTTATCTGGACCATATGAAGAACTCACGTATTATATATTACTCAATCCAAAACGAATTGTTACTTATGATGGTAGGGATTTACTTGCATCACTTCATTAATTAGCAACTTGCATTGTATCAAGTGAATCTACCTCCTCTAACAGATTCCAAATAGGCCATTCGATGATTCAATTCTAGTTAGTTTTATACTTATTCATAAGAATAAAATACAACAGGAAGATTTCCTAAAGGAACATACTTGTTTAGAGTTCAGTGTTTGAGCAATCAAAACGAAAAAAAATGATAGACATTGCTAACTAACTGTAACATATGTGTGGGTGGTTTTCCCTAAGTCCCACATTTTTAATGGTGCAGTTCTTGTTATTCTTTATTGTCTTACAAAATTGACTCACACAAAGCAGGGCTAAAGCTGATCTGGCCTGTTTATTACACCACTTGTTAAAAATCGGGATCTGAATAAGTGAGGTGGTGATTACGAACAAAGAGAAAATGACTGTATCCCCCCACATTTGCCTTTGCATGAGTCATTCCTTTTGCTGTTTTAATAGACCCAACCCTACCTCATCGCCAATCTCTTTTTCAGAGTGCCCAGGCCAAACCCAAATTTCTGTCCATCATTTTCTTCTCCGCAGTGAATTTGAATATTGAGAACCAAAACAGTGTACTCCAACACCATGCTTGGGGGCCGAAAGTGACATTACCTCCCCATCCACCAGACTTACTGTCTGCATTAGGGGTTGGCAAATGTGAAGTGGCTGGTAGTATACATTGTAGGATTTTCAGGTAACATAGGATCTCTGTTGCATATCCTTTTTTTTTTTTTTTTCTTACAATCCCTTAAAATGTAAAGAACTTTCTCAGCTCTGCCCACAGGGCTAAATTTGGCACCCAGATACAGTCTGTAGATTCTGGTCTACACTAACATAACGGTACTATTCCATTATCTTCATTAGAATGACTTTCCTATTCCAGGAAGGAATTTTCTAAGAGATCCAACAAGTGTTCAATGGAAAGTATCAGTAGACAGTTTTTGCCCAAAGATACTATGAATCCCTTGCTTAAAAATTTGCCACTTTGCTTTTTGCACCAACCCTAAACTTACATTATAATCCCTACCCAAATCTTATCAAGTTCCCATCCCCTCTTCCCTCCTCTCTTGCTCCCATTTAAAGTCCTTATTCATTCATTCATCCATTCATTCATTATTTTTTAATCCTCACCCGAGGATATTTTTCCATTGATTTTTAGGGAGAGTGGAAGAGAAGGGGGAAAGACAGAAACATTGATGTGAGAGAAACACATCGATTGGTTGCTTCCTGAACTCGCCCTGAGCAGGGCCCGAGCTGGGGAGGAGCCTGCACCAAGGCATGTGCCCTTGACTTGAATTGATCCCGGGACCCTTCGTCCACAGGCCGATGCTTTATCCACTGAGCCAAACCGGCTAGGGCTAGTTTTAAAGTCCTCCATTAAGCCAAATATTCAATTCTCAGTAAATTTCAATCTTGCCTTCCCCACTTGGAGACACCACCAAAGCTCTGCAGAGGAACTCAGCCTTGTATCAATAAGTTGTTTTGGTGAATGTTATTTTGACAGATACATGGGGATCCAGCATTCAACATTCAATAGAATGGTTTTGATTCTATTATAGCATCTTTCTTAGGTTCCTTTTTATTATAGTTATACAAGTATGTGCCTCTCTGCTGACTTGAAAATTCAGGCTACCAAAAATGACATATTGATTATATTTTATTATGCATTTTTCACATAGTAGGTGGTTAATAAGTATTTGTTGCTACATAGCAGTATAGTTGATCATCTTTACTGAATCACATTTATATAATTCGGTCCTTTCTGTTTCTTACATAGGGTTTGCTAAGTGAAAGAAGCATCTTTCACTTCTATTCATGTACGACATGGAATGAAAAGGAAAGATGTTCCAAGAGCCATAATTAAGCTTTCTTAAAATGTCCCCAGGAATAATCAATGCCACTTCTCCACAGGATATTTTCTGTGAAAGTAGCAGTATTTTGTGTCTGCATTTCTTTGTATCTTCAACCATCCTCATGACTGCGGATCAGGGCATTCCCCACAGCGCAGATCCAATCAAGGGAAAACTGTGTTTCTTCAATTTGACAAGGTGCAGAGCAAGAAAAGAAGCAGAATGAGTCTTGCCAAAAAATTAACTAAATCTTCCTGATGTGGGGTGATGGAGTCCAGGGCAGGCTGGGCTGGGCCATTACCTGAGATTAATGCCTAATTAGCCAGGGGCGTGGTTCCACTGCACCCAGAGATTGCTGAGCAAAAAATAGGTATTTCCCCAGTGAAATAGAAAAGGTGTCTTCTTTTTAAGTAGAAAAACATGCCAGAAACCAGCATTTTAACTGTTGATCTCTTGAGGGACATGGTATGGGTGTGCTATTATTACATGTCTGCCAATATTTTTACTTTTTAAAAATTGTAAGCAGGTAACCATGCTATGTGAGTTACAGACTATAAAGATAAAAGTAAATGCACATAATTAGAGAAAAGGTTGGAAGTTAAATAGAAGGAAAAAAAAAGTTGTTCTGATACATAGCAAGTCATTCTGCATACTTATTAGGGTATGCTAGTTAATAAGGCATACATAGTGTGTTATTCACATGAGTAAATGTAATTAGTCTTTCCTTATGCAAAGCACAATAACTACCTAAGGGAAAGTTATTACTGCAAAGTAAGGGATGATGTGATTTAAAGGCCCTTTTAGCTTTGGGAGGAAAAAAGGGGTTCATTCAGAACAAGTCTCCCCCAAATGTGCCACTCTGGTGGGTAGACTATTTTGAATTGAAGGCAGTCAAGACCCAGTAGATTCAGTAAAAACCTTTATCTCTACCTTAACTACCTAAAAGAATTTAGAAAGGTCCTGGCCCGGAGAGAGCGAGCTGTTTCCAGAGACAAATTTTTTACTTATTTGTACAGCAGGGCAACCATGTAATTACCAAACAGCTGCTCTTTAAGCTATATATATATATAATTTCAGAGAAGAAGGGAGAAGGAGAGAGAGAGATGGAGACATCAATGATGACAGAGAATCATTGATTGGCTGCCTCCTGAACATCCCACCCTGGGGATCAAGCTGCAATCTGGGCATGTGCTCTGACCGGGAATTGTACGATGACTGACCTGGTTCATGGTTTGACAATCAACCTCTGAGCCATGCCTGCCAGGCTGCTCTTTTTATTATCCTGTGAATTACCGTCTTCCCCTTTGAAACCTATTCCTTAGAACTCAGGATGGCATATAAGCCTCTACTACCTGATATGACCTTGGGTCTCATATTCTTACGGGCACCCAGTATGTGTACAGTAGGTCCTCAGGTTACGTCAGAGACCCATTCCTTCGGTGCAACATAACGAGATTTTCACCATAAGTCGGAACCCACCTACATAAGCACATACGTCACTCACATGGAGCACAGACGCAGCAGTAATGAAGTGAAACAGTAAAAAAAAACAAAAATAAAAGAAAGGTAACAATTCCTTTGCCGGGAGCCGGTCCATCCTTGCTGTTTCAAGGGACCTGGCATATATGGCATATGGTTCTTAATATGTTTGCTCACCTTCTTGGCGCTGTGTTTTAACCAAGGTCACCTCTCCGAGAAAGGTTGAATCCCCAGGTAGGGATTTTCCCCTGAAGTTAGGGAGGGAATAAAACCCCTCAACTAAGTGCCAGGTGGGTAATTAATCACTTTAACTATGAACAATCATGCTTAAGCTACATAATCTTTACTCCCTGGAATGGAGATAAGAAACGCCCTAACCTTTGTAATAGAGATTGATAGGATTGAATCAACTGGTATAAATACAGATGTAACAAGACAGAAAGAGACAGAACTCAGAACACAGAACCTACACTCAGAACCTAGGCACAGAACCTACACAGAACCTACAGTCAGAAGAACTTCGCTGGAGAGAACATGGCAAAAGATCCTGGACTGAACCTGACTACAGAAATATGGCAAGAGAACCTGACTAGAACCTGGTGACTGAACCTGGCTGGAGAACCTAGCGAGACAACATGGCCACAGAACCTGGCTGGAGCTCCGAAGCAGAACCTCTCTGGAGATCCAGACCAGAACTTGGCTGGAGATCCTGGCCGGAGATCCTGGCTAGGCTGCTGATCAACTGAACACTGTCTCCGTGCCCTTCCTTCTTCGCCGACTCCGTCTACACCTTTGGGGACCCCTGGACCTGCTGGGGCTGGACCCCGGCAATTCCTGACCTTTACTTGTGGTAAATAAATAATAAAAAACATAAAGCACATATGTACATACGTCGAAATGACGGAACTTTTTTTTTTTATAAATAAATGGGAGATGGCGACGTAACCATGAAACGACAAATGCCGAGTCCAATGTAACCCAAGGACTGTATATGTAATTTAATTTGCCAGCTGAAGAACACAGAAGAAAAATATTTCCTCCCTGTCACCAGGTTTTAGAGGAGAGCATGGCTCTGTGTTACCTCTCAGTAGACTGTAAAGTCCAGGTTACCCTACAGCTCTTAGGTTTCTCTTATGTGATTCTTGTGGAGGAAAAACAAAAAAACAAAACCCAAACAAATAAAACACACATGCACAGCTGCCTTAGAGAGAAGGGTGTTTGATTCCATGGAAGGTGAAAGGTGAGAGGTAAACTTCTGATAAACAGACACATAGGCTCAACCTTCTTGAGGCTCAGAGTCAAGAGATTTGACTCTTCACTGCTTCATTCTTTCTCATGCCCCTCGCCTTGCCTGATCTGGCACATATAGGTAGGGGAGAAGGAGGAACAAGGCAGAAGCAAGGCACATCAGACTGAGGCTATGGACAAGATGGTATATTTTTATGCCCTACATAGCCACCAAAACATAGGTCTTTGCCATGCTAAGAAAAAAGTGTTTCCAAATGAAACTAAGCAGGCAATTGAAATAAAGACTGGATTCCTACAGTAAGTGTCTTTAGAGTAATATTACGTAATAGTACTTAAAAAAATGTTGACACTATTACAGATGTTCCCTCTCCCCTCCCCTTTTCCACCTCTACCCAGACACCCTCCCCTGGCCTTCACCACATTATTGTCTGTGTCCATGGGCTATGCATATATTCTTTGGCTAATCTCTTCATCTTCTTTTATCCAGTCCCCCACTCTGTCATTTGTCAGTCTGTTCTATGTATCCATGCCTCTGATCTATTTTTTTCATCAGTTTATTTTGTACATTAGGTTTCACATATTAGTGATATCATATGGTATTTCTCTTTTTCTAAATGGCTTATTTCACTCAGCATAATAATCTCCAGGTCCATTCATGCTGTCTCAAAGGATAAGAGATCTTTCTTTTTTATAGCCACTTAGTGTTCCATTGTGTAAATATACCACAGCTTTTTTATCCACTCATGTACTGATGGTCACTTGAGCCGTTTCCAGATCTTGACTATTATAAATAATGCCACTATGAACATAGGTTTGTATATATTCTTTCTGATTGGTGTTTGGGGATCACTGGGTCACTTTAAAAGGGAAAACAGCCTCCATATTGAAGCAATTGTGATATATTGGTTTTTGCTAGATTATACATCACCTTTTTCCTGAACATTACTTGACTCATTCACTCACATCCTACTCATGTTTTAAAGAAATCAATTATATAGACAGCGGTCTTATATTGTCCATTCATAAAATACAGCTTGGTTCTGCCACCATATTCATAGACATTCTCCATATTTTGAAGTATGACATTCTGAGGAACTTGTTTCCCTCTGCACAATTTTTGTAAAGGTTATGTTTAGACAAGATGTCATGATGAATCTT
This sequence comes from Myotis daubentonii, assembly GCF_963259705.1. Lineage (NCBI taxonomy): Eukaryota > Metazoa > Chordata > Mammalia > Chiroptera > Vespertilionidae > Myotis > Myotis daubentonii. Next base: position 63,605,524 of record NC_081851.1, on the reverse strand, counting down.
TTACCTGACTGAGACATTTGAAGCAGTTTATGCATCTGAAATAATGACTTGTATTTAGTAGCTGATCATGAAATATTCACCTAATTTAAAAATAATATGGAGGGTAAAAAACAAATTGCCATTAACAAATGAATACATAGATCATGGGATTCTAATATAATGAAATATGACTTAGCAATAAAAAAGTTGTTGTTGCATGTTGCTGCATGAACTACTGATACATACAATAACATGGATGAACCTTAAAACAATTTTATTGAGAGAAAGAAAAACATAGAGTATCCTATATTATAAAAGCCCTTGGACCATAATGGTGTAACGACCGGAACTATCACTTGACCAGTTGCTATGAGGTGCACTGACCACCTCTCAGTCCTTCCCCCGCGGCCTGCAGGCTCCAATCATTGGATGGCGAATGGGGAACTGGGTGGCTGGTGGTGGTGGCGGTGGCAGGGCAGGATCGGGGACTGGTAGCAGGCCGAAGATGGCCCTGATCGCAGACTAGGCTTAGGGACCCTGCCCACACACAATTTCGTGTGCTGGGCCTCTAGTATACTATATGATTCCATCTTATAATATCCTAAATGCAGATTCTGTTCAGTAGACAAGCAAACAAAAAAAATCTATAGTTACAGAAAAAGCAAACAGTGGTTGATTGAGAACAGGGAGTGGAAGAGAAAGGAGGGACTAAAAATGGGCACAAAAGTCTGTAAAAATGTAATATCTAAAATATAACCAATAAATCTCTAATAGGATTAAACAAAGCAGGTGAGGAACACCCTCTCTTTGGAAGCTGTATAATTTTTAAATTTTTGATTTGTGTAAGATAAGAAGAATTCTGTGGATAGAGTCTTGAGATAGTGCTGAAGGGTAAGAAGTAGGAATGGAGACTTTTCCTGATAGTACAATAATATAAACAAATGAGGGCCTCATAGGTGGAAAACAGCTTAAGTTTAAGAGATATACAATAGCCGAAACCTGTTTGGCTCAGTGGATAGAGCGTCGGCCTGCGGACTGAAAGGTCCCGGGTTCGATTCCGGTCAAGGGCATGTACCTGGGTTGTGGGCATATCCCCAGTGGGAGATGTGCAGGAGGCAGCTGATCGATGTTTCTCTCTCATCGATGTTTCTAACTCTCTATCTCTCTCCCTTCCTCTCTGTAAAAAATCAATAAAATATATTTTTTAAAAAAAGAGAGATATACAATGGTCCAAAATATGATGCTTGCAGTAAGAATAAGAAAGATAAGATCCTGTTCAATAGAAAACGTTCTTCTCATTTATATCCCTCTACAACACAGGCAAAGACACAGAAGAAAAAAGAAAGCTAAAAAATAGGAGAGATGGGAAAAATGAATATTTTGATTTCAAGGATAGTATCAGGTAGATACACAAAGATAAATAAGAGCAAATCAATAGACTTCAGTGGAATATTTCCATCTTAAAAACTCAAGAAACTTAAAAGGTGACATCTGTAATACTTTCAACAATAAAGATAAATTAAAAGAAAAAGACATACAGGGCCCTGCTTCATCAAAGAGTCATGTATGCAACTGGGTAAAATCAGGGAAAGGTTAGATCTGGCTCAAGGGCTGTAGTCTCCCCAGGTATGTTCCTTTGAGGTCAAAGGTAGAATAGAGAAGAATTTAAAATGTTGCTACTTAAGGGCCTGCAAGGATAGAATCCAATCTGTCCTTTAATTGGATGATATTTGAAAATACTCTTTGATTTTTCAATAAAAATGAGCTCAGAAAGGTCAGTGAACTAAAGCAAAGTACCAAAATTACTAATTGAGCAATTTCAGGCATTATAAAGAGGAGTATTTTTAGGACAAAATTTTCTTGATTTCCTAAATCACATCAGATAGACCTATGTATTAGGCCAACTGTATTGAGAGAATATCTAATAAATAGAACATTACTTCAATGCAGTACTGATTTGAAAACAAAACACCTTGACTATTTGATGCATAACCAATGAGGAAATATTTAGCCATAGCTAAACAACTTGTTTACCATCACTTTCTTTTTCCTACCATGGACATTTAAGAGGAAATTAGGTGAATCTGATTTACTGCTATTACTGTCATCTTCAGTCTCTATTGACCACAATGTTTGGGGTGTGGTTTTTCGTTTTCAGTGAATTTGTCCTTTTGCAGGACATTTTTTGTTAACCAAGCCATATTAACACTAAAAAGATGCACAAATATTTCTCAGTTACCCAAGAGGTTTATTTGTTTGTTTCCCAATCATGTTCATCTCAACTTCCAATAGCTTACAGGTTACTTAGACCCTCCGTTTAATAGTCAGCATGTGTAAGTTTATTAAATAAAACTCAAATCAGCCATCTTGGAATTTCTCGGATAGATTTGGTGGGAGAAAGCCCAGATGAAGTTTGGTGAAGTCTTTAGTATATCCGAGTTGTCATTGCAATATACCATTGAACTGAGGTTCACATGGGCATGCAGAGACCTGTGCCTGAGAAATGAGATGGTGAGCATTTTGAAGCAATGATAATATATTATGTGGATCTTTATATTCATAACTAGGGGCCCGGTGCACGAAATTCGTGCACTGGGTGTGACGGGGGGGAGTGTCCCTCAGCCCAGCCTGCCCCCTCTCACATACTGGGAACCCTCAGGCGTTGACCCCCATCACCCTCCAATCGCAGGATCGGTCCCTTGCCCAGGCCTGACGCCTCTGACAGAGGCGTCAGGCCTCGGCAGGGGACCCTCATTTCCCCCCATCACTGGTTCTGCCCCCAGCCCAGGCCTGATGCCTCTGGCCTAGGCGTTCGGCCCGGGCAGCGGGGACCCACAGCTGCAGCGGCCCCGCAATTGTGGGCTCCGCTTTAGGCCCAGGGAAGGGGCCCCTAGCTCCTCGGACTGCCAGCTTTGACCGTGCCCAGCTCCCATCGCTGGCTCCACCCCTACTTCCTGCTATCACTGGCCAGGGTGGAAAAGGCGCCTGATTCTCTGATCATGGCTGGGGGGGAGGGCAAAGGCGGCCCAAGGGCCGCCTTTGCCCTGCCCCCCAGTTCTTAGCTCCCCCCTGGGTTTCCGATCACTGTCAGTGGCAGGGGGCTTCTTCCTGCTTTCCCTTTCGCCTCCCTGCATTGTGCCTACATATGCAAATTAACTGCCATCTTGTTGGCAGTTAACTGCCAATCTTAGTTGGCAGCTAATTTGCATATAGCCCTGATTAGCCAATGAAAAGGGTATCGCCGTACGCCAATTACCTTTTTTCTCTTTTATTAGTGTTGATTTCAATGCGGAAACTGATCAGTGACTTAAGTTAAAACAGAAGAATACAGTATTTCATGGCAAGGAATTGTGCCCTGGTCTCCACCAAGATGAGGAACTCTGTGCTAATGGGTACAGGCAGGCCAGACAAACCAGGATTTAGGTGGATGGGGGCTGAACAGCACTCTCACTCTGGCTTGGAGATTCCCACTCACTGCGTAAGGGACAGAAGGAAGCCCAGCAACTGTGGCCTCAGTGTAATAGGACTGTCTTTGTGTGGCCAGGAAAAAAGGAAATGTGTCCAAAATACCCGCAGCAAGATACACTGCAGATAAAACACCGTCATTAGCAGAATCAGACATTAAATGAGAAAAATCATGCTTCAGCATTTCCTAACAGCTGCTGATAAAGACAGTCGGGCCAAGTCAATTGCTCATTTTAGTTAGCTCATGCTGCAGCAGCCCTGCAGGCACCTGCCTCTTCCCCTCACACTGCCCAGGTCTCCCTGTGGCAGCCACAGGTCATGCGATGCTTCGAGAAATACAAAGCAACCTTCTTAGAGAATAATAAAAAAAATTCTAATCCAGGGTAATCTTATCAAGGAGGAGAGGACTTTGGAAAAGCATCATTTTTTTCACATTGTATGACATATGGAAAATATTTTTAAAATATAGAAAAGCAAGCAAAATGAACCACCTGTGGTGCATCCCAAGAGCTAGTTCACAGCATCTCAACGCTTTCTGTTGTCAGGTCTACAATGGAAAGAGAGAAGTGCAGATACTCAGCTTTGCCTTCAAAGAGAGTGAAAGGAGCTATAGATGTTATTTCTTAGCTATAAATGTATTTGAAATTGTGTCTGAAGTTAAAGGTCTTGTGGATTTAGAATCTTCTCTTTGCATTAATTCACATGTTTACAGAATTGGTAAAAATGCTCACTTACCTTTGATAGTGGGTTACAACTATTGATGTTCATTATTTCATGGACACTTGGCCGGCTTCCTGGGTGTGCATGAGGCCCAGTACTCAGAAGGACCTCGTGCCTGGTCTCATGCTTCATTGTTGCATTTTGAAATTCTTAATAACAAGGGACCCTAGGTTTTTCATTTTTCCCTGGGCTCCACAAATTATGTGCCCAGTCCTGGCCCTTGACCAGAAATACAGTAAGTATTCCAGGGCCTGGATAATCTCCCAAGACGCCAGAGCAAAGTCTCTAGCACTTGGATAGATGTCCTTGCTTTGACAAGATGATTAGGGATGACCTCTAGAACCAGGTCTCCTGAGAATGACATGCCACCAGATCTCTGCACTGAATGCAAATAGAGTGACTAGAGTGACCTTTAATAGGAATGTGCGGTTTTATCTCATACCAGAGTCTGTGCACTAAATGACACTAAAACTTCCATCTTACGTTTTGCTGAGAATGAGAAATGTCTTTATATGCAGATAAAGGAGGAGATGCAAATGAGAAACCAAATGTTTGGGAGTAAGGCTGACTGAGAGTTTGCTGAGAAAGCTCAGGAAAGTTGAGGGATAAATAAGCACTACTGGGTAGAAGACATGCTTCAACACAGGAAAAATAGACCCTGATCTGACTTCTTATACAGCCAAACAGGATGAACTATGATTCTCCATTTTATTAGTGTCCATTTTGCTTGCTTTTCTATGTTTTTAGATCATTCATTCCTACCTTCGGGAGAGAGACACTATCCCTTGATCAAGCCTCAATGCCAAGCTAACCCACACAGCTCACTTGAAGGAGACAACCAACGCCAACTCCTCGTTCTAGAGAAGGAGGGCTCTGGTGCAAGAATAATGACAAAGGAATAAAATTTTTCTAATCAGATTAGGTAAGTCATTGTCTGAAAAATCTTCTCACTTTTTGGGAACTGCTCCTTCAGTATAGCAGATAACTTTTCTTAACCTGAAAGCTAAGACCAATTTAAAACAAGTCGCTTGAATTATTACTATGGATATTTATTTTCTTGTTCCTTCACAGGATTCTAGGGAGGCACTTAGGAACTCATCCTTTGTACTATTTATCTCAAGTAACTAATCTGTGCAGTGTAGAAAGAGGAGAACTATTCAGTGCTAAAGGGCCATTTGATGCAAAGCAAGCCTGTGAATATTTTTATTTTTGAGTATTCTTAGAGGTTAAAAAGCAGAGTAGGGAGGGAATTTCTTCTTTATAATTAGTTTCTGGTTTTTATTGAGAAGGCCACAGGGGAATTTTAGGCCCATTTTCTTCTCACAGACTCCAAAGGGCTTCTATTTTTCTGGTTGTCCTCCCCCCACCCCTTTTTTTAGGTAATTTCCTTAGACCTACTAGCCAGGCTCTTGTTAATGCATTCCCTCCACCCCCTCGTTTTTGACTACACGTTACATGACCTTCCTTCTTTGAAGTTATCAGACTTCTTCGGTCTCAGAGCCTCACTGGCCTTCTCCAACACACTCCCCATCTGATCCCTTTTTTACCCTTCAAGCATCATTCTAATCCCTGTCACTGTCCCCAACCCAATGGTAACTCTCATTGGGCAGTGAATCATTTTAAAATGCTATTTGTTAACAGAGTAAATACCTATTTGTGTAATAGAAGTCTTCCCCACAAGCATCTAAGTACATGACAGAAGGACAGTGGATCGCTTCTAATCCGGGCACTCTGTCCGATGTTAGAATCACTGTAGGCAATCAGTGAGGCTGGGGAGAGCATGATCTAATCTTACAGAGACCCACCACCACCCCCTCCCCCACCCACAGAAATCTCTAGTTTAGGGGTGCTTCCTAGGGCTGTTAACCTCAGTGGGTGCAGGGATGATGGGTGGCTGCATTGCAATGTCATCTGCAGGCTCTGGACTAGTAGGGCAAGCAAACTTTTTTCTGCAAAGGGCCAGATAGGGAATGTTTTCAGCATTACTGGCTGTTCAGCCTCTGTTGCAACTACTCAAGTCTGCCTTTGCAGTGTGAAAGCCATAGATAAACCACAAAATGGACAAGTGTGGCTGTGTTCTAATGATGCTACTTACAGAAACGGGCACCAAGAACAGATCGGATCTGTAAGCCACAGTTTGCTAAAACCTGTTCTAGACAGTAATTTTTTTGACTAAAGATTTTTTTTAAAATCAGGTAGAGTGACAGATAGCTATACCTGCTCCGGTCAGTTCCTGTTCTCCAGTATAGCAGCATCTCACAGCTATATCCTGACAAAGAAGACAGACATTTGTTTGTGTGAGAGGAGTTTTGTGATGACCCTCTGTCAATGTTATCTATAATAACGTAACTAATTGTTTCAGAGAGTCACATAACTCCAAAATAATTTGGCACATGTTGCTGCTAATCACCTGTGATAAGTTTTCATGAAATCTTAGTTTATGTTACTTTTCATCTTAAGTCCTATGCTATTTATTGATTTCCTATAAAGACCATCTGTTATTGCTTATTTCAAGTGGTAGGTAGAATCTATAGGACTGATATGAAATGATTTTTGATGAGTAAGGGATCAAACTGAGTCATTCATGTCATTGACTTTCCTATATATTATTCCCATCTCCAATATCCATCTTTGTCTCTTAGTCAGCTGTGTGCTTTGTGGATGCTTTGACCTAAGTTCTAACATCTCTTACAGGGATGTTTCAAGACTAATATGAACACTGACCATTTGCACTCACTACATGCCCAAAACCCGTGCATTATCCAGGAGAATTAATTGTTAGCAACGAATTCAACATTCAGCCTTTAACATTTTTATTCTGCCAGTAAGGCCAGAGATAAATCTATCAGGCAGGCTATTATTAATCTCTGGCTTTCAAAAATGGCAAACAGCCACTGAATTCAGCTGACAGCACATATTCATTTAAAGACCAATAAGGAGAATTGCCCGTATTAGTTAAAATGTATTCGTCATCATGTTTAAATCTTTCTAGCGCTATTATGGGAGTTGAATTAGAATATGCAGAACCAATTAACTTATTCTGTTATCTAAAGTCAAGGCATTGAGAACATTTCCAAAATAGATTCTGGGAATTATTTCAGCTTCCTTTGGGGACATAATCTTGCAATAGATGTTATTTAACTTTTTTTATTTATTATCATTATTATTATTATTATTATTATTTGCTAAAGAACTACATTTCATATAGCATAGGGAATAAGGAAATATTATATCAATAATGGGTACTAGACTTATTGGTGTGATCACTTTGTAAGGTATAAAAATCTTCAATTGCTATATTACATGCCTAAAACGAATATAATATTGTATGTCAACTGTAATTGAAAAATTAAAAATACGTAAAAAAGAAATACATTTCAAACCCTTCAGTCTCTTGTGTGTCATTTCAGAGATGTTCCTTTACTTACTTTGTGTTTATATGAGGATTTTGATTGTCATGGGCTCAAATACATGAAGTAAGCCTAGAAATCAGGTTTCTAAAGAAGAACTTGAGCCAGGCTGGTGTTGCTCAGTGGTTACGCATAATACCTATGAACCAGGAGGTTACGGTTCGATTCCTGGTCAGGGCACATGCACGGGTTGGGTGGCCAGCTCTATACCCAGTAGGGGACATGCAGGAGGCATCTGATCAATGATTCTCTCTCATCATTGATGTTTCTATCTTTCTCCCTCTCCCTTCTGCTCTGAAATCAGTAAAAAAATATATCAACAACAAAAAAGCAGTACTTGAGAACAGATGCTAGAGGAGTAAGTCTAAGGGCTTGTTCTCCACACCCCAATTTCACCACCCAGGGAAAATGCTTCCCTGGCTCTGTCCCTTTTTAATCATACCAACAATATTGTCATTACCTCTCAAATTGTTGTGCTGATCATGAAGAATCCATTTTACACTGTAATGTTAAGTCTCTTAAAAGACAAAAAGGATACTAAAGGAAAGGAATACCATCTCAAATTTTGTTGAGTAACTGAATATCTACAAAGCCTTCTTAGGAATTCCATACATTTTTAGATTTTGTTTCCATTGGTAGATGCTTTATAATGTTACTTGGTTGGCTTGCAAAAATGGTCACTGCTTCATGGTTGTGGTGTCTGATTTACCTCATGCCCAGCCTAGCATCTTCCTGAGTTCTAAACTTCCTTTCACAGCATTATGGGAAAGTCATTGAAGAGTTCATGCTTCAGGGGCAATTGTGAGATTGGTTTCACCCTTTGATGTCAGTGAAGTGAAAGCTACAATCGAAGTGAGCCTGCAGTTTGCCACCAGGAGGATATTTGGACATTTCTAAGATGCAAACAGCTAAAAATGCATTCATAAGTAATGAGATCTGAGTTACATTCAATTATGTCTGCATTTCTCTGCTCCTATTGGATGCAAGGACTGTAAAGTGCTACAAAAAGACTCATCTTGCTCATAATAAGGGGTGTGATAACAGCAAAAAGGGCTATGAAATGAAATTCTCATCAGAAGTTTTTCACAGATTGACATTTAATAGCTTGGCATGGCTTTATTAAATATTATTTTATTCCCCAGAGCATCAACCTTCTGTATTTCACTGAGATTTTTACCAATAGTCTACAGGAACTCAACTAATGCCTATCGGGGCTTTATTTGTTCACATGTGTACAGATAGAAAATGCAATACTGTAGAATGAAACCACCTACACTAATAAAAGAGAAAAATGGTAATTGGCATACGACGCTACCCTTTTCATTGGCTAATCAGGGCTATATGCAAATTAACTGCCAACAAAGATTGACAGTTAACTGCCAACTAAGATTGGCAGTTAACTGCCAACAAGATGGCGGTTAATTTGCATATGTAGGCACAATGCAGGGAGGCTAAAGGGAAAGCAGGAAGAAGCCCCCTGCCACTGACAGTGATCAGAAACCCAGGGGGGAGCTAAGAGCTGGGGGGCAGGGCAAAAGCGGCCCTGGGGCCGCCTTTGCCCTGCCCCCCAGCCATGATCAGAGAATCAGGTGCCTTTTCCACTCTGGCCAGTGATAGCAGGAAGTAGGGGTGGAGCCAGCGATGGGAGCTGGGCACGGTCGAAGCTGGCAGTCCCAGGAGCTAGGGGTCCCTTGCCTGAGCCTAAAGCGAAGCCCACGATCGCGGGGCCGCTGCCACTGTGGGTCCCCGCTGCCCGGGCCGGATGCCTCAGTCAGAGGCATTAGGCCTGGGCAGGGGCGGAGCCTGCAAACACGGGGAGCTGGGGGTCCCCTGCCCAGGCCTGACACCTCTGCCGGAGGCCTCAGGCCTGGTGAAGGGGCCAATCCGGTGATTGGTGATCGGAGGGTGATGAGGGTCAACTCCTCTGGCTGAGGCATCAGGCCTGGGTGGGGGGTGGAGCTGGGGATTGGGGGGATATGATGGTCCCCTTGCCCAGGCCTGAAGCCTGGGTCAGAGGCGTCAGGCTTGGGCGGGGGGTGGAGCAAGCGATCAGAGGGAGATGGGGGTCCCCTGCCCAGGCATGATTCCTGGGCCAGAGGCCTCAGGCCTGGGCGGGGGCCAGAGCCAGTGATCGTGGGGAGATGGGGGTCCCTGTCCAAGCCTGACACCTCTGGCGGAGGGGTCAGGCCTGGGCAAGGGGCCGATCAGGCGATCGGAGGGTGATGGGGGTCTACGCCTCTGGCCGAGGCATCAGGCCTGGGCAAGGGGCAGAGCCAGCAATCGGAGGGGTCTGGGGGTCCCCTGCCCAGGCCTGACGCCTGGGCCAGAGGCATCAGGCCTGGGCTGGGGGCAGAACCAGTGATGGGGGGAAATGAGGGTCCCCTGCCCAGGCCTGACGCCTCTGTCAGAGGCGTCAGGCCTGGGCAAGGGGCCGATCGTGCGATTGGAGGGTGATGGGGGTCAATGCCTGAGGGCTCCCAGTATTGAGAGGGGGCAGGCTGGGCTGAGGGACACTCCCCTCCTCACACACCCAGTGCACGAATTTCGTGCACCAGGCCCCTAGTGGATTATATGAAGAAACAAGGTAAAAGGCTGTGCTTAAATAACTTTAGAATATTCAATTATTATTCAGTTAAAATGCTATTTATTTGACTTGCCTTATTTTTGTAAGGGAATAAAACAGCTAAGACATTTGGTATATCAGGGAATGGATCAGCCTTGGATATTTTTGGCCCTGGATCCTCCATGTGACTCCATGGTCATCATGCTTTATGTGGTTCCAGCACTCCTGTGCTCATCTAAACTAACCTACTCGAAGCTTCTTCCAAGCACTCCATTTTATCTCTTAACTCCATGAGTGTGGAGGGGCTGATTTCTGAAAATAATGTGCTTTTGTGCTTCTCTTCTTCTATTTGTTCTTTCCCATCATATTCAATGTCATTTATTAGCAGTGATCGTTGCCTCCTCTAACCGAGTAAGGGGCCGTTTCTTTGTATATCATGTCCTAGCTTTTGCTTTTCACAGCACCTACCTTACTATATTTAAAGGCTTTTTTTTCTTGGCTTTCTCTACACCTGACTATGACTTCCTTGAGGGAATAGACTGTGTTGTTTTTATTTCCAGATACCCAGTAAGTAGATACATGGTACAAATTTATTATGTAGACAACTTATGGAGTTCACCACAGGCTGATTAATTGCCGGGAAAGAATTGCCTACAAAACCAAATCTTTTTCTTGACTATGAAAACCTAGTGGGACATTTTTGTCCTAGAGTGATAATAAATATTTCTTATGGCATATATATGAGACCTTAGGCTCTGCTGGAATAGTGTATCATTTATGTGAGACTCAGATGCACACCCTGGCTTCTCATGCTGGGATCCTGTGCAGTAAAGGATTAGCGTGTCAAGTCTAGGTTGTTCACACTGCACATTCCCAAGAAAGGTTTAGTCCTTGCCCTGAACCTGGAGGTAACTTTGAAGGCCTTGGAATATCTTCCCTGGTAAGAGAGTCTTGGTTCATGTGGTGGTCCCTGGGCCACATGGAATCAGCTTGACCTTTGAAGAGGAAGGAGGCTAAGGTCCAGCATATCTTTGTGATAGCCCACATCAAGGCTCAGTTAAGCTTTCCTGGCTGACAATGCTCAGTGCATACTGTCACAAATTGTGTCTGGAGGAAATGAATGTTGTCTACCTGACTATACTGTGAGAGAAAAATTGGGAGCTTATGCCTGGTATCTCCTGAAGCCAGCCCTATGAATCTTTTTCCTTTTGCTGTAATGATCTGTAACTGTGAGTCTAGCAGTTTTCCTGAGCTCTGTGAATCCCCCTAGCAAATCACTGAACCTCAGTGAGAGCCTTTGGACTCTCAATATAGTGAAACCTCTAATCATTTCTGGTTATCTTACCTCAAAGTGCTTGTTATCTTTGTATGAGTAGGTTAAGGTTTGGAAATTGTGTTATATGGCTTCAACTTAACATACCTTTCCCTAACTTCCTGTGTAATTTCTGAACCTTTGATGATAACTTAGGTGAGCTTCACACTGAACTCCATTTTTAGGTAAAATGGTGAATCTCTATGTATATTGTTTCCAACTAAAATGTGTTGTCTTCTTTGGAACATACTAGGCTAGAACCAAATTAGTTCCTGAGAGTTTATTACATTCATCATGGCCTTAGGTCAAAATATTTCCTGAAATCCACTTTACTGTAGACAACTACTTATTAAGATTTTGTTTTGAGATGGGTTTAGTATCTAAAGATACAATTTTTATTGTAATAGTAACACATGGATGGAGAAAGTTACAGAGCTGCTAGGAGAAAAAAAAAGTATACTTTTGAAATTACATATTACATTGGTTTTAATGTGAACAAGATTGTTTTAAGATGCAAAATGTAATTCCCAGGGTAGCCACTAGGAAATAATCCAAAATTTAAAAAGTAGAGTCTGAGAGGGAAAAGGCTGCCTTGCTATCCCAAGAGTATATCAGGTCTGCTTTTGCCTTAGTGTTTTTGTATTTGTTCTTTCTTCTCTTTAGAATGAATGCTTGTCTTCAAGTATCTGCATGGCTCACTCTCACTTTCCTGCAATATTACTTTTTCATGAGATTGTCCTGACTCTTCAGGCCACCCTATCATTGCAAATGCAACCTTTTCTACCTCTCTTCTCTACATGATTTTTCTCCTTCCTTGTCACCGTCTCCTTTTCGTTTTCCTATCTAATGTATTATACAGTTCACTTATTCATCTTCTTTATTTTCAGTTTCTCCCATAGAAAGTATGCCCCGTGGGGCAAGGATTTTTGTCTATGGGCCTAGAACAGGGCTTGGCACATAAAGTGTTCAATATATATTAGTACTCTTAGTAACAGACACAGGGTTGGACTGGTCACACGTATTTCCAATTAATCTTCATGATGATCCTATTATGTAGATAACTTTTATTTCCTTTATTTTTAAGATGAAGACACTAAAGCTGAGAGACATTAATATATGTGAATCTAGGTCTTTTTAACTTCAAAGCCATTGTTCTTTATTATATCTCAGTACCTTTTACTCAGAAAAATAAGAGTTATGTGACAGGTCCTTAGGTCTTTATTTCCTTTTTATCTGGGACTCTATTCAGCCATCCTTTCACTCTCTGACTTTTCATGTTAACACTGTAAAGACGCCCCATTGTGAAGGCTGGCAAAACCACACTGTCACCATCTCCTCTGAAATCTCACTAGTTGGAGTAGAACTGTCAGCCTTTTGTGAACATGGGAGTCACTCCGTGAAATAAAAGGCCAATGACATGGTGTACCTTGTAAAAGCTATCATTGTGGAAAGGAACATGCTTCAATGTTCACATCATGAAGAATAATGCCACCAGATGCATATAATTTTGAAGTTCTTACCTATATTTTTATATATGCTACTTGGGTTAACAGTTCTGAGACAATAAAAGAAAAGCACAATCATTTTGTTCAGTTCAACAGCTTGAAATGAAAAAAAAGGGCTCTCTATGAAAGCGAATATCAGGTGAGTAGTTTCTGAAATACTGCCTATTGAACTAATCAAAAGAGAACATTCAAAACTAATACCGTCCAGGTTTATGTAATATTTAGAGTAAGTCAAATGTTCAGTACTTTTCAGGTAAAAGTTTTATGATACCTGAATACTAATGGTAGAAACGTCAAGGGCAGAAAAGATAAAGTTGGAATAAAAAGTGAAACCATGTAGAATTGTTAGAAGTTCTGTCATTAGGAATGAAGAAAAATGAGAGTAGAGAGAACAGTGTAATGATTAAACAGGAAGGCTTATGTGAACAAGACTACTTGAGAATTCATGGTGGAAAGGAGAGAGTAAGATGAAAGGGGCTTTTAATCCTTAGCTCATTGAATTTAGATTGGTTAATTTCTTACAATGAACAATAATAATAATGCATGAATAGGATATTTGTTGAAGATACATGTGCATGTCACATATTTTATATATGTATATTCTTTAAGACACACATTTCCCAAATAGCTTATTTCCATGACTCCACATCAGGAAAAATTTACTGGAGGGTTTTGACCTCCAAAGATGCTAGGGTTACACTGAACACTGAATGTGTTTTCACATAAAAGCCGATAAACCCTAACAGTTCATGACGTGCACTCTGCAAGTTTATTTCGCACTCAGGTAATAGATCTAAGGAGGGGCTCTCAGCCAGACTTTCTCCTTCAGGCAGAAGTTCAAGGGTCTATAGCCCTGGGATCATCTCCCTGGGTTGATGAACAAGGGAAACACACAGTGGGGATCACGCCTGGGGAGTTTCCAAGGGCTACACCAGGAAGGCACATTTCTCTTTAGCTCACATTCCCTTAGCTCAGCGGTTCTCAACCTGTGGGTCGCGACCCCTTTGGCGGTCGAACGACCTTTTCACAGGGGTAGCCTAAGACCATCCTGCATATCAGATATTTACATTATGATTCATAACAGTAGCAACATTACAGTTATGAAGTAGCAACGAAAATAATTTTATGGTTGGGTCACAACATGAGGAACTGTGTTTAAAGGGCCAGAAGGTTGAGAACCACTGGGCTAGGGCTACTTGCTTTTAATTCACTGTTTAGAAATGAACAATCACCTGATGAATTTCAATCAAGCAAAAATTATCTGGGGTAAATTTTGCCTTAAAAAGCATTATATAATCTGTATAGATTTCAGGTTTGAGTTTGTGATGTTTTGGGGATATACCTAAATTCTGAAACTCTTGCAGTTTGTGTTCTGACTAGTCTGGGGGTCATTTAACTACTTGGAAAATTCTAGTTGTGAATTAACATTTTAGAAATGTAAGGCTATTCAAAATAATGACCTTCTAAAGAGGTCATTACCACCTGGGGAGGGAGCCTTTCCAACGAGTGTATCACTTCAATAAAATTTTTCCAGATCTATTTCTCCAACACCCCCATTCCCTCTTCTCTGCCACCTGCCATTTATTCATCCCTTTAAGAGCCTTTGTACACACATAACTTTGTTTGGAACGTGTTTTCTTGTTTGTTTCCCTTTGATCTTCATCCATTGCCTGGTTTGTCACTAAAAACGTCAATGACATTGAGTCTTTGTTAAACTAATGGAGGAAATAAAGTTTGGATTTTGTGTTGGCAGATTTATAGATGAAGAAAGCAGCATAAATTTAGCTGTGGCCTTCTGCAGGTGGAAGCAAAATGCTCTAAGAGCTAACCTTGCATAGAGAAGAAAACCTGACACTAAAAAATGAATGAATGAATGAATGAGTGAATGAATGAACGATAGAGTAGAAAATGACAATCACTAATTTGGCTAAAATATCTAAATAAAATCTGGTAAAAATAACTATCATTTACTAACCTAGAAAGGTTTGACAGAGCTTGCTCAGAAACTCTTAAACCTCTAGTTCACACCTCCAGTTAGACAATTGAGGCATAATATAATTTTTGCTATTTATTAGTTCCACTAGATAATGAGCTTTTTGAGAGAAGGGTACAATTATCTGATTGTATTAAAGTAGTTTCTCTATAAATGTTGAGTGAATGGATCAATTAATCAAAATAGAGCTTGATTAAGTACAAATATATTTTATGTTTTGGGTAAACATGGGTAAACCAAGTTTCATACTGTTAGTATGACCTTGATATTGACATGGGGAGAAAATCTTTCATTGTCAAATACTGTTACCTCTCCCTCATTATTACAATCATTCAAATCTCTATCAAGGCAGACTATTAAATAATATAAAGTTTATCATCTGATGTTAAGGGATAATTTTTTTACTGAACTATAAGAAAAACGTCAAAAGAAGAAAGAATATAATGAAAATTTAAGTATCCAAGAAATATTGTCTGTCTGTTATGATTTATGTAATGAAATTAAAAAGTTGAAAGCCAATTTTGAAGCATTTCGGAGTAATACAATTAATTTGAAGGATACATTTAATGTTTTGAAACTGAATCTGTCAAGCTTGTCATGAATTTTAACTGAGTTAAAAAAATATTCTGATGCATATTGTATGGATGTTGGCGTTACATAGAACTAACTAAGAAATGAAACCAATAACCTGACAGTAATAAAGTATTTCAGTTGAAATCATGATAAATGTCAAAGGAAATATTTTGATGTATTTAAAAAGAGACTCTACTTTTTGTAAAATCTGGTTGTGCCAGATAAATTCTGGAATAATATTTCTGATTTTAATTCTATCTAGTTTTCCTTAACTTTTAATTAACATGCACATCACACACATACACACAAGTATACATACCATAAGTGTAAAGCGCACTAAATTTTCAAACTGAAGACCCCTGTACAACCAATACCTAGGTCAAAAACCAGAACAATGTCAACACATCAAAAATTCTCATTATGCCCCCTTATTTCCACCTGCTTTCCCAAGTTATTACTATTCTGACTCCTGACAACATACATTATACTGCCTAATTTGCATTTTATGTCAGTGGAACAAAAAACTAGTATGTAAATGTTTTGTGACTAGCTTCTTTCACTAGATATTATATTTGTGGAATAATCCATATTGTTGCTAATGGTAGTACATTATTAATTTTATTGCTGCATAGTATTCCATTTTGACAACTTTCTACAATTTATTTAGCCACTCTACTCTTAACGTTCACTTGGATAGTTTTACTTTGGTGCTATTATAAACAACATTGCTAAAAACATTCAAATACACATCTTCTAGTGAATACCAACTGTTCTTTGCATATGCTGTATAAACTATCATGCAAAATTTCACAATTAATGTTAACTATATATATTATTCGGGTATGAGTATGAAATACCTTTCTTTTTTAATATTTATTTTTAAGTTTATTTTATTGTTTAAAGTATTACAAATAGTAGTACATATGTCTTTTTTCCCCATTGACCTCCTCCCCAGCCTCCCCTACCCCCAGCACATGCCCTTACCACCCCACTCCCAGTGTCTTACGTCCATTGGTTATGCTTATATGCATGCATAGAAGTCCTTCGGTTGGTCTCTTACCCACCCCCCAACCCTCCCCTGCCTTCCCGCTGTAGTTTGACAATCTACTCTATTCGATGCTTCTTTGCCCCTGTATCTATTTTTGTTCATCAGTTTATAATTTTCTTTATATTCCACAAATGAGTGAGATCATGTGGCATTTATCTTTCACTGACTGGCTTATTTCACTTAACATAATGCTCTTCAGTTCCATCCATGCTCACAGAAAGAGAAACTAAAAAAGCAATCCCATTCACCATTGCAACAAAAAAATCAAGATACCTAGGAATAAATTTAACCAAGGAGATAAAGGACCTGTACTCAGAAAATTTCAGGATGCTGAAAAAAAGAGGCAGAGGAAGACATGAGCAAATAGAAATGCCTTTCTTTAGACTTAAAGTTTTAAAGCAATACATTTATATTTAAGTAAATATTAACTCTTTAAAGTGAGTCCAACACATGCCAGATATAGAACTAGATGCTTCATCTACTTATTACTGATACATATTCTTAAAATGAATACCACTATACTATTTTACAGGTAAGGAAATGGAAAATCTCAGATGCTACATAACAAAAATTATCTAGTCAATGTTATAAAGAATTTATCACATAAATTTGGTTTGCAAAATGAAGGAGAGAAAAATTGAGAAAGAAGAGAAGAGGCAAAGGAATTACAGAGATGTTTCCAAAATAAAATTTAGAACCCCAGTCAGTTTGATCTTAAAGCCTGTCTGTTTTAATTTAGATTTCCCCAGGGGCAGACCTTGAGACAAGCATTCAATCAAGCAAGTTTCCACTGTAGAGAGTGAGAAGTCTGGGAAACGTTATAGGCTATAGGCCTCAGAGATGTTTCTATTTAGGACCACAGGACCTGGGGTACTTTTTAATTAACTCTTAGAGTCAGTGGTTGAGGACTGATCCTAGAGTTGTTATTTTTCTTTTCTTTTCTTTTTTTAAACTTATTTTTTAAATATTTTTTTTTATTGATTTCAGAGAGGAAGGGAGAGGGAGAGAGACAGAAATATCAATGATGAGAGAGAATCATTGACCACTGTCTCCTACTGGGGACCGAACCCACAACCTGGGTATGTGCCTTTGACAGGAATCCAGCCCGGGACCCTTCAGTCCACAGGCCGGTGCTCTATGCACTGAGCCAAACCAGTGAGGGCGAGGTGTTATTTTTCTGTCACTTCCTTCCTGCTGTATACCTGGGCAGAAAAGTTTCCATATAAGCCCTTTGGCCAGTGATTCTCAACCTTCCTAATGCCACGACCCTTTAATACCGTTCCTCATGTTGTGGTGACCCCCAACTATAAAATTATTTTCGTTACTACTTCATAACTGTAATTTTGCTACGTTATGAATCGCAATGTAAATATCTGATATGCAGGATGTATTTTCATTGTTACAAATTGGACATCATTAAAGCATAGTGATTAATCACAAAAACAATATGTAGTTATATATGTGTTTTCCGATGGTCTTAGGCCACCCCTGTGAAAAGGTCGTTCGGCCGCCAAAGGGGTCGCGACCCACAGGTTGAGAACCGCTGCCTTAGGCACAGAGATACTAATGATTGTAATTGGAAATCAGTTAGTATGCACTGGAATGATAAAGCTTGAGGCACCAAGCTTATGAATGGGGCACCAAGAAGTGTATCTGCTACAGTTTACTCGTGCTGGCCCAATCCTCCGGCGTCCCATGTTAAATTTATTCAATATCTCAATGTTATCATTGTGCTTTCATGTGGTGGCCAGTCACAACTTCATTAACAAAATTTAATGGAAGAAAAAGTGGGACAAACTGACTGCCCCACAAGCCCTCAACTATCATCCTCTCTTCCCTTTACTCTTAGCCAGCTTCGACACTGATCCGGGTAGCTTGCTCAACAGGTAAACATACACCTTCACCCATTAGGGATCTGTTCCCCGGACAACATGCCTGCCTACTTGTTATAATTACCCACTAATATACATCACTCAGCATGGAAGCACCAGGAGACTGCCCAGCGAATATCTTCAATTCCAGGCATCGTTCTCCCTTCTTCATTGCGTAGCAGCTGATCTCCTCATGAAATCAGATGCTCTTATACCAGCCAGCATTAACCTTTTGTTTGTTTTGCTTTCTGGTCTCCAGTCAGGAGAAGGCCCAAATGATCAGGTAGCCGTCCTGCAATTAGGTTTTCTGGAATCTTTACTGTGTTGCCTGTTGTAAGAATCTCCTTCCTAGAAACCGGGACCTTTGGTTCAGCAGGGCTGAAAGTTACAGGCACAGACAATGCAAAATCCTAAAAGGAGCACCTGGATATGTGGTAAGAAAAATCACTATTTCTATCCTCTGTTTCATAAATGTATTTATTGTAAATTTCTCAAGATCCCTTTGAGGAAAGAGCATGGGATTTGGTATTGCGTATACTTGCTTTGTTTTATAAAATATTCCTCAAGAGGATGCAGCCTCTTCTCCAATAGGCTACTTGGAAATTGGCATATGGATATGATTCTGCATCGTGGTAGCTGCCGTTAGCCTTTTGATCACCTGTTTTTACAGTTTCTGTAGTGTGTGTGTGTGTGTGTGTGTGTGTGTCTGTGTGTGTGTGCGCTGTTGTAGTGTTGTTTTTACTGCACGAGTTAGGCAATATCCTTAGGAAACCATGGCCCAGCAGCCTACATGACATAAATGCTGCCCACAACTACATGAGCTTGGAAGAAGTTTGTTCCCCAGTCAAGCCTCAGATGAGACTGAAGCGCTGGCTGACACTTTGATTGCAAGTGTAAAAGAAACGAAAGAAGATATTCCAGCGAAGCTATGTCTAAACTGACTCACAGAAACTATGATCTATATCTGTTGTTTTAAGCCGCTAAGTTTGCAGTGATTTGTTATGTAGCAACATATATCTGACATGACAGGGATAGTAATTTCCCAGTTGGGCCGTGTTGAGTTAGAATCATAGTTACTGGGGTAGAAGCAATAAAGGACATTATCAGAAGTTCTAGAGGAGAAAAGCACACGATTGTGTAAGACAGTGATGGCGAACCTATGACACGCATGTCAGAGGTGACACGCGAACTCATTTTTTTGGTTGATTTGTCTTTGTTAAATGAAATTTAAATATTTAAAATAAATATCAAAAATATAAGTCTTTGTTTTACTATGGTTGCAAATATCAAAAAATTTCTCTATGTGACACGGCACCAGAGTTAATTTAGGGGTTTTCAAAATGCTGACACGCCGAGCTCAAAAGGTTCGCCATCACTGGTGTAAGACGTCGGTCTCAGGTGAAGTCTTTGCATGGTCTCCAGCAAAAGGGATACTGTTATTGCCTGATAAGGAGGGTATGCCACTTCTGATAGCACAGAGTGTTTTGGAAAATCTTGAGGCTTGAGTTTCTCAAACATCCTACTTAGATATCTCAACTAAGGTTTTAAAGTTTCCCTCCAGTCTTATCAGGACTCTGCCTTGAGTTGGAAGATTTGTCAGGATGTGAATTTAGCCTTCTTTATAAACTGATAATTCCATTTTTCTCACATTCATACTCTGGGCCTGATTTTCAGCATAGTGCACTCTGGTTGCAGGTGCCGAGAGTTCCTTTAATATTGCTATCGCCTGTGGCTTGCCTTGTCATACTTTGATTGACAATCTCATGAGTTGACTTGATCTTCAGGTTTTTAAAAATTATTTAATGCCAAACAATTCCACAGCTCATATAATAAACATTGGCTCCATATCTCTATATTGCACAAATCCATGAATTCAATTCTATTTGTATCCTAATTCACCACAGGTAGGAGTCTTAGTTATCATAACACTACAGCATTTTCAGGGTTATCATTACCAATTTAATACTAGTAATGGGATGTTAAATGCTTTTAAGAAATTATATCACAATTATTAAACAAATAAAGTATGAATTTACATTAGAATTTGTTAAGTCAAAATTTATAATGTAATTTCTAGGATAACCATAAAATAAAAGGTCAATGAATAAACATCAAGCAAAGAAAGGAAAAAAAAAATGAAGTAATGAAATTTAATCAACATAAAAGAAGGTAAGAAAAGATAGAAAAAGGTCAAGGCAAGATAGCAAACTATAAAATGGTATATATTAACTTCCGCTGTGTTAATTTTTCTGTATCCTATTTTAAGTGTGTCTCTTACATGTATAATGTAGTTGGAACTGAAAACCTTTTTATCTTTCATTGATTAGTCCATTTGCATTTGGTGCAACTACCTTGTATTATAAAACTACCCTTGTATTATAAAACTACCCTTGTATTAAAATTTTCCATCTTCTTGATAATTTGGAAATATACTCCAAAATAACCTATAGGTCAAAGGAAAATTCATATGGATATTAAACAATAAACTGAGTGATTATGAAGAAAACTTCTTGAAGAGAAGGCTAGGTCTGTCTCACACATTGAAGCCTGATCATTGAGCATATAGTGTTTGGCACATAGGAGATGCTCAGTAAATACGTTAAGTAAACAAAGCCTAGAGTAACTGCATGCAATTCCTTTGATGACTGCACCTACTGGGTATGATAGATAAAAATCAGTGCAAAAATCAATCAGTAACAACTAAAGAGTCTTCAAAAAGATAACACAAGTAGAGCTCAGAATTCAGGTTATTCCATTTTGCAGCAGAAGGATGTGGAAAAAAGGGAGGAAAAAGAAATAAATAGAGGTGGAGAAGAAATGGGGGGAGGGGCTGAAAAAACAGGTACTATCGTTCATAATTGAAAAAGATTCCTACCTACATTGTTCCTATTGTTCAAACAGTGTTGCCAAACACAGCTAGTGTGGAAGAATAGGTTGGCTTATCTCATTGGGGTAGAGTATTTATATGAATCAACTTGTTACTTATTAAAATATGTAATATTTCTTTTGTCTTAAATTTATATATGCAGAACCAGAAGTTCTTGTGAATCATAAAATGACTAATTATAGAATCATTTTCAAAATCCTAGCTTCTCATTCTAGTAAAGAAAGTCTATTATACATTAGCAATTAAAGAGTCATTCGGTCCTTATTGACCTAAAGTCATCATATTAGCATGAAGGTTTACAACATTTTAATGAAACATTAATAATCTGTGACTGTGTAAAGGTGGGTCATGGAGATAAAAGCCAATATCCTTTCCATTTCACTTGTAAAACTGCTTTACAAGATTTCAATTAGATCCTTCCTTTTACCCCTAAGGGAAACTAATGGATGCATTCCATTAATTATGGTTCCTAGAGACAGGCTCAGGAAAGCCCAAATTCTAAAATTCCGATCATTGAAATTTTGCAGGCTTTCCTTTTCTTTCATTCCAGGTGCTTGCAGAGTTAAAATGTGACTTCGCAGCCAATGGCTTCAGAGGAAGGGTGAGCTGCACCAGGAAGTCTAGAGCAGGGGAAAGGAAAGAAATGAGGCTATAGGACATCACCTTCTCAGCCAAATATGATTTGGATGTGGTTTATGATATTTAAATGCAAAATTCTTTATTCTACTATTTAATGCATATTTATGAATCTATTAAAATTAGTTTTAACTGTTTACTTATGTGCATATGTGCTTCAATATACACATGTCTACACAAAATGGGAAAGAGCTATCACTGAATATGTGTGTGTATGTTGTACTTGTGTTTGTCCACATGTGTATTTGCATGTGTGTGTGTGTGTGTGTGTGTATGACATGTGAGTACAGAGTTTAAAAAGGAATGGGGACTTTTTACTATAAACACAAACAACTGTCCCAAGTCAAAATGCAGCTATTTGAAAATAGAATGGATTGGCATCATCATTAACAATTTCCTTGAATATTTTTTAAATCAAAAAATGAATTGAATGGCTCCCCTGAAAAATATATCATGCCAATCATGCAATCCCAGCTAAGGCAATCACCAGGGTAAACTTTTACATTCTATTAAGAGCTACAGTTTGTCGCAGAGAAAAGCCAGGGATAAGAATCTTATCTGTCTTTAGAAGGGTGGCGTTTTGAAGAAAGCTGCCCCAACACTTTCTAAATCGGAGGAATACAATTTGCTAGAAATTCCTATATCTCACAATATTATCTAAAAGCATGATTAGTTTCTAAAAATAAAATTTACTAAGTGATTCAGATCCATTTAGGTAACTAAGGTTATAAATCTAAAACACTTGTATGTAGAAGTAACAGGTACTGGGCTGATTTATATATTTAAAAAGGAAGATTTGCCGAAACCGGTTTGGCTCAGTGGATAGAGCGTCGGCCTGCGGACTGAAAGGTCCCAGGTTCGATTTCGGTCAAGGGCATGTACCTTGGTTGCGGGCACATCCCCAGGGGGGAGTGTGCAGGAGGCAGCTGGTCGATGTTTCTCTCTCATCGATGTTTCTAACTCTCTATCTCTCTCCTTTCCTCTCTGTAAAAACTCAATAAAATATATTTAAAAAAAAAATAAAATAAAAAGGAAGATTTTATTTTTGATGAAATAAAATTTTAAAAAGTAATGGGCAATTAAAGTCATAAAATGCAGAAGATAGATTAAGTAGTATTAAATTTAATTTAATAGTGGAATGCAATGTTTTCTAAAATAAAAAATGTGTAGAATATACCATATTTACAGCTTGAATAAATTAAGAAATACGTGGCAGAAATAGTAGATTAGTTAAAATTAGTACATTTTTTAAACTGGCCAACCAGGTAGCGTGGTGGACTAGTATATAAGAGATTGGCAGTCATTTCAGCCAAAATAGTCAAAGCAGATGAGTCTCTAGTTTTATTTTATTTTTAAAAATTTGCACCCAACAATACTTTTTAATTTTATTGATTTTAGAGAGAGATGGAGGGAAAAAGAAAGAGAGAAATTGTTGTGAGAGAAAAACATCAGTCTGTTACTTCTCATACACTCCATGACTGGGTATCGAACCTGAAACCTAGGCACATGCCCTGATCAGAAATTGAACCCACAACCTTTTGTTGTAAGGACAATGCTTCAATCAACTGAGCCACCCTGTCAGGGCTAGAGGCTTTAGATTTTATAGAACTTACACAATTTTTTTAAAAAATATTATCACATGATGAATAATTCTGTAAACTATTAACTGTATAACTTTCTAAATATGAGAATTTGGCAAGTTATCTACTTCCCTTTCATCTCATTTTCCTCATTTATGAAGTAGGGATAACAATGGAATCTGTCTCTTCAGATTTTTGAAAGATTAAATTAACATGCAAAATAAAACACTGGCACATACTATGCTTTCAATAAATAGAAGCTAGACCATTGGAAAAAAATTACCTTGGCTTTGAGGCTCGTGGTATAACCCACACTGCAGACATTTTTAGATGCAGAGTACAGTTTCATTTTACGGTGTTTGGGTTTCTAACAGCTTTGCAAGCAGTTGAATAGATTACAACTAAGTAGACCATGTCATTCTAATCAAAGAGGCAACCCAACGAGGCCTGCATTAGTTTTTTCTTTAGCCATTTTATCTGTATGAAAATGATCCTTCCCAGGCCCTTGCAGAAAAGTGTTTCCACTTTTGAAACATATGTAATAAATGGGATTGGGGCTAAAGGGAAGAAAATTAACAAGAGGCCTCAAAGAAAATTCACTGCTGAAAGAATATAGCCTATGAAATGACATAGAGCCTCACAGGTAATTTGGAGATGAAGGGGAATGGGACAGGAAATAAAAAGGGAGGTTTGTGGGTTTTTTTTTATGAATAAGAGACTAAAAATGAGAATTGTAATTGGAAAAAGTCTACAAGATCTTGATGCCTTTTAAATTGCAAACACCAGGTTAAGAACTTACGAGAAAGATATTTTAGAAAATGTGCTGGGAGAGAAAATGATCGAATCCCTTCTGTTCTCATCTGTCAGAGGTCCCGTGTCCTCTGCTCGGCTACTCAGACAGAAGGTTTTCAACTCATCGGCCTGACTGCTGACTTTTTATCCACTTAAAACCAAAAAATCCCACATATGACTAAAGCACCATGGGAAAACTCCCTTTAGAATTAGGCCTGATTTCAGTTATTTCATGTAACACTTTGTGGGTTATTGTCATTGTTGTTGTTTTGTTGTTGGAGGGGCTGGAGAGGAAGTGGGAGGGTAATGCTGTAACATTGCACAGTGATGGACAACTAAGTTCAATTCGCACCAGCCAGCTCCATGTGCTGTGTGACTCTGGGGTCAAACTCCTAATGGAAAGGGCTGTATCTTATTTGTTATTTGAACCATAGCACCTGCCACATAGTATATTTAAGACAATTACTAAAAAATGCTTTTGGACACAGTGCTGTGTAAAGTATTTTTCAACTTCACATTTTTTTCCTATTCTGTAAAATGGGAATAATAGCACTTTCTAAGATTGTGGGAATTAAACAATGTACTGAAATGAAGCACAGAAAATATCTTGCCCACAGTAAACTTCCCTCAATCAATGGTAGTTCTGATTTTTGTATTAAACATGTTGAACAGCACCTGGACAGTGTGGCTCAGTGGGTGAGCATCGACCCATTCACCAAGAGATCACCAGTTCGATTCCTAGTCAGGGCACATGCCTGGTTTGTAGGCTAAATCCCCAGTAGTGGGTGTGCAGGAGACAGCCAATGGATGGTATTTTTCATTAATGTTTCTTTCTTTCTCTAAAATAGATAAAAGCATATAAAAACATTCAACTGCATAGCAAGAATTTTTTTTCTTTTTAGTACATAGAGAACTACTACTACTTTAAATGTTAAGAATTCATACTATTTACCATTATTTTCTTCACATGAATATTTTAGTCAATTTTATTTTCATAACCATTGAAGACAAATATTTTTCATTACTAGATAACTATGACAGAGTTTTAGGTGAGCATTTTAAAGGTTAAGTAGATTTGGAAGAGTTTTTATCTATATTAATTATAAAAACTTAAATTTAAAAGGTATTTAATGCCAGGAAATACCTTTGTCCCTTCTGACTTTTTCTTCCTCAAATACAGTGAGATTTTAGAAAAAAATGCTAATGCAGTTTCACATATGCCAGTGAAAGTTCCCAGTAAGAAGTTGTTTTTTGCTGTAACTGGTTTGGCTCAGTAGAAAGAGTGTCAGCCTGCGGACTGAAAGGCCCCAGGTTTGATTCTGGTCAGGGGCATGTACCTTGGTTGTGGGCACATTCCCAGTAGGAGGTGTGCAGGAGGCAGCTGGTCGATGTTTCTCTCTCATCAATGTTTCTTACTCTCTATCTCTCATCCTTCCTCTCTGTAAAAAAACAATAAAATATATATATATTTTTAAAAAGTTGTTTTTCTTCCTATCAATAAATTGGTTTGTTCCCCACCTCCTCCAAGATTTTCATCCATGGAAAATTACAATATGAAAAAAACATAGTTGCCCTGACCCCAACTGTCCTTTATTTATAATATTACTAGAGGCCCGGTGCACAAAAATGTATACTCGGGGGGGGGGGTGGTTCCCTCAGCCTGGCCTGTGCCCCCTCGCAGTCTGGGACCCCTCAGGGGATGACCATCTGCTGGCTTAGGTGTGCTCCCCAGGGGATTGGGCCTAAGCTGGCAATCAGACATCCCTCTGGCAGCCCGGCAGCCCGGCAGCCCTCGGGGGATGTCCACTTGCCAGTGGGGAGCAGACCTAAGCTGCAATCAGACATCCTTAGCACTGCTGAGGAGGCAGGAGAGGCTTCCCACCACCACCACTGTACTGGCAGACATCAGCCTGACTTGTGGCTGAGCAGAGCTCCCCCATGTGGGAGCACACTGACCACCAGAGGGCAGCTTCTGCATTGAGCGTCTGCTCCCTGGTGGTCAGTGTGTGTCATAGTGACCAGTCATTCCCAGTCGTTCTGCTGTTAGGGTCAGTTTGCATATTACCCTTTTTACTATATAGGATAGAGGCCTGGTGCACAGGTGGGGGCCAGCTGGTTTGCCCTAAAGGGTGTCCCGGATCAGAGTGGGGATCTCGCTTGGGTGCCTGGCCAGCCTGGGTGAAGGGCTGATGGCTGTTTTCAGGCTGACCAGCGACTGAAGCTCCCAGCCTCTCCTTTTTTTCTCTTTCCTTTTTATTCTGGGATTTATTTACTTTCTATAATTGAAACTTTGTTGCCATCACTGGCACTCCCAGCTCTGAGGTCGTGGCTAGCTGAAAGCAGGTATTTGGGGTTTGTTTAGCTTCTATAATTGAAACTTTGTTGCTTTTGGAGCTGTTGCTTTCAGAGCTCAGAGCCGGGCCCCAGCAGACGGGGAACCTTGACTTCCTCCATCACTGGAGCAAGCAAGCCTCCTGCTCTCTTCAGCTGTGTGGCTGCCGGCAGCCATCTTTGTTGGCAGTTAATTTGCATATCTCGCTGATTAGTCCATGGGAAGCGTAGGGGAGGTACAGTTAATTACCCTTTTTGTCTTTTTTTAGGTAGGATAATACTGATTGAACTGAAATACTCACTAGATTTAATAGAATATAACAGAAAACTACAATCAAGTATTGGGTTCATGCCTATTCCATCCTTTTAATTGTCAACATGGCCTCTGAGGGCTTTTGAGTACTAAATTAGGAAAAGCCAGGCAATTCTAATGTCTCCTTGCAAGGATTTTCTTTGCGTATTTATATAAAGTGCAATTTGTAACCAAGCTGTCCTGTGTTGCTTTCACAAATAGCACTTTCAGCCAGAAAAACGCTGCAGGCCCGTAACTTGGCCTCATACCCACTGATTGCCCAGTATGGGATGATGCTTTTAACCCCACATCAGCTCCCTGCTGACTCTAATTTCAATGATAGCGATATTGCTCTAAAGAAAAGGGAAGACCACCTGAGACCTTCCGCATTTGTTCTTATACATTAGATCATCCTGAATTTGTTCAGAAACCTTTGATGGAGGAGAAACTTTTTACTTTTATTAAACTGGAAGTACATTCAGATGTACTCCTGCTGGGTTAATGGGAAGGGATACAATTCATTAAAAAACTTTCTTTCACTGGAACAGGCGGGGCTTCTCTCCTCTGGGATCAGAAGTTTGCATATGCTCCTTTGGCCAAAAGCACTGCTCCCCAGGAGTAAAACTCTAGCCACCATGTATGTTGGCACCATGCCTTTTGCTCACAACATAGACCTACTTTCTCCACAGGGCCTCTAAGAGTTATGAACATTATTATCTTACATTTTTTCTAAGTTTCATTACCTAAGAGACTGCTTTGAATCTCTTGAAATTCTGAGTTCACAAAAAAATTATTATTCTAATGGAGAGGGTAGGTCAGATGCCTATTATAAGATCCACCAATGTTGACTAACATAACTTGATTGTATAAAAACTATGACACCTCCCATGGGGACAATATGACTGCAATGGAGGATGGGAGGAATGCCAGGAGAATGGAGGAGAAGGAGAGCAAATGCTCTTTCTGAACTTTGTGCTGTCTCATATATTGTCTTACTTCCATACTCACTCCTCCGAGTTAGAATTCCCATGTGCACACAGGATGGTGAGCTGGCATACTTTGGACTTCCAGGAAAGTACTTTCCCCTCCTATCACACCTCAGCTTGATTCTGTCAAGGAAGTCATATCTGAGTCTTCAATCATTTCAATTTCTCTGCTGTACATTAAAATGCAGATTCGACTATAAGGCATTCCAACCAGTTTTCAAATACTGACATAATGAATTTCTGGTATTGATTCTTTTCACCCAATTTCTCTGGATCTCATTTTACAATTGATCTTTCACTGGCAATGTGATATATTGTAGCTCGTGGTTTATTAGTCTTCAGATAATCTCTGTTCATCTAACTTTCCCCATTACTTTGTATCCATTATAGGAGAAATCATTGTTAACCACTCAACCAACTATAAAATGATGCATATATGGGAAAAGTTAAAGACAATATGCACGAGAAAGCTTCCACTAAAATATAGGCAGATTAGTTCCATACCAACATTGCAGTTAAAAGCTTGCATGTACACTAGGAACCTTAAATTAAAGCTGTTTACTTATTTTAAATTACTGTGATTTATCACTAATTAGACTTGAGAATGCTACACAACTCAGTAAAGATTCTAAATTATATTTCCAATAGAACTTACCTAAAATATTTGGGCATCTGAAACAAATCTATTGGATTATTTTTTCAAGTTCAGTACATTATTTTCTTTCCATACATAGATAACTTGAAAATCACCAGCTAGCAGTTAGTCAATGATTTCAACCAATAGAGTTGGTCTTGATTTTGAGGTTCAAAACTAAATAGAAGCCAAACAATACCCAAAACAAAAAAATTTCCCCCCAATAGCAGAATAATTTTTTCTTAGATTTTTATAAACATACTAAGGTGATAAACTATGTTAGTCTATGAAATCACAATCTTTAGTGTCTCATTCCTTTTTTAAAAAAATTAAAAATACTTTTGACCCTTCCAGTTCCTGATACCAACTTGAAAATATAATACAAAACAGGACACTATCATACTAACAATAAAAGGACAATATGAAAAAAATATAGAAATAAGGGTATAAAAGGTCTTAATTTTTCAAGTGATATTCCATGTTTTTAGAAGAAATGGCTTACTATTATTAATAAATCAGTTGTCCTCAAATTAATCTATAATTGTGCTGTTATACAATGACAACTCCAAATTGATTTTTAGATAAACTTAAAAAACTTTATCTACAATTTTAATGGAAGAATAATTCATAAGTAGTGTCGCCAACCTTATCTAAGGAAGAGGAAATCAGAGGTATTTGCCTAACAAAATTAAGAAATATTATACAATACTAGGGGACCGGTGCACGAAATTCGTGCACTGGGTGTGTGTGTGGGGGGGGGAGTGTCCCTCAGCCCAGCCTTCCCCCTCTCACATACTGGGAGCCCTCAGGCGTTGACCCCCGTCACCCTCCAATCGCAGGATCGGCCCCTTGACCAGGCCTGAGGCCTCTGGCAGAGGTGTCAGGCCTGGGCATGGGACCCCCAGCTCCCTGTGGTTGCAGGCTCCGCCCCTGCCCAGGCCTAACGCCTCTGGCCTAGGCGTCTGGCCCGGGCAGCGGGGATCCACAGCTGCAGCGGCCCCGCGATCATGGGCTTCGCTTTAGGCCCAGGCAAGGGACCCCTAGCTCCCGGGACTGCCAGCTTCGACCGTGTCCAGCTCCCATCGCTGGCTCCACCCCTACTTCCTGCTATCACTGGCCAGGGCGGCAAAGGCACCTGATTCTCCGATCATGGCTGGGGGGCAGGGCAAAGGCCGCCCCAGGGCCGCCTTTGCCCTGCCCCCCAGCTCTTAGCTCCCCCCTGGGTTTCCGATCACTGTCAGTGGCAGGGGGCTTCTTCCTGCTTTCCCTTTCGCCTCCCTGCATTGTGCCTACATATGCAAATTAACCGCCATCTTGTTGGCAGTTAACTGCCAATCTTAGTTGGCAGTTAATTTGCATATAGCCTTGATTAGCCAATGAAAAGGGTATCGTCGTACGCCAATTACCATTTTTCTCTTTTATTAGATAGGATAGTTTTACATATGGTGTGATAATGGCTCAATAACAATGGCTCAAGTATGTATATAAATATATATATATTTAAAATTTTTCAGTGAATTTGTAACTTAATTTCATGTATGATTTTGATAAGTAAACGTGTTATTCAGTATTATTTTTGAATTATTTGCTATACAAAATAAAGTATTATCTCATGAAACTTTAACCAGGGAACAATGCACAGGCTATTCTGATATCATTTCAGAAACATGGATCAGCTTCACAACACACATTGATCTGTAACTTCCATATGGAATTCCTCCATCAAGGAAACCTGAATCATCAAGCTTGTACTGGTACAGATAGGATGTTCTCCCAAAATGTATACACACTTCAACAGCTCAATTTTGAAAATAAAATGTATTTTAATAAACACTGTCTTTATAATTATTCAAAGTATGTGTATACATTTTTGGAACACTCTATATACTACTACTACTACTACTACTAATAATAATAATAATAATAACATTTAG
This sequence comes from Myotis daubentonii, assembly GCF_963259705.1. Taxonomy (NCBI): domain Eukaryota; kingdom Metazoa; phylum Chordata; class Mammalia; order Chiroptera; family Vespertilionidae; genus Myotis; species Myotis daubentonii. The sequence continues at coordinate 63,575,013 of NC_081851.1, read as the reverse complement.
AAAAAGCACAAGAATTGATTATATTTCAAATGGTGATGTCAAGTTATTTTAATAATATAAATAATGAAATTTCTTTAAAACACTAATGCTTTATGAATAAAATGCAAATTACAAAACACTAGCTCTGTGTTAAAGCAGATCTTCCCATAAGTCTGCATTTCAGTTGAATTCACTGTTTTGAAGGACAAACAGCTGATTTATTCAAAAGTGTATCCTTTAGCCCTAGCTGGTTTGGCTCAGTGGACAGAGCTTCGGCCTGAGGACTAAAGGGTCCCAGGTTTGATTCCAGTCAAGGGCACATGCCCAGCTTGCAGACTTGATCCCCAGTGGGGAGTGTGCAGGAAGCAGCCAATCAAAGATTGTCTCTCATCATTGATGTTTCTATCTCTCTCTCCCTCTTCCTTCCTCTCTGAAATTAATAAAAATATATTAAAAACAAACAAACAGCCCTAACCGGTTTGGCTCAGTGGATAGAGCGTCAGCCTGCGGACTGAAGGGTCCCAGGTTTGATTCTGGTCAAGGGCATGTACCTTGGTTGCAGGCACATCCCCAGTAGGGGGTGTGCAGGAGGCATCTGATCGATGTTTCTCTCTCATCAATGTTTCTAACTCTCTATCCCTCTCCCTTCCTCTCTGTAAAAAATCAATAAAATATATTTTTAAAAAAAACCAAACTGATAAATACAAAAAACTAAGTGTGTCCTTTAAATTTCTGAGATTAACATGAAACTTGGTAAATTGATAGTGTAAAACCTAGTGAAAAATTAAAATGTAAATAGAAGACCTCAACTTTACTGCTGACTTTGAGATTTGGAAATAATGTTTGTTACATTATTAGAAAACTATTGCTTTTTCAATGACAAAATTATTCATCATGAGGGGTGGTAATCATTAGACCACATTTTGAATTGTATTGATTCTTTGCTCAAACATGAGATCTCAACCCAATCATACTATAATCCTCCCGCCCCCAACCTTCCCTGATAGAACGTATAATGTTCTAAATATCTCTTACTGTGGATAACATCAAGGGTTGGGGGTGTAGCATAGGAGAGTTGTGCTTTATTTTAATATACAAAATGTAACAGTGTAAATTTAATAGTATCACCCTGATTCTTTGATTCTTCTATAGGGACCCATAAGTCTTTGTGTGAAATGTGCTACTTATTATATAGTTCATCCACAAGAATAAATAAAATTAGCCCCTAAAAATCCAAGACTTGCTTGACTCTGACATCGTTAGTTGTTGACCTGGCACCTACAGTTAGGCCATGTATGTCTGCTGGACATAAATGATTTTACAGAAAATCAATTTCAGGCAAGGTTGCTCTGTGACTATGACGCAGTGAGACTAGAACAATTCATGAGGGGGTGCCACCTTTCAGCTCCCCACATTGCATCCCTTGCCACCCCACTCCTCTCTGAGTCCTCACAGCCCTTGCCTGTACTGCTGACATAGCTGTTCAGTACACACAATCTTGTTACGGAGAAAAAAAGTCAAGATTTGCTCCATTTGCAATGTTCAATGCTATCACGAATCTAAAATAATATGCTATTATAGAAACCCTCCTCAAAACAGTGTTGGGATCCTGCACCGCTAAATTATGACCCCTTTCTTCCCAGGCTTCAAGTACAGTTTCTGCTGCTACAACTTCAGAGCTGAGTCAGCATGAGAAAGTTAAGTATGTGGTCAAGGCTCATTTTCAGGTGACATTTATTATTCAAATAAAAAATGAAAGAATTGTGACTTAAAGCACCTCCATCATATGTTGTCCGTAGGGAGAGCTCAGCTGTCATTTTTCATGAAGATGGATTATCACAACATTCAATCTTCATTTACAGTTCTGGACATTTCCTTAGTCTATCTGTAGATTATACTACTCTAAAGTAGAGGCCCTATAATTTGAACAATACATTACACTTTTTTTGTTGTTAATAGTCTTATGAGCTACATTTCAATTCAATTCATCTGTGGTTTCATTTCTTTTTTGCTTCGTTTTATCCTGTGTTCAGCCATAGGTACCATGAAAAGATTTTTATGTGCCCTGCATTTTAATACATAACTTGCATTTTCATTGGGCACCTAGTAGCTGTACAAAAACTATAAAGTAAAACAGAGTTCATTTCAATCCTCACCTTACCAATGCCAGTTCGACTAGCAAGGACTGCTTTCTCTGAAAACCACATGTCAAGACAGCATGATGAGCTTGAAGTACCATGTGATTGGCTCAGGGATTTTGCTGATGGACAAGTGAGCCAATGTTGAAGGTTCCCTTGCTTTCAAAGTTGTCTTGTAGTTGCTTGGGCTTGATTTTATTTTTTATAAAGTTTTGTGGCTCCCCTGACCTCTTACTTCAATCAACAGCTGCTGTCAAATGCATAAATAGACAGATATTATAGCTCTGTGAAACGAGACAAATGATTTCTCTGTGATATGTGTGCTTTGATGATACAGATGAGACTATGCCTGCTACTGTGTTGTTGTTTTTAAAGACAATTCATTGTTTGTCAACATTTGAAAAGGAAGAAACATTTTTACAGTTTACGGGTGTATAGTTGTGACATACAGACAAGACTGAAAGGATATTCCAACAGTCACTGTCATTAGACTCATCTTTAAACACAGGAAAATAATTGTAAACACATAAATAGTGAACTATTTCAATGCTAGTTAAAATAGTGAAGTATTTTAATGCTAGATAAAATCCTTTTACTCCTTTTGTGGTTCAAAGAACCCTAAAGATATACTCAAGAGGCTAGGCTTCTGCTCTTGGTTTTATCACTGATAGCATAATATAAAATTAGCCATTTAATTCCTTTGGCTTTAGGGTGTGTGTGTGTGTTTGTGTGTGTGTATAGATAGTATATACAGATATATTCATATATTACATATATATGTGTTCATTTATTTGAATTAACAGCTTTCATTAGATTATTTTGAAAGTATAATTTCTGCTCCTCTACTACCATTACCAGATGTGCAGTGAAGTAGGCTTTACTTGTACCATCTCACTTGAATCACCAAATGATCCTGGGAAAAAGGCTTCACTGGCCCCTGAATTTTACAGATGAGTAAACTGTCAGAGATAAAGTAAACATCTAATTCAGGGTAACACAGCTGGGCCGTGGGGGAGCCCGAAACCCAGCTGATTCTGTGGGTTTGAGTCCTTTGTGGTTCTTCTGCATTATGTAATCCTACTTAATGGGAGACAGTACACTCTCCTCTTTAAATGGGTGCATTCTGCAGCCAGCTGCCGAGGCAAAAGCCAACCCTGCCACGGACCCACTGAGCAACCCTTAGCAAGTTATTGTACTCCTGTGTCTCAGTTTCATAGTCTGGGAAAGGGGATAATAATTGCTCCTGCTTTATAACTTTGTTGTGAGGTTTAAAAAAGTTAGTATACATAAAGTATTAGGACAATGCCAGGTAAGAATACCACTGTTATTCTCATTCTCATCTGAGAGCCAGGGATTTAAAATAAACTCTGGGACACCTATTATACTTTTAACAATAAAAATAAAATTTAAAAATAATAATGAATAAAAGGCTTCAAAAATAAAATCAACTCCTGTATAGATGTGATTTGATTGCATCAAATACATCTCTGATTACTACTGTTTTCTTTGCATGACAAAATAGTGCAGTTCTTGTTTTAAGTTGGAACTCTGTAAGTCAAACGGAATTTCATTTGTCGCATAACAGCCTTGCAGATTTGATTTAAAAATTAAAGTGAAAAATCTCTTTATACTATACAGGACTTTACCAGGACTTCTAACTCTTATCAATTACATGGCATGTCATTGTCACGGTGAACCATTTATAAGTAGACATTAAATTGGATGGCACCATATGATGAGAACATTTCAAGGCAGAATCTATCTATATAAAAGCCTAATGGACAAATGACCAGAACGACTGGCCAACTGGTTGACCGATCACTATGATGTGCACTGACCACCAGGGGACAGACACTCAACGTAGGAGATGCCCCCTAGTGATCAGTGTGCTCCCACAGCAAGAGTGCTGTTCAGCTGATGACTTTTCTTGGTGGCCCACCAGCCCAGCGGCAGCCACTCACTCCCTCAGTAGTTCTGGCAGGTCCAATCTCCAGAGAATGGGCCAGGCACTGGCAGCCAGTGCTGCCGGCACAATCCCGGCAGCGCTGCCAGCCTCCTGGAAGTTGGCCTTGGGCACCACAGCTGCTTCCCTTCCCTAGACACTCCACAAGGAAGAAACAATATAAAAGCCACAACCAGGTGGCTCTTGACAACCGGCACAAATGTCAGCGGGACAGATCCGGATTCCGGGCCAGCAAGGGTATCCCATCGCCCACCCGGAAGGCTGATCGCATCCCAGCCCCCCATCTCCCCCATAGGAGTGGGCACCAGATGCAGGCTCACAGCTGGGGAGCACTGTGGTCCCCATCAGGAGTGAGTGGGTGTGAGCCCAAGGCAGGCACAGTAGGGCCGGGATGAGCTGGAGTGACAGGCAGGAGTGGCAGGCAGCTTTGCACTGCCAGTATTGGCCCAATCTCCGCAGGCCACACTGAGGAACCCCACCTGTGCACGAATTTGTGCACTGGGCCTCTAGTGCATAGTATAAGCCCATGTGCACCTGCCTGCATGCACGTGTTCATGACCATCACACACACACGAAATTAAATTCAGAACACCTGTCTGCCTGTCCTAACTGTAGATTCTTTCTAATAGAAAAAAAAAATTGTATGGGGTTAAATTTCCTTATCTATAAATTAAATATAATAGCTATTCCTTTATTGGGGCTATTTTGAGGATGATATGCATTAACATACAGTATTCAGTAAAATGCAAACTTTTCTTAAAAACTAATATACATTGTTACTGAACTATCCTTTTTAAAATAAAACTTTGCTGTAAATTCAACCTGATTTTACAATGGTCTTTCATACTACACAGTTTCTGATTCCGGGTGCTTATATGACTGTGCTTGTCTCTTTTAAGAGATCAAATACTTTAATGTTTCCAGGGTTACCCAGATAATCTTCTCCAATGGAGGATGATTCTGCAAGGATCCACAAGAAGGAGGGCAGAGGAGAGTCGTATCACAAATTGCATCGTTTTCTCATCCTAGTTATTAAAAAATGTGCAATGCACCTACAATAATTCAATGAGTCCCAGTAGCCTACCTTTTCCATGCTCACTGAACATTTCAAAAGAGGGTATAAATAGGCTGTCACTCTGAAGAGCAGCTCAATCAGGCAGAATTTGCTCCTTAGCCGTCTGTGTCCAGCTTGTAGACTGTGATTCCCAGTTTCTGCACTTGCCACAACCTAACCCAATGCAGCTAGGATCACAAGATTGTTTTCTCAGTCGAGCAAGCTGTAATGCAAAAGAGCAACTGTTGGCCACTTTCTCTTAATTGAGTGTGTGTCCAAGGCTTGACGTTGATGGATTTCTTCTTCAGCTTCTCTGGTATACTTCTTTTGAGGTTTATTTTTCTGAATCATGTTTCTCGATCTTAGGCCCCAATTTACTAACCACTTTTTTTTTCAGCATGGTACTTTAACAAATGAACTTGCCAAAACTGATTGAGTGATTAAAGACACTTCCGCTGTACTTTCTTTGGACGCTTAATTAGCAAGATATCTAAAGGGACCTCAGGGTTTACCAAGCTTTATGCCTAGGAGCTAAAACCAAGCTTATGAAACCTAAGAGATCCCTGGATATCCTGAACCCAGATGTTTTAGTCCCACCAAGTTATATGAAGATTTTGTGAGGACAGAAAATAACCAGTGGCCACAGGGCTGCCCATTACCTATCATTGCAGCATTTTTTTTTCTCTCCTTTTCACTGTGTTTGAACATCTAATGCAGGGGGTCCTCAAACTTTTTAAACAGGGGGCCAGTTCACTGTCCCTCAGACCGTTGGAGGACCGGACTATAGTTTAAAAAAAAAACTATGAACAAATTCCTATGCACACTGCACATATCTTATTTTGAAGTAAAAAAACAAAACCACAACAAATACAATGTTTGTATTTGCATGTGGCCCGCGGGCCATAGTTTGAGGACCCCTGATCTAATGCATAGCAATCACTAAGCCTGAAGCCCATACTAAAGGTGTTTTTTTCCCCCCTCTTAAATACCTATAGACATTCGTTGTGTAGAATTTGAAGGTCACTCAAGGTCAAGACTTACGTGCTTATGCATTATGGCCTCTCTTTCTCTGTCTTTCTTAGATATATCTAGCCTTGTCTGAATTTTATTTAGTTGCCTTTTTTTCTGACTTCCCCTGATTTTACCACTTTAGTATTAGTAATTTTTAAAATGTATTCCTGGGTGAAATTGTAAAAGCAGAATATACTGAGAAGTATAAAATTATCAAATGCCTATGCTGTGGACCAAGTATAATTACACAGCCTGGAATTTTAATGTCAAGTGCCAAGAAATTTCCATTTACTTTTGTTAGAAAAGTTCATGGGTACATGCCAATCATCCTATCTGTTTTTGGAAATAGCACCACAGTGTTTCAATTTGTTTTCCAATTAATTCTTCTCCATCATTATATTCTACTATTATTCTACTGCAAATATGTCTTTCAAAATCTGGATTTGGCTTTTAATCAAGAGCTGTTTCTTGCTTCTCTGATCATATGTGGAAGAAAGGATGTAGCTTTGTAATTTATTTGGATTTGATTCCAATATGATAATAACATCCTTCTAATTATCAGATATTTCAAGAGAAAGTTAAATAAACACATTTTATGGAATGAAAAAAATGTTTTATTGACCATTAACCCTCATAAGCTAGTTTCAAGGTAGCACCTATACAATCACATATGTAGCCTCACTTATGTATGAGACATTTTATCACTACGTGGTTTTGAAAAAACAGAGAGAACTATTGGAGCTATCATATATCTAAAGACACATAAATAATGTACCAATGCAATTAATGTTTATATAGTTCTAATGCATATTCTATTGAATTTATAACATTAATTTAAATATCACTCCTTAAGAAGTCAGTAAGTAATGACATTTGATTTTAGAAATGCACATTTGACCTGGTAAACATTAAAATGAACTATTATTATTTCAACTATTCTGGCTGAGTGACTAATCAGTAAATCCTTCATAATGCTTTCTTTTTAGTACTATCATTTGACTTTTCCATGGAGGAATATTTCTCTAGATTACATTAATGAGTGTGTCTCAATCACTATTTCCTTTGTAATCCAGATTTGCCAACTTCGAAGCTTTTCACCATAGCCATTTGAGTGTTATTGAGCTAAATAAAAGGGCCCTAGCAAAATTTTCTTATTCATATTACTTACATTTAAATGAAGTGGTTTTACTACTACTGCCAACTTTGAAGCTTTTCACTATAGCCATTTGAGTGTTATTGAGTTAAATAAAAGGGCACTAGCAAACTTTTAAAATTCATATTACTTACAATCAAATGAAGTGATTTTACTCTCTTTACCCATAAAAGATAACATTTAAGGTTTCCTTTGAGAGGTCATTTGCAGATGCAACACTTTTTTTAAGTTAAGAAAGAATGGCTTTTATCTTTCTAAAGATCCTCATGTTTCACTTAGACATTGAAACTTTCACAGGAATTATACTAGCAATGTCAACTTGAAAATGCCTCCCACATTGTCAAGCTATGTTAACATATGAGTCGAATAAATAATATTGTTTTACTTAAAGAGTCTGGAGAAGGACTAAAATAAACTTTTAAAACATATATGCCTGACTTGAGTTTTAACCTCTTTTTAAGCTTGAGAACACTTTTCTTTCAGCATAGGCAAGGTGCTCCAAAATCCCCAGAGATCAACCTGTACTGTTTTAAATATTTGTAATAAAATTTTTCATCTTTTCCCTCTGTTTCACTTTTTGATAAATCCCAATTACACTGGATCTTTGATTACAGAAAGTATGGATTAACAACACTGTGAGATATTTCAAAAGAGTATCATCATATGTAGTAGTCTCCTTCTAGGGAAGACTTCATCCATACGAGTAATCATACCCGGCACGGACAGAACTACTCAGAACATGACATCATGGCATCCTCATTAAAGCCCACTTCAATTATCAAGGGAGCACCTAAAGGGTGACCTACATGTGATTCCACACGTCTGATGTGGTATCAGGATCTGGCTTATGGCTAACAGGTAGCATAAGCCCACCATCACATTCTCCATCAGCCAACCCTCCACAAAGTCACCCCCAATAAAATACAATATCCAATTAAAAATCAAGTCTTTGTTGGTTTGTTCAAGAAATATTCTCTAGCCTTGTATTTCAACTGACATGCTATCTATTGCTTCTTTTCTATAGAAATGTTGACTTTTTTGCTGACTTTTTGACATACACACACACATATATATATCCATATAAAATGGAAATATTGACTCAATAAAAGCAATAAATATAGCCTTTCAACATGTTTAGCTTCTTAAATGACATCACAACTAGATGTTGTCACCTAAGACAGATTGGTCTTTGTGTTCTCAACAGCACTGTCCCCCACTTTGCCCCTTTTAGTAGGCCATCAAATCTTGTTGTTTCTACAGCTTAGATCTCTGCAATCATGTGCATTTTAAACATGTCCTCTGCCACTCAGCCCAAATTCCTAAAGTTTCGCATATGAAATAAGGAAAGAGCCTCCAAATTGCCTGGCTGTAATCTTATCCACATACCCCTGCCACAGAGATACACACTGCCCATCCTTCACACTATTGCCAATTGGATCATATCACTCCCATTAAAATGTTTCCAAAACAACTTCAGAATTTCCTTCAGGATAAAATCATGGCACACAGCCCCTTCAAAGTCTGGAACCTGCCCACCTCTCCAACTTCTTTCTCATATTTGATGTGTGTGTACGAGGCATGCGATCCTCCTGCTAACTGAAATGTGCTTCCTTTCTCCCCATCTTTTTTGTTCTTTCATCTTTTATGAAAAATTGACCTGAACACAGCCTTCAAAAAAGTCTTCCTTAAGCCCCAGTCAAGAGTTCTGGGCTCCTGCTCTGTGCAGCCTCCTGCACACTATTCTTACACAACAGCTATCACACTTTAATATGCCCAGTAATGAATGTGTCTGTCCCCTTTATGCCATAAGCTCTTTGAGGGCAGCAGGTCTGCATTATCTAATGGTGAATATATTATCTTAAAATAAATTAAAGTTAATTTTGCATCCATTGTTGAGTCCACTAAATGTTACAAAGTGAAGATATAAGTTGAAAAATATTATATAGAAAACACTTACATTTTACTTGGAAACAGTTATTACTTTTTTTACCCCTCCCATTTCTATTATTACCTATTTACAAGAGTTCTAAAAAATGAGAACTAACCTTTATAAGAATAATAATCTTTAAAAATAGCTAGTTTCTGGATTCTCGAAATAGCTAAATATTTGAAATTCTGTATTTATCTTTTTAAAATATTGAATTAATTGGGGTGACATCCTATATAATAAAAGGCTAATATGCAAATTGACCAAACAGCAGAACGAGGGGTTGCTATGACATGCACTGACCACCAGGGGAAAGACTTTCAATGTAGGTGCTGTCCCCTGGTGGTCAGTGTCCTTCGACAGGGGGAGCATCGTTCAGCCAGGAGCTCTGAGCTGGGCTCATGGCTGGGGAGCACAGTGGTGGTGGCAGGAGCCTCTCCCGGCTCCTTAGTGACTGCTGGCTTAGGCCAGCTCCCAGTGGCGAGCAGGCCTAAGCCGACAGTCAGACATCCACCGAGGGCTCCTGGACTGCAAGTGGGAGCAGTCCGTGCTGAGGGACTCCCCTCCCAGAGTGCATGAATTTTGTGCACTGGGCCTCTAGTTAGTAAAATTATATAGATTTCAAGTGCACAATTCTACAACACATCATCTATACATTGTATTGTGTATTTACCACTCTAAGTCAAGTCTCTTTCAGTCACCATTTATCATCTCTTTACCCTCTTCTACCTGCTCCCACCCTCCTTCTCCTCTGATATAGTCACCATACTGTTATCTGTGACTATGAGTTTTATATGATTTCTTGGAAAACTGGTGTTGAGTCATGTATTATCCAAGGCATTCATTCTAATACCTCAAGAAATTGCTTAGCTTAAATGGGAAGGCAGTTAGGAATATATATAGGAATTACCTTCTCCTGGAGAAAATGTGTTGCCTGCTTCTCTCATAAGGAAGTTAAAAATAAGCGCTCTCTCTCTCTCTCTCTCTCTCTCTCTCTCTCTATATATATATATATATATATATATATAACTTAATTGAAAAAATGTAAGTCTAACCTATTAATATTAATAGACATTTGATGATGTTACTTCAGGAAATTATATATAATTGAATAAATATTTTGAATCAGAGGGAAAATTTTTTTTTAAATATATATTTTACTAGAGGCCCGGTGCATGAAATTCATGCAGTGTGTGTGTGTGTGTGTGTGTGTGTGTGTGTGTGTATCCCTCAGCCCAGACTGCACCCTCTCCAATCTGGGACCCCTCGAGGGATGTTTGACTGCCCTAAATGGGCAGTCGGACATCCCTCTCACAATCCAGGACTGTTGGCTCCCAACTGCTCGCCTGCCTGCCTGCCTGATTGCCCCTAAGCACTCCCCTACCAGCCTGATCAAAGTCTAACTGCTCCCCTGCCAGCCCAATTGCCCCTAACTGTCCTCCCCTGCTGGCCTGGTCACCCCTAACTGTCCTCCCCTGTAGGCCTGTTCACCCACAACTGCCCTCCCTTTCAGGCCTGGTCCCTTCCAACTGCCTTCCCCTGCTGGCTTGATTGCCCACAACTGCCCTCCCATGCTGGCCATCCTGTGGCAGCCATCTTTGACACATGGGGATGGCCATCTAGTGTGTTGGAGTGATGGTCAATTTGCATATTACTCTTTTATTCGATAGGGTTGATTTTTTACAGAGAGGAAGGGAGAGGAATAGAGAGTTAGAAACATTGATGAGAGAGAAACATCCATCAGCTGCCCACTGGGGATGTGCCCACAACCAAGGTACATGCCCTTGACCGGAATCGAACCCAGGACCCTTGAGTCCACAGGCCGATGTTCTATCCACTGAGACCAACCGGATAGGGTGGAAATATTTTTATAAATATGAAAATACTTAAGGAAGAGTTTCCTTCTTTGCTTTATTTGATTCACCATCTCCTGTTTTTGCATAATTTTATGTCATATAAAAATAAATGGACAGAAATATAAAAACTTTTCTATAGAATTAAAAATATAAGCTACATATAGCTTCATTAAAAAAAAATAAGTCAGTTTTCACTCTTCTAGGAGGTGCTCTAAGCATCTTTATTTTTTTATGTTACAATTTAGAGCTTATATATATGGCTATGATTCTTCTAATATTACTTTTTGGTAAGGAGCAATAATACTCTCTGTGGATTTATGATCATTATTGGTTTTTTAAACTCCCTCTGGAAACTGCAAAGTGCATTTGTGTGTGTTGTATTAATTCACTGCCATTATTTGGTCACTTAAAAATTCAATTTTAAATCCCTGGAAATAAGCATCAATGTTCAACTATATATGTGGATACTATTTTGTCTTTACTTAGTTTAACTCAATCCATATTTACCATGAACATACTATGTGTTGTGAATTAAACAAAGCCCTGAAGGTATGAGGCATGAATACTGTACTAAGGAAAATTTGCATGTTTAATGAGTATGGAACGTTAGAAGATAGGCAGACATAATATGCAATAAGTTAAATGTCCAAGAGTCTGAACTTTAAGTATATTGTTCACTTAAGGACATCAATTATTATCTTTCTCTTACGAAAACTGGGTTATTAGGAAAATTCTGATATTCTGAATTGCAACCCGAAAGGATTTCTTTAGACTAAAGAGTGTGCACATGTAGACTATTTATAATGCAAAATGTTATAATATCAAAGCAATATAAACATAAGATTTCCTATGACAATAAATAACTGTGATGTAATGTTTTCTAAAATATTTATTGCAAATAAATATACTTTAAATTCAGAATAATTGTGGGTGACAAGGACTAGTTCTACTAATTGAGAGGGTAACTCTACTTTGAGGGGCTTGTGCAAAGAAAGCACATATTGAAAGAAAAAGGCGTGTACAAATGATGTTCAAATTAGTGTGATGAGAGCAAATATAGTAAATGACTGTGAAACAAACAATACAATCGTAGGCATTACCAGAGCATTTACACAGCCAATAAAGTAATCTCTTTTCTAAGTTTATGTTTGGAGAAGTGCTTTTGCTGTAATAGCTGTAATAAATAAAGTATTCAGAAATTAGAATTATAGTTGTGGTATAAGTATGCTTAATTAAGCAAAATATTCAATGAAAAGGGGGTTAGTAATAAGCATATTAAACACTTAGATGGCTTCATCTGAGTACTGACGTGCTTTCTACTCCTTTTTATTCTACTTTAAAATATTTTATATTTTTAAAACTATGGACATACTAGTTAGTATATTACAACTGTGCTATAAAAATAATTTTTATTTAAAATTTTTAAAAATTACATAAAATAAATGGAATTTGTTAAGATCTATAAATCTAGCAACAGTTCCACTATTCCATCTGATGGAATGACAATCTTCTGTCATTTTGAGTTCTGCTGGATCACTTTGTCTTCTAAAATTCTAGCTAGTAAATCAAAGGTCACATAAATTTCATCTTATAGGATTTTTTGGATGAATGATTATACTTTATAAAAAAAAACAACTTAAACTCATAAAATAGGACTATATAAAATACTCATCAAATACTCATCATGTGTTAATGCCCACTGTTTTTTTTCCCTTTTGAAACAAATATGTACCCATATATTAGTATATTACAATGCAAATAAACTTTTCAGCTATTGCTGAGTCTATACTGAATTTTCCAGAAAGCAAAACAATACTGGAGAAGCAATTTACAACTAACACTTAAATGACTACTGACCAGTTTAGCTGCCAGACTTGGAGTAGTGATGATAAAAACCATGCTCTCTGTGCTAAACTAACCCATATTCCATGATTTTTAATAGACTGTTTGCTTTAAAATAGGTCCAATATCTACCCTGCAGAAAACATTTAGTATAAGGTTAAGATGAAAGGAAATGTGCTTGAAAATTTCTTAGAGAGTTGACACCAAGCTCAATTGCTTAACAGCTGCAAAAGGGTCTCGGAGATCATAGTGATGAGGGTAAAGGTGGTTATCAGTTCTACTATATGCACCATTCAAAGTCACAAAAACAAGGTAACCATTTCTTTTTAAAAAAATAATCTTGGGTTTCCATTTTTGACAAACTTTGTCACACATAAAGCTTGAATCGGAGTAATAAAATTCCTGCACTTTTTTTTATTTTTTAGCTCAAATAACTCAGTTGGGCCAACACTTCATGTTTAGAACAGCAGACTAAATTTAATTCAATTTTAAGGGGAATAAAAAACGACTGCAAAAGTAATAGAAATGCACTACACCATCAATACAAGGCGAGGAAAGCCAAGAAAGTGAAATGGTGGAGAAAAGATTGCTTGAAAGAAATTATATTAGAAAAGAGATAATTGCCTATCTACTGTGTAGGAAATAATATAAGCCATTTGGAGTGAAGGTCGCTTATTAAGGAAAGCTTGAGCAATGCCTTTACAGTGACTTCAGCAAATCTCAACATTTCTTCCATTTTAATTTCTAGGCTGTTTAATCTGGTATTGATGAGTGTTGCTACCTACACACTTTATTCTGATGTTGCATGTTAAAATGTCAAGCCAAAAGTAGGTAAATTGAACTAGCATAGAGAAGATAGGAAAATGATAGAATAGATAATAGTGCCTTGTATGTTGACCTCTTGAAAGCCATCTTGATAGACTATATTGCTACTGGGTTCAATAGAATGAAGCAGTAACAAACCACATTGTATAGGTAACACAAATTGGTTACTCCCCAGGCAGGAAGACATAACTCATTTTAGGCCAGAGGAAAATGACTTTTAGCCACACTTATTCTACTTGAAACATAATAGGCATAAGCAATCTCTTCCCCTTGCTGGCTTATTTGCTCAACAATTCACCAACTGGAAAAACAAGTGTAGAGTTATGGACTGGATTTAACATAGGGGTACTTTTAGCCTATGAGGAGCCAAACTATGCTAAAGGAAGCATCATTGGTTAGAATATTGCCATTATGTTCAAACTAACAGACATATTGTCATGTCATTAAAATGCATTGTAATTAAAAAATAGAAATATATATGAAGTGGTTTATTTATATTAAAGTTAGTGGGATGAAAACTCACAATTTAAAACCTGTTTTTCCAGCAAAGATATTTGATATTTGAATTACCAATTACATGTATTCTTTAATGTTTGAGAATAATACATGCAAAGGCTAAGTGAATTATAAACTGTGAGTAGTATCACTGCCCAAATCAATTATATTACAAAAAATAACAATATAACAGCATCCAGAGTCATAAGTTTAAGTTAAACACAACACCACACAAACACACACACACACACACACGACTAAATAGTTCCTTTTGTATAAGGGTAATTATATTTAATAATCATGAAACATGGATACATGAATTTAAATTTCCAATTCTTTGCTATTTTTCTGTGACAGCAACAAAACAAACAAGGCCAAGTACTAGGAAAAAAACCCACATAAATAATTATGAACTTTGAGAGTAAGGGAACAATTCAACCCAATTTAAATATCTCTAGCTATCTAAATAAAAGAAATAGCATCTAGGTGTAGAAAATGTGAACAAGAGTCAATTTCACACTGGGTTCAATAGAATGAAGCATTAAAAAACAACACTGGTGGTTCCAAAGGAGACAGAATATTTTAATTCATATTAGGACAACAGAAACACACTCCTGTGGTGAGGCTATGATTCCTCATATGTTTATTGAGAATTTCATGGACTCTCCTGATATCTACCCACACTGCAATTTCTACTAGATGCTAGATGACTGTGGCGAACTGAGAAACAATAATCTTGCTTCAACTGAACGAATGCATAGCTCCTTTGTGCTTTTACAAGAGATTTCTCTGATCTCTTTCAAGTCATGGATATGGTAAAACCTATAGATTTCCCAAACTTAGCATATAGATCCTCATCTCAACACATGCCCTTTTTTATGAGGATCTCATCTTCAAAAGGCATAGCAGTAGGTTCTTGGATGTAAGGGCAGGATCACAAAAGAATATGTAATGTTCTCAAATATTTTATCACCTGTTTAAGAAAAACAATCAAGCAATTATTTCAACAAATGCCCCAATCAAAGATTTATTTCACTGAATCATTATCTTCCTTTTCATTCACATAACATATGTGCCAAGAAGTATGATCAATGTGTTAGAGGTGTTATCTTCCTTAATTTTAAATATTTTATTAATGAGCCCATAACATATGTGCCAAGAAGTATGATCAATGTGTTAGAGGTGTTATCTTCCTCAATTTTAAATATTTTATTAATGAGCCCCAGCTAGTTTACTCAGTGGATAGAGCGTTGTCCTTCAGTCTGAAAGGTCCCAGGTTCGATTCTGGTCAAGAGCACATGCCCACGTTGCAGGCTCAACCCTCAATAGGGGGCATGCAGGAGACAGCCGATCAATGGTTCTCTCTCATCATTGATGTTTCTGTTTCTCTCCCCCTCTCCCTTCCTCTCTGAAATCAATAAAAAATATATTAAGAAAAAAATATTTTACTGAGAAAAAAGGCAAGGAGACATTATATAATTTGCCCAAGGTCACCTAACTAGCAAGGGTTAAAGTTAGGATTTGAACTTTGGCCACAGGATTTTAGAGGCCATACTCTAAACCACTACATTGTACAGCCCCTTATTTAAAAAAATGTATTTAAATAACTAATGGTATTTTATGTAAATGAGATTTCATATCCCAAATTAATCATTTATGGAATTGAGGAGATTCCAAATTAATCCTAATTTCACATACACACACCTGCTAAAGCCTAGTATATCTAGCAAATATTTGGTACTTATTATATATTTGCTGAGTCAACACATGAAAGAATACAATATGAATACCCAAATTAACTTAGACAGGGAGCTGTCATTATCTAAGGCTCATAGTTTTATGAAACACTAGCTTTTAATCTGTTTCAAGCTGATCTCAGTACTTTTGAAAGTGCAACAGTTCAATCACTATAAATGCCATAGGTACTGAGGTCATTATAATTGGTAAGTTCCATCATACCCATTAGATTGAGAGTTGATCAGAAAAAGATAATACCCAAATTTGAATAAAGCATTATGTATTTTTAAAGAAAATGTGATAATAATATAGTTACCGGAAGCATAAAATACAAATGAACATCACTGGCTAGAACTAAAAGTAGGTGCTATAGAAGTATTTGTTGACTGATGTCTAGGATCAGTAAATTAAGTTTTCTTTATGTGACTCTGACACTTTTAAAATGATACCTTAGTAAACCAAATCCATTCGGGAATTATCTTCAATTTTGATTTCACTGCGTCTTGTTTCATGACCAAAGGTTCTTTTTTTTTATTGCAGAAAGCAATTTAATAGGCCAATATTTAAATACAAAGCATGTGGTCAAAAGCTATTGACTGATGAGAGATTAGCCTATAAGCAGCATTTGGGGAATTAATGAAATTATAGTGAAGAACAAGGCAAATGCCAGTGGGGAGTAATTGAGAATGTCTGTATCTCTGTAACATCTGTGGAAATTTTCCAAGAGGGTTCCTCTAAGGAAAAGTCTAATTATTTCAGATAGCTCCTCTGTAAAGTCATAGCTCTGTAGTCTCTTGACAAGATGTATCACCTTTGGGAAAGGGCTGCAGTGGAGCTCTGAATGAGATGGAAAGTGCTGGCTGCCATGGAGAAAGTGATTGGGCTCTATAACTGCCTGTTCTGGAGGGTGGCAGAGAAGCCCCGTTGCTGAGACAGAACAAACCACAACAATTTGTTTCTAATATATTGAATAATAAGCCCAGGAGAGAAAGCTATTGCTTGTGCTTTTGTCCCCCCTCATTAATATAGTACTTAAGAAATGTCCTGCATACGCATGGAAATTGTTTTCAAAATAAAAATCTTAAATAAATACTTATAACACTACCTATTTCATTCGACACTCAACACCGAAGCCCTGAAGTGTAGACCAATCCCCAAAATATGCATGTTTGTATATTTCTTTCAGTAGGAAAGCAGGATAGAAAACTAGTAAATTAATTTTCTCTTCTAAAATTTTCATATGCTAGGTTCATCCAAAAAAATGTTGAAGACAGTAATTTGAAAAATATGACAAAATTGAATCACTGAGGTTTTTCTTTGAAGAATTTTAGGTAAACAATATTTTTAAATATTTCCATTGTCTAAGTTTCACCTGAAGATTTTGAATAACACAAAGTTCAGAAAGTCTGGCAGTAGAAGACAGTGTAGAGAAATAGGACTTTGAGATATATTAGATTTAGCACCTGAGGAACTACTCACTTTTTAAATAAAGTTTTCTACATTTTTAAAACAATTCTTTTCTCTGAATGTACATAAATGCCTTTCTTCCTTCCAATGGCTGTGACGCCTTCCTTAAATCTATATCTAGCCCAAATTTCCACTTTGTTTCCATATTTCCTTTATATTTTTGTTTATATGGCCTCCTTTTTTATTGCTCTCTATCTGTGCTTATATCCCCTAACATGGAAACCATGGAAGAGTATAAGACTAAATAAAATAAAAAAAAAACATAATTAAGAAATCCACCTAAAAAAGGAGAAAAGTTTCATTTATGTTTATGCAGAGAGGCAAAATTTTAGCCAGAGCAGCAAATATCAGCTTCTTTAATTCAGTGCCCTTTAAATATACATAAAAACCATAAGCTTTGCTTTAAAGTTATTTAAAATTTCAGAATGCATTTCATGCCATAAAATGAAAATCAATCATAAATCTAATTTTATGTTGACTATGTTTTCCCCAACTATCCAAAACTTCCTCCAACCTTTTCCTCAACGTGATGTGTCATTTTAAAGGGTCATTCATGATGTCATCCCTCATTGGAGAAGCACTTTACCAAATTTTACAAACAATTGAGCAAATAATTCCTTTTCTATATGTGGGTCTCTGGACTTCCATTTAGAAATCTTGTGAATATTTGGGACAAATACTGGGAATGGAAACCCAAGTGTTATGAATCAGAAATCAGACTGTAGGAGGAGGGCTTTACAATATTGGGGCACATCAAAGCCATATCCTTAGCCAAATGGTCAGTCTAACAATCTCATTCAAGCTTATATGGAATGATAGGAAGTCTACAGGGACAAATCACAACCATACATTTACCAAACACCTACTGACCTGATACAGCTCTGGTGCCTGTAAGCCTGTTGTACTACAGACACAGACACAGGATACATAAGGAAAAAAACGTGAGAAGAACCCAGAATACAACCACCTCAAATAAGGCAGAGGTGTTTTTTAAAGTCTTTCCCCCACTATTTTTGTAGTCTGATTGGTTTACATTGTAACAAAAGCATATGAGAAATTCAGCTTGATTAAGATGCCAGCTAGAAGGGTCTCAGATAGACTTTCAGCCATGGGCCAGGCTCAGGCTGCGAATTCCGCAATGAGGGTTACAACATACATGGGCTCCCGGCTTAGACAACATTCTAATTACAGGGCAGGGGTATGTTCTTTCCATAGGAATGTGGAGGATCAAAACGGTCTCAGAATCTGTGAATTGATGAAGAATTTCTACATTTCACTATGAGCAGGATGCTTGGTTGTAAGTAGACTGGTTGACTCTAAGGCTGAAAGATCAATACAGGAAAGAAGGAAATGTGTCCAGCCAAAGGATTGGATTTAAGAACCCCAAAATTAAACAATGCAGGTGGAGAGGTTCCAGACTGATAAACCAAATTCAAGTGTGGGAAACATAAAATATCAAGTGAAAGGAATTCAGGTACATAAACTCCTGAAATAACAAGGTCCCAGATGTGGGGTAGGATATATTAAATGACAAGATTTAATAGACTCACAGGCTAAAAAATGGTCCCCAAAGACGCCCTAGCTCCAATACCCAGAATCTGTCAGTATATTCCTTACACCATAAAAGGGATGCTACAGGTGTGACTAAATTAAGCATTTTGAGATGAGCATACTATCCTGGGTTATCTTAGACTCAGTGTAATCACAGAGGTCCTTCAAAGGAGGAGGCAGAAGCATCAGTCTATGTGACTGCAATCAGAGGGAGGGAAGGGCAGACGATGACAGAAGCAGTCAGAGTTTTCCCAGCCACAGGCTAAGAAAGATGGGAAGACTCTTGAAGCTGAAAAGGGCGAGTGAACAGAATATTCGCTAGCCCCTCCAGAAGGAATGCAGTCCTGCCAAACCATTTTAGGTTCCTGATCTCCAGAACAGAAAAGTCATACCTTTGTGTTGCTTTAAGCCTATTTGTGGGGATTTATTGTATCAGCAATTGGGAACTAACGCAATGGGATGGTGTAATGTGAGTCAGAGACCCAGGCAGGGAAACGCAATACAATATAAAATACGTGTAATAAATATGTAGGAACCACATATTTATCTAGAGGTAAGAAGAAGATAGGAAGGTAGGTACTGTGGGGTCTGGGCAGTCGGTCCAGGAAAAATCAATAAAACACGACCTGTCCTTATATTTGTGGCAAGGACTGCCTATATGTTTCCTTCCCGTGGATAAAGACAAGACTAAGTCAATAAATACCCCTGAATGGGCGAAGGGGTTATGATTATAGATGTCAGGAAAAACACTATCATGATCAACTAAAATACTAGGGTATTCTGAGAATGAATACCAGTGCCCTCTATAATGCTATCCTTAAAAGTTAGGGCACATGAAGTCCAAACATTGCTGACTTTTGTGCAATCTGCTATGGATGTACCCACCATCCATTCATTCATGAGAAGTATTGCTTTCTTTTCCTTTATGGGACAGAAGGAGTCATTACCCCCACCCTCTTACTTTTCTTTCCCTACCTTAGGCAGCTATTTTTCAGGTAAGTTTCCACTAAAATGCCCTTCATTATTCATTTTATATCTTAATAATTTAGCAAGAACATTGTCTTACATAGCTTCACTGCAGGTTGCTGGCATGAATAACTTTCAATAAGGGCTTCCTATCCACACTCTAATAACCCTCATATAAATAATTAAACACACTCAAGGCACTGGCACCCTGTTATTGTAAGTCTAGAGAGAAAAGTAAATAGTATTTTTTTTTCTACACAAGTGTTGTTTTTTCTGCCATCATAGTATACCCTAGGAATAGCTTCTAACTCACCCAGGCCTAAGTGTTTCTGAAGTTCTCCTCTTATAGCTAATGCCCCACTTGTAATGCTCCACTGGAAAAAGAAAGGCAAATGGAGGAATTGTCAGAATGAGATCCCTGAGTGAGATCAATTATAAGAAGCTTGTATAACTTCTTCCTCTCTAACTCTCTGATCCTGAGAGCTAAGTCTTCCTTCAGATCCTCCCGACAGGGTCAGCCCAGGATTGGGAAATGCACTCTCCATGTGCTGTGACTCAGGCTTGTCATGCCTGTGATGGTATTCCCAATCAATCACAGTGCAATTTGTTTCTAAATCTATCATAGCTCTATGTGCAGCCTCACAATCTTCATGCAAGCCAACTTCATTGGAGTTTATGTTCCTTGGTGGATTTCTCTTCACATTCAAATCTAAGACCAAGCCACAAGATTAGGAAGTGAGGGGGGCTATGTGTCAGCTATTCTCAAGCACAGTCCACTCTTGTGTCTGTCTCTGGGGTGCTTTTGTTGCTCATTCCATTTTTCAGACAGTTTTTTAACTGCATTCTTGGAGGACTGTCTCTGAATGTCATTGCTAGGTATTACGGGTGCTCATCCTGTCTCCTATTTTGAATCTATTAATGGTAAAGGATCACGATTAACTAACCTATTGGAACTGCCATCTGCCTTCTCCATTAGGGCACCTTTATTGACCTTAGAAGCTCTAATCATTTTCTTTCTCTAGTCTCAGACTTTGCATGAACTGAGCTTATACGTGGCAGCAATGTTCTCCTATTTATCATTCTCTCTTTATGCTGATTCCTCAGAGAATATGGGTAGTTATCAGACCTAATCATTCAATTCCTCCAAAACTCCTAGCTCAGGCTCACCTCCCCTAGAAGGTCTCATCACAATCTGACACAGATGTTCTCCCCATCAGCACATATCCTTGACGTTCAGCTCACAGAGAATGGCTCTATGATTCATATGCTAAGGATGAATGGAAGATGAACAAACAGCAGCACTTATTTTTTTTAGATTAAAATCTTTTTTCTTTTTCTTTATTAAGGTATTACATTTGTGTCCTTATCCCCCCATTGCCCTCCACCTCCCCCACTCATGCCGTCACCCCCCTGTTGTCTGTGTCTATTGGTTAGGCTTAAATGCATGCATACAAGTCCTTTGGTTGATCTCTCCCCATTACCCCATCTCTCCCCTACCTTCCCTCTGAGGTTTGATGGTCTGATCGATGTTTCTCTGTCTCTGGATCTGTTTTTGTTCATCAGTTTATGTTATTCACTATATTCCACAAATGACTGAGATCATGTGATATTTTTTTTTTCTGACTGGCTTATTTCACTTAGCATAATGCTCTCCAGTTCCATCCATGCTGTTTTTAAATGCTATTGAAATATCATGCATCCATGAACCGGGGCCTCTTACCTCTGAGTTAAGAGTATCTTAGAAATCAGAGGAGAACCAAGATGGCGGCATAGGTTAACGCCGGAGTTTGCTGCTTTGAACAACTACTTCAAAAGTGAAACTAAAACACAGAACGGACATCGCCCAGAACCACAGGAACGCTGGCTGAGTGGAAGTCCTACAACTAGGAGGAAAGAGAAACGCATACGGACACTCAGAGGAGGCGCAGTGCTGAAGTCAAATTCTGAGGTGCGGAGTGCGCGGAGCGGGCTGGCGGCGGAGGGCGCGGTTGGCGTTTTCAATCGGGAGGGAGTCGCAGACTCTGAGCTCCAGATACAGGCGAGTCTTTAGAGACCCAGGCTCAAACGGGAGAAGCGGACTGTCTGGCTTCGGTCAGAGCGAGTGCAGCTTTCTCTCCGAGCCTTGCAGCGGGTGCTGGGACTCAGAGAGGCAGAGCCCCTGGGGACAGGACTGAGAGCCGCCATAACTGCTCTCTCCGGCCCACCCTGTTGATCCTGTGCGACCCGCCCCGCCCAAGCCCTGCACAGAGGCATTTGCCGGATAGCCTCAGGCAAAGGCTAGATTAGCACCTCCCTAGAGGACAGAAGTTCTCTCACTGCTGACACAGCTGATTCTCATAGCCACTTGGCCTGGAGGTCAAACCCTCCCTGGAATTAGCTACAACAATCAAGATTTATCTATAAGACTGCGAACAAAGACCACTAGGGGGTGCACCAAAGAAGCATAACAAAATGCGGAGACAAAGAAACAGGACAAAATTGTCAATGGAAGAAATAGAGTTCAGAACCACACTTTTAAGGTCTCTCAAGAACTGTTTAGAAGCTGCCGATAGACTTAATGAGATCTACACGAAAACTAATAAGACCCTCGATCTTATATTGGGGAACCAACTAGAAATTAAGCACACACGGTCTGAAATAACGAATATTAAACAGACGCCCGACAGCAGACCAGAGGAGCGCAAGAATCAAGTCGATTTGAATTGCGAGGAAGCAAAAAACATCCAACGGGAAAAGCAAAATGAAAAAAGAATCCAAAAATGCGAGGATAGTGTAAGGAGCCTCTGGGACAGCTTCAAGCGTACCAACATCAGAATTATAGGGGTGCCAGAAGATGAGAGAGACCAAGATATTGAAAACCTATTTGAAGAAATAATGACAGAAAACTTCCCCCACCTGGTGAAAGAAATGGACTTACAGGTCCAAGAAGCGCGGAGAACCCCAAACAAAAGGAATCCAAAGAGGACCACACCAAGACACATCATAATTAAAATGCCAAGAGCAAAAGATAAAGAGAGAATCTTAAAAACAGCAAGAGAAAGTAACTCAGTTACCTACAAGGGAATACCCATACGACTGTCAGCTGATTTCTCAACAGAAACTTTGCAGGCCAGAAGGGAGTGGCAAGAAATATTCAAAGTGATGAATACCAAGAAACTACAACCAAGATTACTTTATCCAGCAAAGCTATCATTCAGAATTGAAGGTCAGATAAAGAGCTTCACAGATAAGGAAAAGCTAAAGGAGTTCATCACCACCAAACCAGGATTATATGAAATGCTGAAAGGTATCCTTTAAGAAGAGGAAGAGGAAGAAAAAGGTAAAGATACAAATTATGAACAACAAATATGCATCTATCAACAAGTGAATCTAAGAATCAAGTGAATAAATAATCTGATGAACAGAATGAACTGTTGATTATAATAGAATCAGGGACATAGAAAGGGAATGGACTGACTATTCTTGGGGGGAAAAGGGGTGTGGGAGATGTGGGAAGAGACTGGACAAAAATCGTGCACCTATGGATGAGGACAGTGGGTGGGGAGTGAGGGCGGAGGGTGGGGCGGGAACTGGGAGGAGGGGAGTTATGGGGGGGAAAAAAAAGGAACAAATGTAATAATCTGAACAATAAAGATTTAATTAAAAAAAAAAAAAAAAGAGTATCTTAGAAATCATCTCTGAGTTTTCTCTATATCATGTAGTTGCTCTGATGATTAATTAGAGAGAGATCTGAAGGCATTACTAAAAACCATGAAATCATTATGTTGTGTCCTGCTGTTGTAAAAACATAAACTTCAGTACTGTAGAGTAATAGCTTATTATTCATAGGACAGTTCATTGTAGTATGTGCACTGATGGTCATTGACTCCAATTTTGTGGGAAGTAAATTTAGTCAATCAAATGGGATTTTGCAGATTTGAAGACCACTGACATCTATTTACTTACAGATACCTTAGCCTTTGCTTACACAAACCATCATTTTTTTTTGTTTATTAAACTTATTTCAATTTTACTTGTTTATTTTTTTAAAAATTCTGGGGGTGACATTGGTTAATAAAATTATATAGGTTTCAAGTGTACAATTCTATAATACATCATCTATATATTTTATTGCTTATTTGCTACCCCAAATCAAGTCTCCTTCCATCACCATTTATCCCACCCCCTTTTCCCTCTGGTAATCACCATACTGTTGTCTGGTGTATGAGGGTGGATTTTTGTTGTTGTTGTTGTTGTTTGTTTGTTGTGCTTAATCCTTTAACCTATTTTCATGCAGTCCTCAAAGCCACCCCTGACAGCTGTCAGTCTGTTCTCTGTATTTATGAGTCATTTTTCATTTTGTTTGCTTATTTTGTTTAGTAGATTTCACATATAAGTGAAATATGGTACTATCTCTGACCTGCACTTGGAGAGTATTATACACCCAACATCTTTATTCAATGTTAAAAGTGACTAAGAGGCAGTTGGCCAGGAAAGAAATTTCCTCTCCTATACTTTGAAGTTCCAGATTTCCATTTTACCCTATCTGTTGCAATTTTCAGGAGGAATAAATAAGGAATCTTGGAAATCAAAACTAATTTTGGCGACCATCTTCACTCAATTATTTCTGAACAAGTTTTGTCATATTTAGAGAAATGCATAAATACATGCATATTGATATACAAAAATATACAGGCATTCCTTGCTTGGCATGTTTTAATATGCATGAATTTCAGTTACCGTGGTTTAAAGAAGTCACAACAGTCTCTCAACAGTTTGGTCCAAATCTTGGTTATATCAAGATATATTAATTGTTAGTATTACATAAAGTATGAATTTCACGGCTAGCTCTCAGTCCACAACTCATTATGTGAATAACATACACACAACGCGATCAGTGAGTAATTACATCATTTCCCTCCAAGTCTGTCAACATTATTTACCCCGCATTTGTTTGTTGTTCAAGTTAACACATAGACGGCGAAATGTGTAATTATGTTGCCTTCTTGTCTCCCAGTGATGAACCTTACATGAAATTTTACAAAAATGGGTAACTGACAGAGGGTATTAGTGAAGGAAGATGAAAGTGCAACAAAGAAATGAAAGGAAAGGCTGAGAGGTGAAATTTAAATAGAACATAAATAGATTTAGAGAAGAAATGCTGACCAAAGAGTTCATTCTGCTACTCTTACAGAGATGGGCAGAGGAAGTCGGTGAATGCAGACTGTGGGCACATGTAGGGAGCATAGCTGTGATGAAAAGGGCGAAGGCATCCTAGAGGAAATGACATTGACCAAAACACCTTAAAAGAAGTCCCAGACATATCTCACAACACTGAATGCAAAAGGATTAGAAGTTGATCCAACTTAGGAAAGAACATGATAGTTTACCAAGCCTTAGGCTGCAATTATGTAACAACAAGAAGGCTAACACAGTTCAAACTCTCCTGGAGAGTTCATTCCTTTTTAAAAAGAAGTTAGACACTTAATTTCTCAGTGTTTCTAATTTTTAAATTATAATGTGCTAAGTAAGTATCCGTTTTGCTAATTTTTATTCTCCATATAACCAACAGTAAGAACGACTTTGGTGTACGAAGAAAAAGTCAGTAAAGGTCACAGGCCATTTGTAAACTCTCTCGTTGACTATTGAGATCACTTGTATAGTTTCAGCTTCCATGGACATTTCATAGTCCTGACCTGCTACTAGGAAGCAAGGGTTTTCTACTTATGCTATAACGCATGTACTCACTTGGAGATCAGATAATTTAGCCAGGTTTGCTTAAAAGATGCTCAAATGTTGAATCAATGGTAAGATAACTTACTCATTAAAAAGTAAATACATTTCAAAATCTTATGTTCTGAAGGGCAGAAGCAGGGAAGGAATGGCAGAAACCATGTAACCTGTCATGACTTATAAGAGAAGAATTGTGAAAAAGGCTCTGCCCTAAAGACTGGACAATTGAGGTCTGAAAATGTGGTTGGATAAAGAAAGAGCTGGGCCCTAGCCAGTTTGGCTCAGTGGATAGAGTGTTGGCCCATGGACTAAAGGGTCCTGGGTTCGATTCTGGTCAAAGGCACGTACGTACCTCTGTTGCAGTCTCCTGGCCCTGGTCAGGGGTATAAGGGGAGGCAACCAATTGATGTGTCTCTCTCACATCATCGGTGTTTTTCTCTATCTCTTCCTCTGCCTTCCACTCTGTCTAAAAATCAGTGGAAACAATATCCTGGGGTGAGGAAAAAAACATGGAAAGATCTGGAATAAAAGAATGAAACTATGTTCAGTGAAGTATGTGGGGTAAAGGAGAGACAAATACTTCTGTAATCATCCCTGGGCCCTCATTCTTCCCTATGCTTGATATCAACTGAAGAAAAAACACGGGAAACATGTTTCTTCTCTCTTTCCACCTGGACCCCTTAAAATCAATGCACTGATTCTGTGTTCTTATTTACTTAATGGAAAATTAGTTTTGGACTTGGTAATATAGAGTCAGTAAGAAAGACATTGTAAACATGTTGGGATCAATGAGATCCTGAGAAAGTACTGTAATCACATTCCCAGTGGATGAATTAAACCATCTCTTAACCTTTTGTGAGGATCCATCTATTTGTTCTTCTTTACAACACAGTAAAACATGAGACAAGGTCTACCTTAGTTTTGTAAATTGCATTATGTTGAGTACTATTGAGGGTTTAAAAAAACTAATTTATGATGTTCTCAGAATAATTTCCTATGTGCATCCAAGGGAGTAATCAATATACCTTCATTTTAAATTGAATGCTGTGTTCAGCAACTCCCACAGTTCTATAATTTCCAATTTTTATCTCTGAATTCAAATAAGAAGCAAATTTTTATAAGTGGACACAATGTGCAGAATAATGAATTTCTTGCTAGAGAAGAACACTGTGGTGATGATTTTGTTTCTTGGGGTTGGGAAGTGGAAGAGCCTGTGGTAATCATTCCCACCTGCCTTTTCAGAATCCTGGACCTGATTTATTTTCTGAGCAAGTGGCGTGATGAGATTACTCCCGGCGTAGATCACTCTTTTGCTAAGGCAGCCGCCAGCCCGCACTGTAGGGCAGAACACCACTATCTCGAACTTGAGCACAATAATGACACTGTGCTTAATATTCACTCTCATAGGGCCCATGCTAGCCAGCTCTCTCCCTGTTCATTCCAAGCCTGTTGGTGTTGGGGTATGGACGATCTTACTTCTGACTTTGTCTTTGACCTTGGAGTCAGACCACTGAGTCTCAGTTACTTCAATAGTGAAGCAAATGCTTGATGTTTACCTCTCAGGTGAAAGTCTCTGACTCTTATCAGAGTCAAGTTGATACATAAAATTAACCATCATAGAGAGATGGTAGATAGATAGATAGACAGACAG
Organism: Myotis daubentonii; assembly: GCF_963259705.1. NCBI lineage: Eukaryota > Metazoa > Chordata > Mammalia > Chiroptera > Vespertilionidae > Myotis > Myotis daubentonii. The sequence goes on along the minus strand of NC_081851.1, from coordinate 63,547,686 downwards.
ATAGATGATAGATAGATAGATGATAGATTTTTCATGTTCAGCATGTATACTACCAACACTACTCAGGGAAAAATAAATGTATAAAATCTTTTATGTGAGACTAACTTTTAAAATCAAGCACATATTTAGTCCTGCCCATTTGAGGGTAAAATATATAGAACTTATCATTAGACACAACAGAGGAGAAACCCATTAGTACCTTCATTTTTGGGGAAAAAGTAAAATAATATTTTTGTCTGGAAATATCAAGGAAGTATAGAGAAAAGGAGTAGCAAGGAAAACCAATAAATGTATTCGACGCAGCCGAACATTGGCAGATACAGGGAATTATCAGGCAAGACTGACAAAAAATGTGATAAGTAAAGAAAGATGTTAACTTAGAAATAAAGAAAAACATCAACCTCTGCTGGTGCCTGTGTAGCAGGAACAACCCATAAAAAGGGCCTCATGCAGTGGTTTCTTATTACTGGCTCTGTTTTCAGAGTCCCTGCTGCAGACTGTGCTCATCCAGGCAGAGTAGGAAAGACATGATTGAATGATTAGCCAATAAATGAGATTCATGCAAGTGGCCTCTAGGAAAATGCTCAAGTCAAAATAAATAATTACTTGTTCTATGTACTGGGTGAATTTTGTCAAGCTAAATAATGCTTGTAGCCTACATTTTGCTTCACACCTCCCTACATGCACACATATACACATGCCTAAGCCCAAGCAAAGTAGACAAGTACATTTTGAATGTGCTCCTTCTTTCTGACACTCACATGCATTTTTTATCCCTCTCCTACCCCAACTCCTGGCAACCACTGATCTTCTTACTATTTGCAGAGTTTTGCCTTATCCACAGTGTCATATAGCTGAAATCCTACATTGGCTCCTTTTACTTCATAGTATGCATTTCAGGTTCCTCCATGTCTATTTTTGTCTTGATAACTCATTTCTTTTTAGTGCTGAATAATATCCTTTCTTTGGATGTACCATTGTTTATTTATCCATTCACCTACTGAAGGACATGTTGGTTTCTTCCCAGTTTTGGCAGTTATGAATAAATCTGCTATAATTCTATGAGTGTGCAGATTTTTTCATAGATATAAGTTTTCGAACTACCTATCAAGGGACACTTAGGTTGCTTCCATATCTTGGTCATTGTAAATAATGCTGCAATAAATGTAGAGGTGCATATATATTTTCAAATTAGTGTTTGATTTCTTCAGCTAAATATCCAGAAATGGGATAACTGGGTCATATGGTATTTCTATTTTTAATATTTTCAGGAAACTCCAAATGGTTTTCCATAGTGGCTGCATCAGTTTATAATTCCACCAATAGTGTGTGAGGATTCCTGTTCCCCCGCATCCTCATAGACCCTTATTATTTGTTGTCTTTTTTTTTATAACAGCCATTATTACAGATATGAGGTCTATCAGAATAGACATTCCTCCAAAGAGGACATAGATCTGGCCAACAGACTCATGAAAAGACGATCAACACTACTAACCATTAGGAAGGAAATTTTCATTGATGTGGATTGTTTCTGGATTAAACTAATCATATTTAAAAAGTTATTGTCACAGTTCGTGACAGATGCACCCACTGAAACACACCTTTCATGTACAAGATGTACAAATGAGATTGCTTTTATTTTATTGAGTTAGATAGTTTCTACACTAGTTTCTGAGAGTTGAATTGCAAACCAAAATATCCCTTTTATTACAGGGATGTATATTATTGGCATGCTTTGGATTTATCCCGTTTCTTACCTACATTTCCCCCAATATATTAGTTTTACTTACTAAAATATTAATAGTGGCTATCTTTAGTTTAAGAAAATGTGTACTTAACTATATTCATATACAAACATTCCAAAATTTTGTATTGAAAGCAAGTTAGTTGCAGAAAAGATTGGGAGAACGAATGTAATAAAGTTTTGTCTATAAGTAGATTATCACTAATTATGTAGTTTTTTATTTTTATTTTTATTGAATTCACTGGGGTGACATTGGTTAACAAAACCATACAGGTCTCAAGTATCCAACTCAACAAAACATCATCTTCATACTGCATCACATGCTTACCACCCAAAGTCAAGTCTCTTTTAGTCCCTATTTAGTCCCTATTTATCCCCGTCTGCTCATTTCCACCTTACCCCACAGCCTTTCACTCTGGCTATCACCTAATATATATATATTCCTTTACCTTTTGTCCCTCAGCCCCTCAAGCCCCATCCCAAAATCACACATTTCGATTCTGGTCAAGGGCATGTACCTTGGTTGCGGGCACATCCCCAGTGGGGATTGTGCAGGAGTCAGCTGATCGGTGTTTCTCTCTCATCGATGTTTCTAACTCTCTATCCCTCTCCCTTCCTCTCTGTGAAAAATCAATAAAATATATTTAAAAAAATAAATAGTTGAATTGATCTCTAAAATTTTTTCTTTTCATATCACTGATTTGTATGTATGACCATGATAATATTACCAGTGACTAAATAAACCATGTTGATCTTAATATACCTGTATTTTAGAAAGGTCACTGAATTGTCATTGTACAATAAAGGATTCAGGAAATAAGACCTTGGGGGTTCATTTTTCCTCTCTTTGTGTGGAGTTGAACAATTTGGTTCATATTGTAAAAGGGCAAATTTGCATATACTTAATATTTAGGTTTGGGTTAAGATATTAGGCCTCCTCTTACCTCTCTTCCTGAAATCAAAAGCAAGGCATCTTGCCTCTTCAACTGGATGCTTAATAAAAGTAAAAATTGCGACTCCTGTGAATCATTGAAAGGTCTCTTAACACTGCATGTATTCTACACACATCTTCAAGTCTGCTGGAAACCTTGTTTCCTAACCAAAGCCTGCATACTAATAATGTAGAAAGTCTGACATTATTCAGGCCACATAAGGACTGCTTTTATCCTGAAATACCACCTTGTAAAGATACCAAACACAGTAAGTCCTATGTAAAAGGTAGATATTAAAAATAATGCCACTGCCTCATCCAGGAACTGGGTCGTTTTCTGGATCAAATTTTAGTTGATTGTGAGAAAGAGATATTACATATCAGAGTTAGTCATAAATGTAGACAAAAATAGGCAGATGTTACATGAGGAATGCTGTGTTATTAGTATCTAAGCCAAACTGGCATAAGCAATGTGCAAGAGTTCCTGAAATTCCTTCTTCTGGAGTTATTAATGTGGGTTATTATTGTCTCCAGAGAGTTCTTATTAAAAATAATTATTAACTTGTAAAAGAGCATTGATTTATTATCATAAATTATTAATGAGATTGGTTAGGTTTAACTTTGGGGAGAAGGCATAAGGATATAGAAGAGAATCCCTAGGAAATTACCTTTAGGGTTTGTATACAAGACAATTTGTAGAATGATCCTTTGGAGCTAGGATACCTCAATATTTTTTTTCTTATTAGAATCATTTAAAATGGAATTAATAATGGGAAGGGCAAAAAAGTAATATTTATTGAGTTTCACATGATTTGGATGATATTGATGAATAAATATATAGATATAGTTCTGATCTAAAACATAAAAATAATGAACTATGCAGATTTGATTATATACTTGAATTAAGGGAAATTGTAAGACTTCCCACAAGTTGTTTTTTTCTTCAGTTACATGAAGGAGTTTACTACTTGCCAAAGGTCATATCCTGGCACTATGGCAGACTAGGAATATAAATGTTAGGCTTTTTGATTCAGAGAACAATAATTTTTATTAATGAAATAAGTTACATTTTTAAAGTCAAAAAGTTAATTTACTTTAATTCTAAGGAAAGCAGAGTAAAGAAAATTCTGATGTTCCTGTCTTTTTGTTGTTGTTAATCTTCACCCAAAGTTGTATTCCCATTGATTTTTAGAGAGTGGGAGAGAGAGACACACAGGGAAACATCGATGTGAGAGAGACACATCAATTGGTTGCCTCTTGCAGGCACCCTGACCAGGGCTGGAGAACCTGCAGCCTCTCCAACCAAGGTACATGCCCTTGACCAGAATCAAACCTGGGACCCTTCAGTCTGCAGGCCGATGCTCCATCCATTGAGCAAAACTATCTAGGGCTGGTGTTCCTGTCTGGATTATTTCCTGTAGAGAAGCAGAGAACTGTTTCATAAGTATTTTAATTTTATGCAACACCTTCTAAAATAGAGAGTGAACTTTTAGCAGGGGAGTTATCATGACTTTTCCATTTATTTAATTAAACTGAATTGTTGAAAAACATGCAGTGTGAGCTCTTCCACCTCTTCATCTCAAACCCACCAGCCAGTCTTCACATTTAATTAGATTTGTGTTTATAAAGTCCTCCTGTCCCCCAGCAACTCAAAGAAGACATAACTAACACAAAATCACTACATGTCAGCCTCCGGAGAGCTGAGGGTTCTTCACAAGAACCAGGATCTCTGCCCAATTCTCCAGCCCACACCGATACACCATAGGACACCAGTTATATTGCTGATCTTATGAAATATGTCTCAAATGCATGTAAGACCTTGCTTTTATTTCATTTCTTTTCTATGATCAAGAGAAAAAATGACCAATGTTCAGTTGTGCACTTGAAAACAAAATGTTCCCATTAATCCATATAAAGACTTAGTTGAAAAATGTTTAGTGCCCATTATACATTTGGCTCTTTTCCAGATCTTGGATACCAAGAACAAGAAACAAACAAAACAAAACAATCATGACTCTTGTGTGGCTTACATTCTAGCAGGGGAGACAGAAAATAAATACAAGCAAGAAGTAATGCAAAGTACAGTAGATACTTATAAATGCTTTGCAGGCAAATAATAAAGGCAGAGGGATAATGGCAGTTAAGGAAATATTCTTGAGTGGATTCTGAATGGAAAATGGATTCCCTCTCAAAGAAAAATTCAAAAAAAAAAAAAAAAGCTGCAACGTTTCCTGTGAAAAACTATAAAAATGTCCCCTGGATTCAGCACAGTGAGAATCCCAGACAGGAGGCATGACAGGAGGGCGGGCAGGGAAGCTGGGAGAGATAAGGATTCCTGTGTAACAGGTTTACGTGCAATTTCACTGAAGCTTCTGGATTTTAAGTGCAGGTATAGTGCCACTGCTCCCAAACCCTGTCTTGGCCACTTGTCTTCACTGATCTGAAAAAGCACTTGATCTGTGCTTGTCAGGTTTTTCCACTAAGAGGTGCAATTGGAGGTACAGGGTATCTGAAGTCCTAGAAGTCATTACTGCCCTGGCTTTCCTACGCTCATTCCTACTGAGAACTTAGACTTACAGTTGAAATAAATCAGGAAGCATGACATATGGAGGAAGAGCTCCTGACAGTCATCGTTTGTTGGGGGCTAATGATATCTACTTTTGAACTTGTGCACAGGTGGCTTACTGAGACTAGATAAAGGGAAGGCTTCATTTGTGTGCCCGTGTTCTCAGGAGGGAGGTTGCTGGCTATAAGAATGTAATGTATGGGTGTAGACAGCAAAAGGCTTTTATCTAACACTGTTGTAGAAGGTCATCAGGCTGAAATTTGCTAATGCTTTCGTATAATGTAATTGCCTTCGACCAATTGGAGGATGGGCTTGGGGACTGGGGATCATGGCGCTGATGATCTCATTCTGCCCATACTTCCTCCCCTGGCACCAGAGCTAACCAGAATGTGCCTCTCCTGACTCCTGAGCCCCAAGTTTCTCACTGTGGAAGCCCCAAGCTTCAAACATCACTTCTAAGAGAAATTCTTTCTCCCCTCTTTCCCACTCACATTTGATCAGATCTGAATTCATCTCATTGGATACTTTTCCTTCCCTCTTTGCTCTATTGCAATGATTTTTAACCTTTTTTCATCTCATGGCACACACACATAAACTAATTACTAAAATTCTGTGGCACGCCAAATCTTTTATATATATATATATATATATATATATATATATATATATATATATATATATATATATATAATTTGCAGATCTGACAAAGAAAGGTATAATTTTTATTTATTTACCAAAAAATAGTAGCAATTACATAGACTTGTTTCAAAGTCAATTTTTAAAAAAATCAGGTGCCTATAATTATATATAAGGATTTCTAGCACCAAGAATTAACCAATCAGATGCAATCTTATTATGTGACATGATTAATAACCTGCAACTCTATTAGATGACCTATATATTTATGGTTCAAGACAGGGCACTCACACTGGATGGCTATTGTTGTACTGGCTGTTGCCATTTTTATAATTTGACAATCTAAGGAAAAAGAGGTCAATGCCTCTGAATAGTCAGGTATTGCATGTTTAAAGATTTCTTGTGGCATGTTGGTTGAAAATTGCTGGTCTACTGCAGTCCTCAAATCTTTGACACTTTCCCATAGCCCTCTCCTGGTCAACTTGTTTCAGTGTCATTCACAACCCATCTCTGATAATTACCCAGTCTGTAACACTAATCTTATCCTCTCCCAGGAGCACCAATCATATGGCTTCAAATGATGGATTCTGAATGTGCAAGTTTATGTTCAATCAACTCAGAATTCAGGCAAAAAAGCTCCCCCTTCCTCTGAGGGAAGTCCATGGTTCCAGCTAGCTAGGCGCACAATGTTGACATTCCCTTCCATTCATGATGATTTAGTTAGAATCCATCACCATGTCATATTGCTGATGTTTCATCCACACCTCTTTCTCAGTTCTACTCTCAGCACATCCTTCTCAGATTGTGCTTTGACCTCTACACATACAGCTTATTTAAGCCCTGCTCTTAGAAAATCACTTCTCATCTCAAAACCTTTCAGCAGCTCTCAATTCAAAATCCTTGATTTACTTTCAAGTCTTCTTCAACCTATCTATTTTAATTCTCCTTTACTCTTAAATGATCTATTCTCTGCCTCCCCAAATTGAGTAAACTTTTAAATCTCCAGGCACCACTCACTTGTCCATTGGTTATAAATAACTACTAAAGTTTTATCTCTATCCCCTCTGAACCATTACCTACTGTTGGTAAAAAACAAAACAAAACAAAACAAAACAAAAAACAACTTTAGTATTTAAATATTGGTACCTGGATATATTCACAATGTGTGAGGATAATGTAAAAATGCATAATTATTCTGGCTTACTGTGTGCTATTCTTGAGAATCCTTCTATATTCTAAGTTTGCTAAAAATGGGCAATGCTATTTTACAGATAGCTAAGTAGCTAGCTAGATAGATAAATATACACTGCCAAAAAATTGCAATTGCATCAAAAACAGAGTCAATTACAGAAGCTTTTTGGGTAGTTTTGTTGGTTGATGTATGTAGTACACACAATTTTTCCTCAGGGATTCTGATGCACATAAATAAGTCTATATTTCTATCATAAATAATTTCAATATTTCAAAACATGTTACCTTTGATTGAATTTGTTTATCTTTGAGGCCACAGGCTGGGAGGGGGCAGAAAAGCTCCTGTCCTCTGAGGCCTACATCTCGATCAGATTGGTAATTATATGGGTGAATATATGTGGAAAAATAAGATTTACTTAATATTTGCATATTTTTTCAGTATGAGATTACCTCAATAAATAAGTTTTAAAATATTTAAACCACATGAGTGAATCACCTTAACACCCACTAGTGGATAAAAATATAAATTTGGGGTAGAGAATGTAATACTGTAGAAATAATGACACTCTATAAACTATTTCATTGTTTAAGTTAGAATTGCCATTTTCATGGCTTTTGAAGCACCCTATAATCATTAAAGATCTAAAATAAAAACTTAAAAGTCTAAATGTAATTGTATATATAGCTTCTAGTAAGAAATATTCAATAAAGTAATGGCATGAAATATGGAATGCACTTCTGTTGAAAAGTAATGGGAAGGTAATGATACTACGTTACATTTATATAATGCCCAAAGGCATAGGGAGCACTGTGATATTTCTAATTTGGCGTCTATAACCATGCTATGAGCTAGTCAAGACAAATAGTTTTGTCCTTATTTCAAAGAGAATACTGAAGTCTAAAAAAGATATGTTGTTAGCTCAAAGCCTGTAATATGTTAATGATCATCTAACAAATTTCTAAATACTTGTACAGATTATGCCTTTATTAGATCATACATACCGTGTCATAACCATTTATAAACAGGTAAACATTTGTAAACTCATGTGGAGGAGTAGGACTAGATTATAAGCAGAATGATGTTTGTTTTTAATTGTTTTATGCTCTCGCTTTCCTTTTTCTGCCTCCGGCCCAAGATGCCCCCGTGTTATTCACAGTTCTTCTCTGGCATTTTCCCTGGGTGAGCATAATACCATTAGATGTCTCTGATACTTCACCTTGCTGACTCCTGGTCTCTGTCACAATCTGACTCACCTTTGTGTTTGAGGCCATGTTTGCTTAACCATTTTGATAAGAAACTTGCTATGAAAATTATGTTTGTTTGTTTTTTACCAGTATATTGTACTCTGTTTTCCATCGGTTAGCTTGCTCTCCTAAAATTAAAACTGTCTGTGGAGGTTTCTGAGAGTGAGAACATAATATCTCTATTTCCAGGATAGGCAGCATTATCTTGAAAGAGTTTCTGGCCCAAGTTCCTGACCCCTGGGTTGCACTGAAGACAGAGCTGAAGAACCAATCCAGGGAAATGCTAGCTCTCTTGGCACTCCACTCTGATCTCAGAGCTCTAGAATCAAAGATGAGTCCCAAGGAAGCAACTCTCTTGCTCTGAATGAGATGAGAGGGAGAGAGAAGGCGAGGGGAAGAGAAAAGAATGGAAACATAAACTTTTATATTCAATCTGTTTCAATACCACACATTATGTAGCTCCTGGAAAACTCCATTGTGCACTTGTGAGAGAAAAAGAGTGAAGATAATGTCTTGATATTATTATGAAAGTAAATTTGATGTTGTGAACCTTTGAAAGGAGTCACACCTTGAGCAAAAATAACCTGGGTCTGGGAGATGGCAGATCTTGAATGGTCAGCAAGGGTGTTGGGAGCGATGACTGCTGGGCCAATGTGAGCACAAACAGGGGTTCCCCACGATGGCTGGCTGGTCATCCCCACCAAGAGCCCGGAGGGAGGTGCCTGACGGTGGGCTTCAGAATGGCCTATCCTGAGACAGCTGGCTTGCTACCCCCAGGCCAGATAGGTGTTTCCTGTGTGGGCAACAATTCTTAGTAGTATACTTATATGTTCATATGACCTTATTGCCTTGATCAAAAAGAGTAAGACTTGCATTCATTTTTGATATCCCATAAGTATTCACGTGAATATGAGGCAGAATCCTCAGCTATCCCTTAAAAAATTCACAGCAGGCTTAGACATACAAGCCTGCCAGAGAAGAGAAATGAAATATTAAGAAATATCTTTAAACCTAACATGTAAAAATTATGTATATATCTCAGAATATGGGTGAAAGGAGATATTTATGATAGGTGGGATTCAGGTAAGAGGGGTTCTGGAGTTTGAATGATTACACACCAATTAATTTTTCAACTTATGTCATCAGTTAATTTTCTAACCTTTGTCTGTGCACATATAATCACAAAATGGAAGTACTTTCACTATAAAACAAGTCCAAGAGAGAGAAGGGAAGAAGGGTGATCAGGGGGAAAAAAATCAATTGGACTTTCCTTAATGGTCACACAATTCCAAAGCTAGAACTACTTTTTGCATACTGTTGACAGGTTGCCAAAATTTTCTTTTTCTGCAAAAACATGTTCACTTTTATTTCAGATTATGATGCGTGAGTGCCAAATGTCTGCATTCTTCAGTTGTACACCAACAAATGTCTGTTCTTAACGGATGTTTTACCCAGCAGGGGCCCTTACAGCCCTCAGCTCCAGATTGCAGACCAAATCCACAGAGCACATAGCATTGGGAAAATGTATGCGACCTGTTCTTCATACTTTCTCTACGGGAAGCTTATTGCCCTCCCCTCTGGATTCTTTACTTTGATGTGGAGATTTCAGAAACAAATAATTGCATTTGAGTTTAAAAAATCATTCTTTGGCAAAATAAAATCAATTAAGTCATTTACAAAAAAATATCTGTGCTGCTGCTTTACCAGTTAGCTTCAGTGGGTTGACTGAGATGTTGATAATGTATGCATGCTAAAACAACAGAAAAGAGGAGCGGAAGTAAAAAATGTACTCAGACCCTTAGCTCAGCCAAGGCAACATTATCTTATGGACCAATCATTCCTTAATATGTTGGTGCTTTCAACACCAGTCAACTCAATCCAGGCTCAACCAGAATTTCTTTATCTGTTCACTAGCCAGACAATCAATCTTGTGAAATCCCTTTTGTGTAGGACATAAAAGATGAAATCTGCATTGCTTGAATAAGACATGTATTATTTTCTTTCATATTACGGGAAAAGTCTTTGCTCATATTTTTTTTTTTTTTTTAGTAAAGGAAGGTGAAAGCTAATCAGTTTAAGAACACAACTGTAGCTTTCTGTAGTCATGCTACTGCTAGGAGTATGGACTTTTAAAAAGTTGTATCTTACTGTGATAAGAACAATTAACATGAGCTCTATCCTCTTAGAATACTTTTTTAAAAAAAATCCTCACCTGAGGATATTTTTCCATCGATTTTTAGAAAGAGTGGAAGAGAGGGAAAGACAGACAGAAATATCAATGTGAGAGAAACGCATCGATTGGTTGCCTCCTGCATGCTCCCTGACCAGGGTCTGATCTGGGGAGAAGCCTGAAACCTAGGTATGTGCCCTTGATTGGAATTGAAACTGGGACCCTTTGGTTCACAGGCCAACGCTCTATCCACTGAGCCAAACTGGCTACGGCATAGAAGACTTTTTAAGTGTATAGAAAAACCATTGCTTACTAGAAGTATAATATTATACTGCAGATCACTAGAACTTGTTCAAATTAAACTTCATGATTACTTTGAGAAATCTCCCTTCTCTATGCAGTGCCCTTCATCATCTATCTTTCATACATCTTTCCAATCTTGCTTTGATTCCCATAAATTCTATTTCTTTAAAACATTTCCTGCCCTGACCGGTTTGGCCCAGTGAATAGAGCATCAGCCTGCGGACTGAAGGGTCCCAGGTTCGATTCCGGTCAAGGGCATGTACCTTGGTTGCGGGCACATCCCCAGTGGGGGGTGTGCAGGAGGCAGCTGATCGATATTTCTCTCTCATCAATGTTTCTGGCTCTCTCTCCCTCTCCCTTCCTCTCTGTCAAAAAATCAATAAAATATATTAAAAAAAAACAAAACATTTCCTAACTATTTCTTGGCTTGGTCAGTTCTAACTATTTCTAGACTAGCACTTCTCTGCATTCCAGAACCACTATGCTCAAATATTGCTGGGTTAATGCAATACTTCTTACACGTCTATACCTCTATTTATGTCTCTCCTCACCAGTAAAGGAGAAAACGCTATTCAAACATTCCTTATAATTATTACTACAACTACTTAGGATGTTCATGTAGAAATTAGCTAAAGAATACAAAAATGTGTTACTTCTTTCAGAGTCTTCTATCAGTGTGTCAGAGAACACCAGAGCTGCTGCTGTCCCCAAAGTCTCAGATCTATGTAGGACAGGTCCATTTCTTAGTGTGGAAAATTGGTAGGATGGTGTCTGCAAGAGGTTGTGAAATGGCCTTGGGAATAAGCTCTCCATATGTTTCCTGATTCAGAGTGAATTGGGTCTATAAATCAATTGGGGGGAGTATTTTATTCTTAATACCAATATGTCTTCTAACACATGAAAATGGAGCATTGTCTCACTTGTTTGAGTCCATTTATTTATCTTTTCAGTGTAGTTTTCAACTTGAACTTTCAACTCCTAGTTATCTTTTATTAAGTTTATTCCTAAGTATCTTTTTAATATATTTTTATTGATTTCAGAGAGGAAGGGAGCGGGAGAGATAGAAACATCAGTGATGAGAGAAAATCACGGATTGGCTGCCTCCTGCATGTCTCACATCGGGGATTGAGCCGACAACCTGGGCATGTGCCCTGACTGGGAATCAAACCTTGACCTCTGGATTCATAGGTTGACGCTCAACCACTGAGCCATACCGGCTGGGCTAAGTATTTTTTGATGATACTGTGAATCTTAATTTTCTTATTGTTCCTACTATACAGAAATATAAATGGTTTTGTATATTGACACTGCATTCTGAAATCTTGCTAAATTCATTTATTAGTTCTAATAGTTTTTTTTGGATCTCAGGATTTTCTGCATGAATGGTTGTTCATCTGTAAGTAAGGAGAGTTTTACTTCTTCCTCTGCAATCTATATGAATTTTATTTATTTTCTTTCCTTACTGAATATGTTAGCACTTTCAGTATGACATTAAAATTGGTAAGAAAAGTCATTGTTGTTTTGTTTCTTATCATAGGTAGAACTAAGTATTGAGCTTTTCAGGATTTATTATGATATTAGTTGTTGGCTTTTTACAGATGCTCTTTATCAGGTGGTGAAAGTTTACTTCTATTTCTTGTTTACTAGGATCTTTTATCATGAAAGGATATTGCATTTTGTCAAATGTTTATTCTACATTAGTTGAGGTCATCTTAGATCCCCCCTCCATTTTATTCTAGTAATATGATTTATTATGCTCATTGACTTTTGGATGCTAAACCATCCTTGCATTCCTGGAAAAATTCTAGTTAGTCATGATGTTTTATCTTTTTATAGATTGAATTCATTGTGCTAATAATTAGGTAATGATTTTTCACCTATTTTCATGATGAGAATATTAATATAATTGCTTTAGTATTCTTTTGTTTTAACATTGCTTAGCATATGTCCTATACATTTGTTATCAACTCACATTTATAAACAGCATATAGATAGTTCTTTTAAAAAGTTATCTGTTCTAACACTTTTGCCTTTTAATTGATTAGTAAATCAACATTTAATGTAATTATTGATATGTTAATATTTGATCCACAATTTATTTTCTACTCATCCTCTCTGTTTTTCCCCTTATTTCCTGTGTTCCTATTTATTTATTTATTTGAAAATTTCAGAATTTTATATAATTTTTATACGCCTTTTACCCATTTTTCTCCATTTAAAAAATAATGGGTTCACAGCTGATTACAATATACATCCATACATTCTTAATTTTTCATATTTCACTTAACATTAATAATGTATCACTTCATGTAGGACACACCATGATCCCTGACTTTTATAGTGACGATAACATTTACAAAGCTATAGGAGGCATATTGAAAAGAAGCTGCTATTCACTACTGTGCTGTTCATGTCTTCCAATCAGCTTATCCTGAAAGGAAACAATGAATTTCTGAATTAAATGAAGCTCATTCTTTCTTTAATAACAAAAGTGCAGTGACAGATAAATTTAAAAAGCAATTTCAGAATAACACTTTAGCACGGCCTAACAAAGTGTCTCATTTCTGTTGCATGTTGTAGATAATTGAATGCTATACTTCATAATGAACTAATGGCACATGTCAGACAAAATGATAATATTTTGCACTTACATAGCATCTTTCTTCTAATGAGCTCAATAATAATTCAGTGGTCTATTTTTTCCTTAAAATAATTTAGAAGCATTTACATGGCTAATATCTTTTCATGCAAATTTCTTTCTACTGATGAGAAACTAGATAGTATCAAAGGTAAGATGAAAAGTTTGTTTTCCAATTAGAATAACAGATAACAGTAACAAGCCGAAAGCAAATGTTGAAGTTAATTAGGATACTTGTACTTTCTAGATAGTCTAGCAGCGGTTCTCAACCTGTGGGTCGCGACCCCTTTGGCGGTCAAACAACCTTTTCACAGGGGTCACCTAAGACCATCCTGCATATCAGATATTTACATTAGGATTCATAACAGTAGCAACATTACAGTTACGAAGTAGCAACGAAAATAATTTTATGGTTGGGTCACAATATGAGGAACTGTATTTAAAGGGCCAGAAGGTTGAGAATCACTGGTAGAGGATAACATCATATTTACAAAATAGAAAAGTATAAAATGTTCTTCAAAGAAACAATATAATTAATTTTTTTAGTGACATATAAAACCATAGAATAAAATATTTTAATATTTTATTATCTATATGAAATATTTAACTGTGCATTATTTATATTTTATATAATTCATTATTGAATTTTGACTGGAAGTCTTCTTATACATCATTATACATAATGTTATTCCTTAACTATTAATACTGTCTAGATTTATCATGTAGGTTCTACTGATGATTTTTTTAAAATGTATTTTATTGATTTTTTACAGAGAGGAAGGGAGAGGGATAGAGAGAAATATCAATGAGAGAGAAACATAGATCAGCTGCCTCCTGCACACTCCCTACTGGGTATGTGCCCACAACCAAAGTACATGCCCTTGACCGGAATCGAACCTGTAACCCTTGAGTCCGCAGGCCAATGCTCTATCCACTGAGCCAAATTGGTCAGGGCATCTACTGATGATGTTTTAAAAGAGAAAAAATGATGTAATTTCAAATACTGAGTGTATTTCTATGGTATCTTGGTACTTTCTTTGCTAATATTTTATCACTTATTTAATAACTTCTAAATCCTAGGAAGAGAATACATAAAAAGTAATTTCTATTTATGGGTAGTTATTAATTATTCCCAGAAGAATATAGGAAATATTTTGTTTACCAGTTCTTTAACTTCATGTGACTCACTCAAACGCTACTGGACTTTGTTTCCTGATTTATAAATGGCAACAGTTATACTATCTTTGTCTTCCTCAGAGGAATATTGAATCAAATGTCAAAAATATAAGAGAACTTTGAAAATATAAATAAGGAACAGAAATCAAGTCCAAATATCTAATTTTGATGTAGGAGTCCTCTACGATTCCTACCCCCTACACACACACACACAAACACACACATACACACACACACACACAATCTTTATCCCATGGAATACGGTTTCTCTCAGCCATTCGTGGCCGTTTAATTGGTCAAGGGTTATTTCAATCAGGCAATTCCTCTATGGAGATGTTTTGGTGAATCCCTGGGAGAAAGCTCCACAGTTCCCTTGTACTTTTTACTGTCTTATCCTGACCTCTATAAGGTCAGTGCCTTGTATTTTTGTATGTTTGTCTATATATTTTCTATCAGAGAAGACATTTCACATTGAGGTAATGTGTTTACATATTTGGCTATTTGTTGTATTTTTTTCTCTGTCTCTAAATTGGTAACTTAAACTGAAATGATAGAAGTATTTCTAAAGGAGATGCTTCTGTGAGGATTATTATTGCTTCAATAACTAATTCCACAGATATTTACCAATTATATCAGGCTTTCCCCCCCCACCTTTAGTGTTAGAAATGTAATGCTGAGCATGGCAGGGGATGGGGCCAGATAGTACTAGCAAGTGAGGCAAGCACCATACATGGAAAGAATTTTCTTCTAAGACCAAAGGGAAGCCACTGAATAGTTTAACACCAGAGGTGACATAATAAAATTCACACTTTGGATATATTGCTTTGGTGACAAAGTAATCATGGAAAATTAAAAGTTCAGACAGGAAGGGTGAGGGATATGGAGAATCTTCAAAATCTCCATAGGCGGAAGTTATGTTTTTGGGGGTCATCTTTATTTTTCTTATACCAGAAAATGAATTTTAAATATTGAGAAACATGATTGTGGAGATTCATTTATTCCCTATTTACCATGTTCCTACTATATCTTTGGTACTCTGTGTGGTATGTTAGGGAAATAGAAAATGAAATGAAATGAATGAAATAAAATAAAATAAAGCAATTGCCCTGCTGGAAGGAGCTCAAAGTCTAATGGAGGATGTAAATGTGAAATGAATTATCTGAAATTACAGTAGAATCTGCTTTTTGTGGAGTGGGTACGTCTCAAAAAAATTGGAAATCTTCAAATTTGGAATCCCATTTGTTTAAGAATCAGCTTCCTCATCCTAGTTGGTTTGGCTCAGTGGATAGAGTGTCAGCCTGCGGATTAAAGGGTCCCGGGTTTGACTGCAGTCAAGGGCACATGCCCGGGTTGTGGGCTCAATCCCCAGTAGGGGTGTGCCAGAGGCAGCCCATCAATGATTCTCTCTTATCATTCATTTTTCTATCTTTCTCCTCCTCTCTTTTTCTCTCTGAAATAAAAAAATATGTATTTTTAAAAAGCTTTATTTAAAAAAAAGAATCAGCTTCCTCCTTTTATTTATTTATTTAAAAAAAAAAAAAAAAAAGGTGTTTCCTATCCCCGGCTGAGTGGTAATGTTGGTTGGAGTGTCCTCCTAAACACCAAAAAGGTTTCAGGTCGATTCCAAGTTAGGGCATATACCTAGGTCATGGGTTCGATCCCAGTTGGGACATATAAAGGAAGTAACTAATCAACCAATGTTTCTCTCTCTCTCTTTCTTCTTCTTCTTCTTCTTCTTCTTCTTCTTCTTCTTCTTCTTCTTCTTCTTCTCCTTCTCCTTCTCCTTCTCCTTCTCCTTCTCCTTCTCCTTCTCCTTCTCCTTCTTCTTCTTCTTCTCTTCTCTTTTCTCTCCTCCTCCTCCTCCTCCTCCTCCTCCTCCTCCTCCTCCTCCTCCTCCTCCTCCTCCTCCTCCTCCTCCTCCTCCTCCTCCTCCTCCTCCTCCTCCTCCTCCTCCTCCTCCTCCTCCTCCTCCTCCTCCTCCTCCTCCTCCTCCTCCTCCTCCTCCTCCTCCTCCTCCTCCTCCTCCTCCTCCTCCTCCTCCTCCTCCTCCTCCTCCTCCTCCTCCTCCTTCTTCTTCTTCTTCTTCTTCTTCTTCTTCTTCTTCTTCAGCTCTTCCATATAAACTACCCTTTTCTGTTTGCAGATTCTCATTCATATATATACTGGAGGCCTGGGGCATGTGGGGTCCCTCAGCCTGGCCTGTGTCTTCTCACAATCTGGGACCTCTTGGGGAATGTAGTAGTACACCAAGTGTCAGACGGCCGGGGAGGAGCCCGAGCCTGGACCAGGCGCTGCACTGCTCCCACTCATCCTGGCCCCACTGCACCTGCCACCGCCACTGCTCAGTAGCAGTGCCATGGAGGCAGGAGAGGCTCACACCACCACAACACCACTCGCCAGCCATGAGCCTGGCATCTGGTGTCAGTCAGTCAGCTGAGCTGCGCTCCTGCTGTGGGAGCACACTAATCAACAGGGTGTAGCTCCTGCATTAAGCATCTGCCCCCTGGTGGTCAGTGCACATCATAGTGACCGGTTGTTCGGTTGCTTAGGCTTTTATATATGTAGATATTTACTTCTTGAATTCCTTTGATGAACTTTTCTACATCTTAATGATTCTTATCATTACCTTTTTTCTTGGTCCCACTATTCATTCCCTGTTTCTTTCATGTTCTGGAGTTCCTGAGAGCTCTGTTGTCTATGTAGACCCACTTTCAGGTTTTGGAACCCCGATTAAGATAAAGCTCCAGGACACCAGCTTGATATTTGAGCAATCTGTGCAATTATGAAAAAAGAACTCGATTGTTTTTTAATGTTTTAAGGCTTTTAAGGTGTCAGGGGAAAAAAAGGCTAGTAATGAAAGGGAAAGATAACCCAATAGTAAAATCAAAGCTTTGGGAAAACATTCTATGGTATGAACTGTGTGTGTTTATATATTATATATAATATTTATATATATATTATATATGAAATTACATATATACTAGAGGCCTGGTGCTCAAAATTCATGCATGGCAGGGTTGCCAAGCTCAGCTTGCACCCTCTCCAATCAGGGACCCCTTGGGGATGTCCGACTGCCAGTTTAGGCTCGATCCCGGGGATCAGGCCTAAACTGGCAGTCGGACATCCCTCTCACAATCCGGGACTGCTGGCCCCTAACTGCTCACCTGCCTGCCTGCCTGATCGCCCCTAACTGCCCCTCCCACTGGCCTGGTTGCCCCTTACTGCCCTCCCTGCTGGCCTGGTCACCCCCAACTACCCCCCTCTGCTGGCCTGGTTGCCCCTAACAGACGCCCCCCACCGCCAGCCTGGTTGCCCCTTACTGCCCCCCCCACTGGGCTGGTCGCCCCAACTGTCCTCCCTGCAGGCCTGGTCACCCCACGCAGCCTGCTGTTCAGTCCTTTGGTCATTCCTCACTAACCCCCCAGCCTGCCTGGTCTCCCCACACAGCCTGCTGTTCAGTCATTTGGTTGTCCCTCACTAACCTCCCTGCCGGCCTTGTTGCCCCACGCCGCCTGCAGTTCAGGTGTCCATTAGGTTGTTTGGTGTGATGGCCCCTGGCTTTTTATATATTAGGATATCATATGAATATTATATATACACAGAGAGTATAAGAAATAAACGGAAAGCAAACTTCATTTAAAACAATTCCTAGTTCTCATTAATGCAAATAAGGTCGCCAATAATAGAAATGTTTTAATGGGAAATAAGATTTTGCACATTATGTAAATGAAGCTGTAGAAAGGGCTGCAATACCGTTTTAGGTTTAATACTTTATATTCTTCCTTTCAAAGGACTATGTAATGGGTTCCCACTTATTGCCTAATATGTAGTTTTCATGACTTTCTAAAGGAGGACAGTTTTACATATTCATTTTTGCTTGAGGAGAAAGTAATTTTGAAATGTATTCTCTAAGTTTCAGGTACTATTGAAGTATTCATAATAATACGGTACTACTATGTATGTTTCTTTGTTTATACATTAAGAAAATATAGAAAAATTAATAAAACAATTAATAAAAGACACCTAGACAATCTTCACTGACAGAACAGGGCAGTGTAACAAGCATTAAATTGGAAGAGAAAATTTTAAATTTTAGCCCATGTGGCGCTCTTTGTAGTTTCTAATAGTAATTGTCTCCTTTTGATAGATCTGTTTTCCATCTATATAAAAGATTTGGTTTATCTCTGAATCCATTAAATTAGGAAACCAATTGATCAATCTATTTAGTTAATTATCAACTCTCTACTGTCACCTACTCCTGCCATGCAGATTGTCTATATCCAGAATCCATTCAAAAATTGCTTATTAAAAAAAAAAAAATCTGATTTTGGACTTGATTTTGAGATTGAGCAAAAGTCTGAAATCTACCAATTACCAGGCTCCTAAAAGTTTAGGATCCATAGGATCAATGCTATATAGCCGTGAGACTTTTTTCAAAAGTACTGCTATTGGAACAGGATTTTGCTTTGACTCCAATATACAAAGAGTTTGGAAGTCATTACTCCTGCCATTACAAGAAAAAAGCTGAACAAACTAAAAATAAACTACTTTTACTAGGCCTATTAGAGAAGTGAGGTCATAAGATATTGCTGCTTGATAATCTGGAGAAAGAAAATTACACCTGAGATTAATTTACCTGTGGCAACCTCCTAGAGACATTAATTTGTAGGAACAGGTGAGTGGTAATTTTGATTAATTGGTGGAGGCTTAGTGTGGCTTTGAGGTGGGTAAGGTATCCTTTCCTCAGTTTTATCTCCACCTCTGCAGCACCCTGCCCATGTTTTCACGATCAAGATCCTAGAAAGATGCCCTTTGGTTCCAGGAAGGGGGAGAGGAAAAGTAACCATTTTTAAATTCACCCAAAACTTTCCTGAATTCAGGGGCCTTCAAGGGAAGTGACTTTACCAAGCCTATCTACTTGAAGGAAGGACAATTATCTACCTGGAGACAGCTCCCTCTATCTAGCCTTCCTGTCTTATGTATGGGGAGAAGAATAAAGTTAGGAAATACTTCTGAACGTTACAACCCAGAGACATAGACTGACTAAATGACTGAGATTTAATCATCTACACTAATAAAAGACAAAGATGCTAATTGACCGTACCTTTGCTATGCCCACCAGCCAATCAGAAGAGTATGCAAATTAACCCGACAAAGATGGTGGTTAATTTGCATACACAGGCACCCAGTGAAGACTGAAGACAGTGTGGAAGGAAGCCAAGCACTGCAAAAGGGAGCCAAGAGGCAGAGAAGGGAACGGATCGGAGGTAGCAGAGACGGGAGGCAGCGGGGAAGGGAGGGAGCAAGGCGGCGGGGAAGGGAGCAAGGCAGCTGGAATGGGAGGGAACCCAGGTGGCAGGGACAGGAGGGAGCCTGCCTCAGTGGACTTCACTCCCTTCTCTGCTTCACTCTGGTCTCAGGAAGCGCTATTCTTGCAGGAATCTTCCTGCAACAGGCCTCTAGTCTATATAATAAAAGCCTAAGCAATGGTTACAGCAGACTAACAAGAATGACTGGTCGCTATGATGTGCACTGACCTCCAGGGGGAAGATGCTCAATGCAGGAGCTGCCCCCAGTGGTCAGTGTACTCCCACAGGAGGAGCGCTGCTCAGCCAGAAGACAGGCTCATGGCTGGCGAGCACAGCAGCAGTAGTGGGAGCCTCTCCCGCCTCCATGGTAGTGCTAAGGAGCAGCGAACTGAGCAGTAAGGAGCAGTGAGCAGGTGGGCAGTAAGGAGCGACAGGTCTCAGACTGTGAGAGGATGCAAGCCAGGCTGAGGAACACACCTCCGCCCCGTAGTGCACAAACTTTGTGCACTGGGCCTCTAGTGCAATTATAAAATACTATCTCCTCCACTACTATCACATCAATAAGGCTCTAATATAACAGTGGATTACAACTAAAAGAAAAAAAAATAAACAAACAAACAAAACCCCATCAGATTCCATTTAAGAGGGTATTCTTACAGAAACCCAAAGGCAACAGATATGAAAGAAAGACAAGACAACAAAAAAACAAGGACACTAGAGGAAAATGAAATCTCTGGCAGGGCTAAAGCAACCATTAACCAGGCAGCTGCTGGCCAGATTAACCTAACATCTCATATTAAGGGTGCATTTTGTCTCAGTTCCCATTACCCAATACATTATGCCCAGTTTCAACAAATAATCAGAAGGCATGCTATAAAATCAGAAAAAAAACCCCACACAAAATAAAGAGAGAACCAGACTCAGATAAGTTACAGATTTAGAATTATTAGAGATTTTAAAATAACTATGATTAGTATGTTAACACAGAAGAGTATGATTAATTTGCCTAGAGGAGAAAAATGGAACCATATAAAATGTTCAATTAAAACTAGAGACAACAGAAAAAGTGCTGAAGACAAGAAAAGAAACAAAGGACACGGCAATGAATAATTTTTTAAAAAGTTAACAAATAAGGCAGATATTAATCTACCACATCAATAATCACTTTAAACATCAATAGCCTAAATATATACATTTAAAAACAGAGACTGCCAAAGTGCATAAAAAATCAGACTTAACTATATGTGGCCTAATAAAATCAATTTTAAATATAAAAACACATATCGACAAGAAATAAAAGTATAGAGAAGATACACTATGCTAACACTAATCAAAAGAAAGTTGAAATAACTATATTAATTTTAATCAAAGTAGACTTCAGAGCAAGGAAAATTATCAGGTATCAAGAGGAGTATTACATAATAACAAAGAGGTCAGTTAACCAAGAAGACATAGGAATTCTTAATGTGTATGTGCTTTATAACTGTCAAAGTACATGAGCCAAAACTGATAGAACTGAAGGGAGAAATAGATGAATTTTATATTGTAGTTTAAGATTTTAGCACACTTCTATCAGTAATTGATAGTTCCAGTAGGCAGAAAATCAATAAGGATACAGATTAACTCAAAAGCACCATCAATTAACTGGAGATAACTGACATCTATAGAATACTTCAGCCAACAAGAGCAGAACACATTCTTCTCAAGCTTGCATGGAAGAGGGAACATTCACCAAGACAGACCACATCCTATGCCATAAATTTACCTCAATAAATACAAAAACAAACAAACAGAAATTATACAAAGTATCCAATACTATACAGCACATACACATTAAGAATTCCTATGTCTTCTTGGCTAACAGAAGTCAATATAAAAAAGTTGGAACTCACTCTTCCTCCTTCCCTCCCCCACCAACTGCTCTAAAAGAAGAACTTGAAGATTCACACCACAAAAAACATGAGTCAAAAAAGAAACTCCAAGAGCAACTATAAATTATTTTGAATTAAATAAAAATATTTTAATCCATCAAAATAATTGTTAAATATATCAAAATGTGTGGGCTGAAGTAAAAGCAGTGCTTAGAGTGAATTTCTATCACTGAGTACAAATATTAGAGACGTAATAACTAAAATCAATAATATAATCTTAACACATTAAAAACACTAGAGAAAAGATCAATTAAGCCTGAAGCAAATAGAAAAAAAAAAGAAATAACAAAAATTGGAGCAGAAATAAATGAAATTGGAAATAGGAAATTAATAGAGATATCAATGAAAGCAAAGTCTGGTTGTTTGAAAAGATCATTAATAAACCTCTTAGTCACTCTAATCAAGAAAATAAAAGAAGACAAATGGTTCTCAAGTTAACATAGAAATTTAAAACTCCCTGAATAGCTTGCACAATACTAAAAGAGAACAAGTTGGAGGTGTTTAACTTTAATGCTTACTATGAAGCTTCAATGATCAAGACAGTTTGGTAAAGCCAAAAGAACAGACATATAGATCAATGGAATAGAATAGAGAATCCAGAAAAAAAAATCTACACAAATGTAGTCAACTTTACAAAGAAACTAAGGTGACGTAATAGAGAAGAATGGTCTTTTCAAAAATTGGTGCTCAAACAATGGAACATCATATTAAAAAAAAAAAAATGAGTCCTGGCACAGACCTTAAGCTTTTCACAAAAATTAACTCAAAATGGATCGTAGACTTAAACGTAAAATATAAACTATAAAATTTCAAGATTATAGGAAATTAGGGAAAATTTAGATGGCCTTGGCTTTGGTGATGACTTTTTAGGTACAACATTTAAAACATGATTTGTGAACACAGTACCTTATAAGACAAATTACATTAAAATTAAAAACTTCTGCTCTATAAAACATACCATTAAGATAACAAAAAGACAAGCCACAGAATGAGAGTATTTGTTTTCAAAAACAGATATCTGATAAAGGACTTGCATCCCAAAATAACTCTTATTTTCAAAGCATATCTGTTTATTATTAAGTCCCCAGCTCCTAGCATAACGCCTGCAATTTAATGTGCACTACATTTTCTGTTCCAAGTATATATGTGTAGAATTTAGTGGTGTGCCGGTACCCACTGGCTTTCCATGATACAAATAGTTCAACCTTGGCTGTTTGCAAATTCCCAAAGGTTCATTAAGGCCTCATAAGAAGTCTGAATATTTAGCAATTGACTCCTGTGAGCCAATAAGCGCTGGCTTCAGTCCAACGCTAGGTAAGTTAAGGGAAAATAAACATCAAGGACTTGTATGTGGGTATAGTTATTATATAATTTAGATATTTCTACTGAAATTCAAACTTCTATATCAATTGCCCTTTAAGATCTTCATACTGATGCCCTCAAATATTTAAACTCAATTTATCCCAAACTAAATATATTACTTTTCTCCCCACACCAGCTCTAATACACACATTTCTGATAGTCCTGATTTACAAACCTTACATAGCCCTATCAATAATTTCACATTGCATGATGACAAAATGCTTACTCTAGTGTGTTTGTTAGTGTCTCCCTGCATTTATGTTCACCTGAAACCTCAGAGTGTGGCCTTCTTTGCAAATAAGATCTTAACCTTGATTTTGTACTTTTGTGCTCCATAACTGAAAGAATGCATGCCTGCTGTTTTAAGCTACCTAGTGTGTGATGATTCGCTATAGCAAACCTGGGAAACTAATATCCTACCATGATCTGAATGTGTGTGTCCCCACCTCCCCAGATTCATACATTGAAATCCTAATTCCCAAGGTGGTATCAGAAGGTAGGGCCTTTGAGAAGTGATTGGGTCATGGAGGTGGAGACCTCATGATTAGGATCGGTGCCCTTACAAAAAAAAGGCCCTACAGAGCTCCCTAGCCCCTTCCACCTTGTGAGGACACAGCAAGTAGTCATCAGAGTGCCACCAAGAAGAGGGTCTTCACCGTGAAGACTTCGAGACTTGAGAACTGTGAGAAATAAATTTCTGCTGCTTATAAGCTCCCAATCGGTAGTATTTTTTTTATAGCAGCCTGAACAGACAAAGGTATACAAATACATATCACAGTGCTCAAATACCTGTAAGATTCAACCCCTGTTTATCGCCACAGCATCATTTCATACTTCATATCCTGTGTGGCAGACCATCTAAACTATTTGCAGGTCCCTGAATACACCACTCACTGGTATATTTCTCACTCCTAGTTATTTGTTCCTATTCCCATTATCTCTGGAAGACACCATCAGCCCTTCTTTGTGTGGCCAATTCCTTCCAAAGTATACTTATCTTTTCAAAAATATATTTTTACTGATTTCAGAGAGGAAGGGAGAAATAGAAAACATCAAAAATGAAAGAGAATCATTGTTTGGCTGCCTCCTGCACACTCCCTACTGGGGATAGAGCCAGCAACCTGGGCATGTGCCCTGACTGGGAAGCGAACCAGGACTCCCTGGTTCATAGGCTGATGCTCAACCACTGAGCCACACTGGTCAGGCAAGTATATTTTATCTTTAATGTCACTTCCTCTGGGCAGTCATTCTGTATCCTTTAAAGGGGCATAAAGTTCCAATAATTCTTAACAGTATCTTGTTTTATCTCACTTTGACACTATTATAATTGCAGGTTTACTCTGCATTGTCTTCTAGATTGATTGGCTATGGAGGACAGAGACTGGGCCTTATGCATAATTATAATTCACAGTGATATTACAGTAAAAGATATCTAGAGACAACTCAGCTTATATTTGTTGAATTACTTTAGTTGATGATCACTGAAAAATGATGTACAAAAAATCCTAGGGAATATACCCTTGGTATTAAAAAGTGTCTGCACATTGATATCATCAGAAGAAAACAGTTTATAAATGTATAAACACATCGGAGTATGTACAGATTAATGTGATCAGGTATGTGAAGAAAAGATCAACCATTATAGGTGAGGAACAATGGAAGAAATGGAAAAGGGATTAGTTAAAGATGGAGAATCATCCTACCCTGAATAGAAAATACAGGATATTTTCTGTGTGCTCATGGGACAGACTGCTGTTTTTGAATTATGATAGATTCTCTGGCTAGCTGTTTTTAGTTGTGCATAATGTAGTATATATGATCAGGGTTAGCAGGGTGATTATTTCCTCATGCCAGAGAAAATGAATTGCAACCATCAAATGGTGTTTTGTAAACCTGGTAGTAGAAAGCTTATCTAACCCTCCCTTAGAAAGATGACAATGTAAAGCCATATAGCATAGCATTCCCTTAATAATTTAGTGCCCCCATTAGTATGTCACTCAGATACAATAATCTTTGTTAATTCTTTAGCAAGAGTTATACTCTGCTCCTCAACCAAATGAATTTTTGTGTGTGTGTTTGAAAGCTGATCTGAGTAAATTTTATAGGTTAACACGTCCTCTGACATGTTTTCATCCTCAGAAAATGTTGTTGTTGCTGTTTTTAATCAGAAACTTTGAGGGGGAAAAGATGGAGATTTCAGGCAATTTAAAAATCTATCAAATGGCAGAGGCAGGAAACACATTTACTCGTTGGTTTCCATTGTTACCAAGGTTTCGGTATCAATGAGTAGCACTAGGAGTTAAGAGTCATTGTAAGAAGACATTTTCTAATTATTGGGTTTATACAAAATAACGGAATGCCCTTTCTTTGTGAAGAGGTGTGTGTTCTCTCACAGGAGGAGAGAAATTGTGATAAATAGCTGGAAGGATGTTTATGTAAGTGCTATTCAGCAGGAGATTGGAGTAGAAGAGATAGAGGTAATTTTACTTTAAGTTTCACCAAGGGACGTAGCAATCAATACATTTTATTGATTCAGATAGTCACCAACACTGAAGAACATTTCTTCCTGTAGCATCACTGCTCTATGCACTTTGGAATCCTGTTTTTGGTGATAACACACTCATAAGAGTTAGGGTGACTTAACTGATTGGTTCCATACACTGCGGTGACATCAATTGTGCGTGCTAAAATGAGGCAGTCCCAAAGTATAGAGGCATCTCTTTCAGTTAGCTTGATCTTTCACTCCAGGATCATGTTTTATTAATTATAGAATTACATCACATTCCCATTTAAACATTGCATTTACATTTTAGTTTGTTTATGTTTATCTTAATAGCATAGACAACAATATTCAGAAATAGTGAAATCTGGCCCTAGTCCCATTTCTTTCTTTCAATCTATATGTTTCTCTACTATCTGCTTTCTTAAAGTTATTATTTTTTTCACCTTCAATACCGTTTATTCATCCAGGAGTCTATTAGTGGTATAAAAAATGAAGATTTTGTTATAATTTATGTATTTTGACATACGTAAAACTTCCAGTCACCTTCCAATGCATGAGGGGAGCCCCTCAAAACATTTGCTTTCAAGTATCTGATCAGTAAGAAGAGTATTTGAAATTAAAATCTGAGCCAACAAAGCATAGAGCTTTTCTGCTAAGTACTCAAAAAACAGTTTCTCAGCAGGCAAGAGCCGAGGGAGCAACAGAATTCAAGTGCAGTGAGGCTAATAGAGGCATCAACTGCTGAAATAGAATTAACTGAGGGTCAGGGATTAGACTTGACAGAAGATTAATAATTCATCTGGGAACACAGAAGCAACATGAGTGGTTTCAGCTTTTGCTTGGTGTTTGTGTCATCTAAAAAAAATAAACTGAATAAAATAATGTGAAGTAAAAATCCATCATCCTCTGGACCTGGATGCTTTTTGGAGTGGAAGACTGACTGACAGGGCCCCTGGAGTTGACATCATGGGTTCCTTGAAAGGCTGCTATCACCAGGTTTGCCTTGGCTTATGGATGGAGCTGCCAAAGGCCTATCTCCAGAAGCAACTGAAGGGAAAATATATTTAAAGGCAAAATTTTAATAGGGTTGATGCCAACAACAAACACCGCCTTTCTTCCTTGTATGGTTCTGTTACTCCTTGTCAAAATAG
Source organism: Myotis daubentonii (assembly GCF_963259705.1). NCBI lineage: Eukaryota > Metazoa > Chordata > Mammalia > Chiroptera > Vespertilionidae > Myotis > Myotis daubentonii. The sequence continues at coordinate 63,520,830 of NC_081851.1, read as the reverse complement.
TGGTCAGAGTGTCTCTGCCTAGGGTTATGTCAGATTTCATGTTCTTCCTGTTATAGACTAGCGGAAAATTAGTTGTAAATGAGTACATACTATATCAATTGATAAAATATTCTATTCAAGTTTAAAATATGTAAAACAGTAAAAAAAAATCCCAGTGAAAAACATGTAGATATGTGTTGAATAATGTGCATTAAGGTTGTTAGGCCATCAGAAAAGAGTGACCTACACAGGCAAAACCAGAACATTGGCATTCTCTCCCCAACTCCCACATTCATTTTTACTCAGTATTTTATAGTTATTGTTACTAGAGTGGATTATACATGGACACACCTCAAAGAGTATATTCGCTTGCTAGTGCTGCCATAACAAAGCAACACAGACTAGGTGGCTTAAACCACAAATATATTTTCTCAACTTTCTGGAGGATAGAATTTCGAGATCAAGGTGTCTGCAGGATTTGGTTCCTTCTGAGGCCTCTTTCCTTGGCTTCTTCCTATGTGGTTACTTGGCCTTTTGTCTGTTAACTATGTTTAAAATTTCTCTTCCTGTGAGGACACCAGTGATATCACATTAGGGCCCACCCTAGAGACCCCACTTTAACTTATTATCTCTTTAAAGACCCTAGTTCCAAATTTGGTCACATTCTGAGGCACTGGCAGGGAGGATGAACCTTCAATATATTTGCAGGCACCACAGCTCAGCCCATAATGGAGGGTCTTGAGTTTATTGACGTAGAAAGAGAACTTCCAATAGAAACGTGTGGACTTAAAAATTTATACAGAGCTATTTTCATTCATTTTAATACTCCTCTCTCTATATATCCTGGACACGTTTGGAATGGGGGACGCCATAATGAAAATCAGGAGCTTGCACGAGCGTACAGCTCATTTACGACGGAACTTTAGGAAAACAACGCCAGGATTTGCTACTTTCTCGGGGCACACAGTAAAGATGCCTCCTACATCTACCCTGCAACTCTCTCCTTCCTGTTTCTCCTGCACCTACATACACCCTCTCTTATCTCTGCTCTGACCGCAGGTACTAGAAACTTACTAAAGCAGGTGCCAGCCAAGCCCATTTTGTTTGCTTGTTTTTCAATTTGTAATTTCGTTGTTTATTTTTATTTTTTGGTCTATTTATTCAATTCTTACCATCCCCAGCGCCCCCAAAGAGGCTAATAAATAGTGCTACTTAAATAAATAAATGAGTTTTAATTTAAAAATAAACACTATGAAAACTATTTCTCAGTACTTTTCAGCCAGACAATAATGGGCTCCTACTATATTTCAACCCAGAATAAAGAAATGCATAGTAATTTCCTAAGGGAAGCAGGTGGCGAGGCAAATGCAAAAGCTTATAAGAAGTGCTGCCTTTTGATTTGACATTAATGGAGATTAAGTTAAAAAGCAGCTGCTCTGCAATAATAAACAAAAAGTTTCAACATCTCCCTCTCCCTTGCCATTCTGTCACTCTAGTCTTATCTTTTAATTAAACCTGAACTTTAAAATAAATGTGCCTGACTCGCTAGTTTATTAAATGGAATATCAATGGAGGGTTTCTAGATTCAGCAATTGGTATGCTATAGAATGCCTTTTAAAAATAAATAGTCACATCACAGGCTCTGATTGTATGGAACGTCCAAGTTTATAGTTCTCTTGTTAGAAAGGAGAAAAAAAACCCACAAAAAAAATGGTATGGACCTCTAAATAGATTGATTTCAGACCTCTTTATAATTTGTTGAAGTGCTCACACAGCTTTATTTAAGAAATGATTAAGTTTTGTTAAACATGGAATTTTTGCCAAGAAATGTGAAGTGCATTATGGTTTATACAGTGCGAGCCGATGTGAAACTTGTGCACTTAGACCTCCTGACTTTTTCATGCACTGCTCATTTTTGCACTTTGCTTGAAATCCACCTTAATCAAATTCCCTCTCTACTTACTCCATTAATCTCATAACATTTGAGTTAGCAGTGGTTAGTATTTTCTTTTCAGCTATTCTACTACCATTAGCTAATGGCATGAACTTGTCAATAACAAGGGTAATGATTTGCTTGCAGGCATATACATACCAACCACTCACACTTAAACTTTCGTTATGCATAGTATACACTGAAAGTCCACCGGGTGTCAGGAGTTTGGTTCTTAGTCCTGGCTTTTCCATTCTGTGTGACTTTGGCATTTTGGTACTGTATGACTCAGCTTTTGTTATAAAATAAGAATGGTAATATTTGGCCTCAATTAATCCTATGGAGAGATGTAAGCATATAAAGAAGATATATGGAAATGTATCAGAAAATTTTTTAAAATATCAAGGCAAAGCATTAGATATTAGGAGTAATCTTTCAGAAATCAGATTTCAAAACAGGAGAGATAAGGGTTTTACTATGGTAATTTACCTTTGTTATTTATCATTGTTTCTACCAACCTAATCTTTTAAAAACATTTGCATATTTGCATATATATTCAAGTAGGAGTGATAGTGCCATATTTAGGTCTTTTAAAAATATATTTTATTTATTTTTTACAGAGAGGAAGGGAGAGGAATCGAGAGTTAGAAACATTGATGGAAGAGAAACATCAATCAGCTGCCTCCTGCACCCCTCCTACTGGGGATGAGCCCACAACCAATGTACATGCCCTTGACCAGAATCAAACCTGGGACCCTTGAGTCCACAGGCCGATGCTCTATCCACTGAGCCAAACCGGTTAGGGCATATTTAGGTCTTTAAATGTGCATTGTATTATTTATATCCAGGGTGTAGAAACAAGAGTTGAAAAAAACAGGCAGAAAGGGAGAAAAAGTGGAAAGATTAACTGTGAAAATGTAGATCTTAATTCCTATATTACATGAAATCTTGGAAAGTAGTATTGGTCATTTAAAATGAAATATATAATTAATATGTAGTATGATAGAAGAAAAATGCAAAGCTAATTGCATCTCTTGGTCTAAATACATAAGATAAACTTAAACATAGACTAATGTTATTATCTAGGGTCTGGATTTTAAAATGGTCTGGAATATATGCATGGCAGCCTAGATCAAGTTGGAAAAAGGTTCATGTCAAAAAAAGACTAGCAAATATTATTGAAAAGTAACTTTTAGGCACTTTGATAAAATATATTGCAATGTTCAGTAAAGGTAGATGGCACTTCCACATTGCGGTATTAGGTTTATTTTTAACTAGATCTTAAAAGAGACAATCAACAATTTAGTATGTATCTAAAGTGGTAAGAAACACACAAGTCATGTAAGTGAAATATGTGTGAAGTGCTAGGTCTGCTTAGATGCCCCTTCCAATTGCTATCACAGCAACTAGGGTATTTTATCATCCTTATTAACCTGTTTACTTCTCTGTAACCAAACTGAACTATAAACCATGATATACCATGTCTCTGATTCACTACAGAACCCCATGTGCCTACCACATATTAATTATACAATAATTTTCTTAAATGTATGAACAATTTTTGGGGAGGAAAAATACTTCGAAAGGATGCTATGTCTGGTGGATTCAAAGTAGGAACAGGTTCAGCAAAAATAAAAAAATCCACATGGAATGCTCCTAAAGAATTAGAACTAATAACATAGATGTTTAGTGACATGAATTTCAGCTCAGTTTTAAGTAAGATGTTATAACCATTAGATAAATCCAAATATTGAACAGGATGCTTCCAAAAATAATGCCGATTCATCAACAGTAATAGTCAATCAGATACTGGTTAACCATTGGTCAGGATTATTCTAGAAGGAGACTTCTGCCTTGAGGTTGAATTTTGAATTAAATAACTCCTAAAAGTCTTTATAACCTAGCTCTCTATTGTTATGTGATTCAACTTATAAAACCAGAGCAGATAGAATTAAACATTATCCAAAAACAACGATCGTAGGTCTTTTCTCAACAGAGATGAGTCACTTTGGGGACCAGCTCAGGGCTGCTGGAAATGACCACTTCCATATTTGCTTGGTTTCATCACTACATAGAAGACAGGGAGCTGCTGTCAACAATTCCTGGTTTATTTTGTGCTCACCAGCTTCACATTCTGCTTCTAAAAAATGGCACCCTTGCCTTTCTGGAGCCTTTCATTGTCCTGTGGTAGCATCATATCTCATTCTCTTTTATAGGGTCATGAAAATGAATAAACAGAGTATTTACATTCCCAGCAAGTAGGGCTAATCTCATTGCATGTATCCTAAATGACTTAACTGTTTTGAAAACGAGCTGGGCTGTGTTTCAAATGTTGACAACAAAGGTAATGGCTTTTATACCTAGACAAGCCAATGGTTTTCTTCTATGGCTTTTTAGATTTGTCATGGAGAAAAAAAAAATTGTAATCACTCCTTTTGCAATGATAATAGCTTAATGATCATCAATTTATTGTGTGTGAGGCAGCTGCAATGGCTTTGTAGTTCATGACTGTGCATTATCTCTTAGGGCCAGAGCATGATTGCCGTTTTTGGCAAGAAACAGCTAGCGATCCCATTTACTGCCACTGATTGGAATAATATAAAAACTCACTTGCTTGCCAGAATTTTTCTGGCTGTGGAATCTAGGAAGTGTACTCTGTGTTACTGCAGTGATACTCATTTTGGGGTTCAATTTTGTTTCTCCTTAACTCACAACCTCCAGGGAACTGCAGAGAAGACCTTTGGTCCTCCCACCTGGATTGGACATTGGAATGTCTTTTCATACTCCTTATATGAGGATGACATGACAGTCACTGAAAAGGGAAATTGGGTGAATTCAGCTGCCTCATACTAATTGTGGCATAACTGATGCCATGTGGATTCTGGCCCTGTGGTCCATCAGAGGCCTCACAGCCCTATTATGGAAATGCCTACAATGAAAACGCTCAAGGACAGATTTCTACTTGGCCTTAGGAAGTTCGGATTTCCCTCTCTAGGAAGAAAGCTATCCTATATAATAAAAGGATGATAAGCAAATTGACCCTAACAGTGGAACAACCTGGAACGGCCAGTTGCTATGACGCATACTTACCACCAGGGGCAGAAAGTCAATGCAGGAGCTGCCCCCTGGTGACCAGTGCACTCCCACAGGAGGAGCTCCACTCAGCCACAAGCTGGGGTGACAGCTGGGAGCACAGCAGTTGTGGCGGGAGCCTCTACTGTCTCCAGCGCTAAGGATGTCCGACTGAGGCTTAGGCCCACTCCCAGTTGATTTCCTTTTGAAACTACAGACTTTCAGCCTATCTTTTAGCACTTTGTCTTGGTGATAAACTCTTTAAGCTTCTATACATTTAACAAAGTCATCTGCATTCATCTATTGAAAGTATCCTTTCTTTTTCAACCTGTATATTTGTATTTTCTAAAATCTATTAAATATTGATGTTTTATATCTCTTGTATCATAGCTCAGAAATTATATCTGTATAATTATATTTGTACTAGAGGCCCAATGCATGAAATTCATGCAAGGGGCTTGGCCCTCGCAGCCCCGGATGCCTTGGCTGGCCCTTGCAGCCCCAGCTTCATCTGGAAGGTCATCTGGAAGGACGTCTGGAAGGTTGTTCAGCTATTTGGTCTAATTAGCATATTAGCTCTTTATTATATAAGGTAATTTCTGAGCTATGATACAATTAATATTGTTTTTGTTTTTCTTAATTATAGGCTTTTTTATATGCCTAGCACTTTTTAGGTTTTTAAAAGATATTTTGAATGCTAGAGTGTTAAATTTCTCAATTTTGTTGTCTTCCTTTAAAACAAGAGAGTTTTGTTCTAGGAGGCAATTAATTTACTGGTGGATTAAAGTGATAATAATGGAGCTTGATTTTAAGCTGTGTTAGGTCTATTAAGCCTTACTAAATGGCTCAAGTAGTTCTCCTTTTAAGCTATGACCTTTTGAAATATCAGTTGATCATCAGAGTTATTCAGCATGATCTCTAGCCTCTTTCGGGTGGGCATTCCTATATCTCCTTGTTTTTCGTTGGTTTTGTTTTTTCACCCATAGGATCTTTGTTCAGTGCTCAGCTTCCCACCAGCTATACTTCATGTATTTCATCCTGCATATGTGCAGCCTTGTGATTTTCCACGGACTTAACAAGGTCTTTCTCTGTGCAGTAATCTTCTTCCCAATATCCCACACTATAATTTTCAGCCACGTCAGTAGGCTGAGCTCTGGATTCTGCTTCCTCTGCTCAGCAATACTGCCACACTTTGCTTAGAATCCATTTCCTTATGCTGTTGTCTGGAATAAACCGTAAGACAGAAAATTGGAGTGACCATAGAGATTACATCTTGTGTTTCTCTTCTGTCAAGAATCATATTTCTGCACTGCCTATTCTCCAAAGTCTGAAAAATGTTGCATAGTATATTTTGTCCTATTTTATACTTGCTCATGGTGGAAAAACTAGTCTGGTATAAGTTACTCTGTCATGCCACAATCAAAAGACATTTGGTTTTATTTTGTGCATATTACTTCAAGTGTTAAGTGTATTAGATGAGCCCAGTTGTCGGGTTGAGTAAAATGCCAATAAATGGTTATCAAAGAACATATGAATCCATGGAAAGAGCTTGGCAATTGAAAGTCAAACTAAATAACATAAAACTAGGGGAAAAGTCTCTTTTCCCCTTTCAAATAGCTATTTGCTTATTCTTCAATATCTTTAAATACTCACCAATAAACTGCCTCAAGAAACAGTTTGAATAAAACTATTTTTTTAATTAAAAAAAAGGAATTATTTTTTCCATTGGTCTTCACAATAAGTGAGAACATGATAATTTCCAGCCTCTACTGGAATACCCATGTTTTCATTACCTATTTTAGAATTCAGAGATAACAGCCAATAAGAACCATAAAAATCCTTAAGGTAAATAAGTCACAACAAAACAATTTTAATTACATTGCAATTATAAGATTTCACTGTCAAATATAGCTAATTCAATTCCATCACAGAGAGTTTTTATCCTTGAGGCCAAACTCAGTTTGTTTTTAGTATTTAACTAATTTATAAATATAAACAATGCTTTCAAGATTCTTTCATCAAGTGGGCTTTCATGTGTCTATTTTTGCATACCCATACACTTGTCCTACAAATAAAGACTTCTTATTCTAACTAGAATATTGTGTTAACATTTTAGTATGCATAGTAAATCGGGAAGTAATTAACTAATTCCCTAACGTAGACAGAGATTTATGGTGTCCTTCAAGGCTGTGTAACCAAAGGGGTTTAAACTTGAAGAGCTGAACACGTATCTTTTTAGAAGACGAAATATTAGACGTAATTTTTCCATTTTATATGAAGTAATAACCTGGGATCATTTTATTATTTCCACAGATAAGTTGCACCACTTAATTATAAAATGGATTGGCTTCCAAGTGATACTTATATTCTCGGTAACTATTAGTGGGACCTATGAGGAAGAGTGGCTGGTTATAAGCATTAGTTTAAAAATCACAGAGTAGGATATTAAAGGAATCTCAAGAACTTGTTAGATGGTCTTCATTGTTAGGCTAGTGCGGCGGTTCTCAACCTGTGGGTCACAACCCCTTTGGTGGTCGAACGACCCTTTCACAGGGGTCACCTAAGACCATCCTGCATATCAGATATTTACATTACGATTCATAATAGTAGAAACAGTTATGAAGTAGCAACAAAAATAATTTTATGGTTGGATCACAACATGAGGAACTGTGTTTAAAGGGCCAGAAGGTTGAGAACCACTGGGCTAGTGAGAAGCAAAGCATTCAAGGTGGATTGTTGTAGAGTATTTTCTAAATTTTAAAGGATAAAGTTGCCATCCCCCATACACCTGGAACAAAAGTCCTGATACACTGCTATCGTTTTAGTACAACCCGTGTCTCATTTGAAGCATTTATGTATATAGAACACTCCCCCTACACCCTCATCCCCCACACTCACACTGTTAGACTCAAAGCCAGAGAAACATACACACACTATAACACCTTTTATACTTTAAGTAGTAGATAATATACATAACTCCAATCTCACATACAATAAAATAAAGTGCTATTTTAATTCAGAAGGTTATGTTCTGTATGTTTGTGTTGCATTCACAAGTAAACGTGTGAAATAGGCAGAGATAATTTCAAGGTCATTCTTTACATATGTCCTACCTTTGTGAAAATGAAAATAACAAGCCCAATAAAAACATATGGATCAGCAAATGCTCTGGTCTAAATTTTCCTCTGGTGCTTACATTGCAGAATGCCTCCCTGTTCCGGCATCCAGCTTTTGTTTAATATCAAATGAAGAAGCAATGCCAGCTTGAAGAGCCAAATAAGGTGTCCCTCCTACGGTCTGGTAGGCATGGAACAATGCCAGCCCACTGGGCCCCACACAGACCTGTGTTAGTACTAATAGCTTGATGTCAACTCTGGGGAAATGGGAAAGCCAAGGTTTCTGCTTATACAAATATGTCTTCCAGGGACTCTTTTTGACTTGTGACACGTATTTCAAGAAAAGAAAGACTATGGTATATAGACCAATGTCTAGGGTAACAGATATTTTATCTATAAAATTTAATAATAAAAGACAAAATTAAGTTCAAGGGTTGAAATGAAGGAATGATCAACACTAATAAAAGAGAAAAATGGTAACTGGCGTACGACGATACCCTTTTCATTGGCTAATCAGGGCTATATGCAAATTAACTGCCAAGATTGGCAGTTAACTGCCAACTAAGATTGACAGTTAACTGCCAACTAAGATTGGCAGTTAACTGCCAACAAGATGGCGGTTAATTTGCATATGTAGGCACAATGCAGGGAGGCGAAAGGGAAAGCAGGAAGAAGCCCCCTGCCACTGACAGTGATCGGAAACCCAGGGGGGAGCTAAGAGCTGGGGGGCAGGGCCAAGGCGGCCCTGGGGCCGCCTTGGCCCTGCCCCCCAGCCATGATCGGAGAATCAGGTGCCTTTTCCGCCCTGGCCAGTGATAGCAGGAAGTAGGGGTGGAGCCAGCGATGGGAGCTGGGCACGGTCGAAGCTGGCAGTCCCGAGAGCTAGGGGTCCCTTGCCTGGGCCTAAAGCGAAGCCCACGATCGCGGGGCCGCTGCAGCTGTAGGTCCCCGCTGCCCGGGCCGGATGCCTAGGCCAGAGGCGTCAGGCCTGGGCAAGGGGCTGATCCTGCGATTGGAGGGTGATGGGGGTCAACGCCTGAGGGCTCCCAGTATGTGAGAGGGGGCAGGCTGGGCTAAGGGACACCCCCCCCCATACACACACACACACACAGTGCACGAATTTCGTGCACCGGGCCCCTAGTATCTAATAAAGGCAAGTTACGTTATTTAGAAGGACGTAAGAGGAGGCCTAAGATATACTGTGGGTTGAAATAAAAATTTAAGGCCATGCTCATTTTTCCTCTTCTCAAATATAATTGCTGAAGTCCTCTAATTATTACTAGGAAAGAATGGAGCAACAGGATATGCCATTTGAGACAAATCCTCTTGCCTGTGCAGAGGGGACCTCTCAGTGTCTCTGTTCCCTGCTGCTATAACTGCTTCCTTCACACCTGGCACTTGGATGCAGGTCTCAGCAGCATCAGGCTGCTATTCCCAGGGAGGCGGGTTTTTAACAGTCTCTGCTTCATGGGTTATCTTCAGGGAGAAAAGGGAACTGCTGAGAGAGTTGAAGGAAGTAGGAAATGAAATGTGTCCCCTTTCATTCTGCCGAGACCCTGTCAGTCAGCCATAGAACACGCTGTTAAGACCTGCTGTGTTGACAGAGGCTGTGATTTCCAATGAGACGCAAGAGCCAGGTTCTGACCTCGCACACCTGAAACAGATTCTCAGCACGTTTTAACAGAGAAGTGATCCTGGTATCTTGGCCAGAAACCATCATGGTAATTGCATTTCTGTTCACCTAATCCTCTCCCTAAAATTTTTTACTACCAGTGGGAATTTCTCTAATACATTGTAAAGTGACATATGCAAAAATACAGCCACTCCATTGCAAGGAGAGCATGTCCCTAACATAGAAAGAAGAAAACTAATAATCACCCAATATTATTTTATTCATTGTGCACTTATCTTTTGATGTCTGTGATGTACGTTGTGAAAAAATTCTCACAAGAAAACCTTATCATAACTAACAAAGAGGGTACGCTACTTTGCCATAAAAACACTAACTCATAGGAAGCAAAAGTATATATGTAAAATGAAGTGGACAATCAGAAAGAATAAAACAAAACAAGGTCATTTCAGAGGACTGAAAAAAAAAGTAAGAGTGCGTGTACTGTTAGCTATGTGCGGTGGTAGATTTTAATTAGCTTTTATTACCCGGGGAATACACAAATCTGTTTTCCTCATTAAAAATAACATTATTACCTCTATTCTGTTTTAACTTTCAAAGGAAACCAATGCTTTTGATTTGGTTCTGTTCATAAAACATACATGTGTGCATAATATCTATGCACCTATAAGCAATATAATTTATGTGTGTGTAATTTAAATAATACCATATTGTATGTGGTGTAGTGGTGTGTGTTTTTTCCTTAACATCATTTCTTAAAAATCTGTCACACCCTTTCACCTGCCACCCTGTATATGCACATTCAGTGCTTCTCTGGGTAAACATAAAATAGCTGGGTCAATGGAGTGCACAAGTTAATTCTTAAAGTGTAAATGACTCTGCATGTGCACCCACTTTAATTCTTATAGATTCCTGTGCCAGCTGTCTCTATATCTTTGTAGCTCTTTATGTAGAGTACCCTGCCCCCCAAATGCTACAGACCCCTCAAAGCTCAGCTCAAAGGTACCTTCTGTTGAAGGCATCTTGCTATAGTTGACCTTTCTCTCGGATGAAACTGTACAGTGCTTTACTGTAACTCTACCCCGGTACTTACGATGTAGCTCATAGCCCCATAGCCATTTATATGCAGGATTTATCTTCCCTTTGTCCCCTATTAGGCTATAAGCTCCCTGAGGGCAGGATTCATGAAATCATTTTTCTAGTTGAATCCTCACATCCTGTAGTGTGTGACTTGCGTAAGTTACTTTTCGGTAAGTTCTTTAAAAAATGAGTAAAAGGATGAATAAAGAGATGCAGCATGTCATATCAGTGGCCAAGAAGTTTCAGGAAATGTCTGTTGTGTTGTCTAGTGTCAATTACAGGGATTCTTGGGCTGAACTCTAGTTGCATGTTTCAGACTAATTTCATGCTTAACTATTTAAATGCATTATATTTTACATCACTGATAATGGAAATGATCCCATGCATTTTTGCAGTAGCTCTTATTATACGTAGAGAAGAATCCTTGCAAACCCTTTCTGATTTTTTTTCCTTTCAGCAGCACTATTCTTAGCTGCAGTGAGAGATGAATTTTATAGAAGTATTCCGAGTACGCAGTTGCATTACACCAGCCTGAAATGCCATCACAACTCTCTGCCCCCCTTCACGTCCAACCCCAGCATTCAATCGAGTCAGCAACTTGGACATCAAAAACCATGCAACCTCTGGGTATCAAGATGGTACTTGTCTCAACAGATGCAGGTAGTTATGTGCTCCCTCCCTCCCTCCTTCCTCCCCCTTTTCTTATACATTCTGTCTCTTTCTCAGGACTGAAGTCAGTAGAAAAGGGTGTGAGTTTGGCATACATGAAACTTTCAATATACTCACATTAAACCTAAATTATTTTGGGTACCATATAGTTTTTAAGAGAAAATATCCTAGTATTCAATAACTCATGTAATGTACCTCACCAAAAAACATTGATTATCCATAGCTGACAAATTTGTTTTAGGTGGATCAGCTAGTTGGCTTTCAACATCTCTCACTTGCTGTCTCTATAAACCTTTTGCTCCAAGATTTTTTTTTTAATTTTTGTAAATGAATTTCCAAAATTCCTCTCTAATCTCTCCTATCTCTAGTAATGATAAAAAAAATGTTCTCTTTATTCTGAAACAGGCAATATTTGTATAAGGAGCTGTGTCAATTCTAGTTTTTATCCTTAATGGTTTTTTCACAATGTTAATTCCAATAATATATTTTATAGCTTAAATATTTAATACTAAACCTTGTTTAGAATGTGGATACACAATGTTGACTTAGTTTTGCAGAAAGATTTAATTATTCCACATTTCATTCTCTTTTCTGAAATTATTATAGTTGTCAAAACTAATACAAATTAAATGGTTCTCTGATAATAGTATCAACTCTAAAATTGTGTTTTAAATATTCTACAAATAGGGGTCAATCACAGACATGATCTTCAAATTTATTCATTGAAGATAGGAATAGCATTTTCAATTGTGTAAAAGGACATATGTTTTCTTCAGAATATGTTTATTTCATTTTATTAAAATCTATTATGTTATTAGAATTCATTAGCTTTACTCTTTAGAGCAGGGGTGGGGAACATCTGGCTCATGGGTCCTATAAGCCTTATAAGCCTCACGCAATCATTTAGTCTGCCCTGCCAAAGCAACTGCAAGCAGGACTCAAAAAATTCAATAAATCTAGGAGCTTTTTTCATAGTAACATAAATTTATATTAAGTGAATTATATTAGGCGAATGATGTTATAAATATCCAAATGGGCCTGGGCAGAAACAAAATGCTTCCCACCTTTGCTTTAAACTTTTAACTATATGATAATACTATTTCTTTTTTATTTATTTAATAAATAAAACACATCATTTCAATTTCTCTAGATTATTATTTCTTTTCCTGTTTATGAACCAAGGTCTTCAATTTATTTTTATTTTCCCAAGGAGATTTTGAAACATTATTTACTTAACTAATGGTAACATTAGCATCATCACACCTTGTACAAAAAACTTTCCCTGTAAAAGTATTATAATAATTAGATTTTCAACCATATTAGCTCAAAATTAACTTCGTGTCCGTTTTCTAAATTGTTAGTTTCAGAACCACAGTATCTGCAACAATTTAGCCTTGGGATAAGTTAAAAACTAGACACATTATTTACAGAAGGTTATAAATAATGCATAGCAATTTCATCTTCAATATCTCAAAAGGGAGAAAAGACATGGGCCATTACTTCAGGAGACTATCCTTGCTCTTTGAATTGTTTCTGGATATTTCTTGTTTTGAAATAATATATATATATATATAAAATCTCCAGTTCTTAGCACAGAGTTCTTTAGCACAGAGTTCCTAAAATCCTTGAAATTTCGTAAGTGCTAAGCACACTAGGAGCACATTTTGTTCTAATGTTTGGTCTTTGACCTTGGTTCCTGACACAGAGCTTCTAAAACCCTTGGACTTTCCGGGGTGATAGCACTGCCTTTTGTACTCATGAGGTGACTGTTGGTGGGCTTCTGGATACTTTCAGGATAAAACTAGTCCCCAGAAAGGCCAAGCCATAATTAGAACCTTGGAGCTTTCCACCCCACCCCCGATCTCTAGAAAGGAAGAGAAACTGGTAACTGGGTTAAGGATTGAGCATGCTTACAGGATGAACCCCCCATAAAATTCCCCAAAGCACAGGGTTCAGAGAAATTCCTGGATGATAAACATGTGGAAGTGCTCACAGAGAGGGCATGGAAACTCCTGCCCACATACCTTGTCTTGTGTTTCTCTTCACCTGACCATTCAATTATAACCTTTATTATATTCCTGATAATAAACTAGTAAACATAAGTTAGTGTTTCCCCGAGTTCTGTAAACCATTCTAGCAAATTATTAAATCCAAGGAAGGTTCATGGAAACCCCAACTTACTACCTGTTGGTTTGATGTACAGGTGACAACTTGGGAGTTGTGATCTGTGTCTGAAGTGCGGGCAATCTTATAGAACTGAACCCTTCATTTGTGGGATTTGACTCTAACTCCAGGTAGAGAGTTGCAGAATTGAATTGAATTATAAGAAAATCAGCGGGTGTCAATGAGAATTGCTTGGTGTGGGAGAAAAACCCACACATTTGGTGACCAGTAGTGCCAGAAGTGAAGTGTTCTGTGTGAGTAGTAAAGGAAAAACCCCAGGAATCTGGTCTTTCTAGACACTCATGCAGTCTTATAGGCAGTGAGGAGGGCTTTCAAGTCAGCCTTTGAGGTAATTTCTGAAACCTCATCTTCCAGACTCTTGACTCGGATATCTGATTGAACACTAAACTCAACACAGGTCTCCATTCATCTTAATAAAAAACTTCCTTTAAAACAATTTCTGCCTTTCTAGTTGCCAGAAATATTTTTCAAAAATATTTATTGACTGTTTTATAAGGTTAATTGAAATGAAAGGATGACATGTTTTCCCTTGAAAAATAGTGGGCTGTTGACCTCTGCTTGCAAAATAAATAACAGATTCATGCCTTCTTGATTTTGAGATGAAATTGTCTTCCCTTCCTCTTCAAAAGATACTTTTCCTCTTCTGGTGGACCCTAAATTTTGGACTCCATCTAATCGCATCTTTGCCTTTGCAGGACAATTCTGCTCTTCACAACTAATTGAATACTTACTACCTTTGATGTCCTTAAGAGAAAGGGTTTTCTCCTGAGGAAGCCAACGTCTCACCTAACTTAAGACTTCTAAAGAAAGAAGCTAAAGCATGTTTTCACCAAGTAATGGTAACACAGATTTTGAAAATGAAGTAGATCTCATTCCAAAACACCAAAGCTACCTGGACTAGAATTGGAGAAGGGCTGAAACTATTTAAAATAAATAAAGAAAGAGTGCATCAAAGCAAATGAGATAGAGGGGGAGAATTTGCATATTTGGGATGGTTGGAGGAAAGTCCTTGCTTTAGAAGAGATAGCAGAATGAGGAGAAATGATCAAAGTAAAGCATTTTTATTTTCATGTCAAGATTTAAATTAAGTATCACATATTCTTTTATCTTTACTAGCTTTTTATTATTCCTTTTTCATCTTATTTTGTCCACTTAATGACTACTGTGTTTTAGGTACTACACAAGATAGCCTTTCCGTCCCTTCTCTTTCACTTACTTTATCTTGCTTCCCCTTTCCAATTCTTCTTCTTTCCTTTAATTCATTATCCCCTGGTCCTATGTTGTCAGGTAAGGTCCTTGTGCTAAAACAATTATGGTAGCATATCTTGACACATACTTTATAGTAACTTACTTGGTCATAAGTAGAGACAAAACTAAATCAAAATGCTAAATCAGAACAAAATTCATTTTATTTAACAGGAACCCTACAATTTTATTGGGTTTGTACTCTATTTTTGTAGAATCAGCTAATTAAATATATTGGATTTTTTGTTAGCTTTTTCTTGCTTTCTAGCCATGTTATATCTTGTTATTCATGGGAAAGATAAAAGAAAATATGATAGAGGTATTAAACAGTGAAATAATGATAACTTCTATATTCGATGACCATTTGAAAGAGTTTAGCTATGATGACATTTTTATTAAGTATTTTATTTAGTGTCTTGTCTAATTACATATTGGATAATTGATATCCCTTATATTGGGTGTTTTTTAATGAGTTGTATGTAGTCTAATATAATTGTTTAGCTCTGGTTGTTGATTTGTTTCAGTACCAATAGCTCAAATTCTGAATCTACAGTTGTATTCTAAATACTTGTAACTATCTGTATAAGAAAATGCACATCATTTTCTATTTTTTAAAATTTACCTTTTCTTCTTTATTTTTATTGTTGACACTATTATAGATGTCCCCATTGCCCAACCCCTTTGCCCACCTCCACCAAGCCCCTGCCTCACCTTCCCTCTGGCCATCACCACACTGTTGTCTGTGTCTATTGGTTATGCATATATATCTTCTTTGGTTAATCCCTAATGTAAAGACTATTTATTTAATATTAGGTTAAATATTCAAGGTTTGGGGCATGCATGTTTCATAATTTGTCACTCAACTATAAATCTGTGTGTTCTACACCAGAGGAAGCTGTCAACACTTTAGTCATTTCTGTGAAAGTTTGCAGACTGGAAGTATGAGTTTCATTGAACTAAATTATCCATTTTGTTTTTGAGTTTCTGGGTCTTAGATATACAGCAATGCCTTGAACATCAGAGGAGTATCTCCAACCCATTATTTTAATTCTCTGTAATCTAGCAACATGCAGGAAAAAATAATTTCCCTGCCATGGAATTCCTTGAGAAAAACCCCCACGGAGAATTGAGTGCATTTTGACCCAGGTATATATTGTGAAATAGTTGCTGCTGACTCACTGTACTCTGCACCTCCTGTCCACAGTCTGAGACTGCCCCACCCGGGAGACCAGAGTAGTGCATAGCTTGGGTGGGACACATGCTCAGCAGGTACAGTTTGCTGATTCCTAATCTTCTCTGATATTCTCCTCCTCATTTCTAACTGACCACACCACTGAGCTATGGATCCACTAATTAATGTTCCTGATATGCTAGTATGGCCAGGTGATACGCTGACTGCTGGCATAAAATAGCTTACTTAACCTTTGAAACATATGGTATGAGAGGAAGAAATGCACAGAGAACGGAAAGACTGAAGTACTAGGTAAACTCAATTCTCAATTGTTTGCACTAGAATTTTCTTTTTCTTCTTCTTCTCTTCCTTCCCCTCCCCCTCTCCTTACTCATCCCCGCTCCCCACCCCTCCTTCTCCCCCTCCTCCTTTCCCTCCTCCTCCTCCTCCTTCTCGCTATCCTAGGTATCTCTGACTTGACATCAAAGCTTTTGGAGCAGCATCCCCTTTAGAGTCCTTTGCAGGAACCTACCAGGAGTAAGTGAAGTGGTCTGGTGTTCCTACCACTGGAGGACATGATGCTGGGTTTAGCAGGACATGTTCTTGGCAGAAGGCCAGAAGAAAGTGGCCCTGGGATGATTCCAGAGTCCATTGGCTAGAAATCTGTCTTCAAGGGTAGCAATACCTAGGCAAACTGAGGAGATTAGAAAGAATAAAGAAGTTTACCAGAAAGTGAAATGGCCCAAGGACATATCTTACGCTGAGTCTCAGGGAGGTCTTCAAGTAAATAAAAGCAACCAAGGCACTTGTCAAAAAATATTTCAAAACCTAGCAGTGAGATTCCATTTCATCAATTCAAAAAGTCCACCTGATTTCCAGCATGTAAATGGACTATCTGCGAACCTGTTGTCATCATCTCAAAGGAAAGCAAAATAACTTCTCAAGGAATTGTTGCTGCTTGTTTCTCCATTTTGAGGTTTTTTTTAAAAATATATATATTTTCATTGACTTCAGAGAGGAAGGGAGAGGGAGAGAGAGATAGAAACTTCAATGATGAGAGAGAATCATTGATCGGCTGCCTCCTGCACACCCCACACTGGGGATCGAGCCCTCAACTCAGGCATATGTTGTGACTGGGAATAGAACCCTGACCTCCTGGTTCACGGTTGACACTCAACCACTGGGCCATGCTGGTCAGGCCATTTTGAGTTTTGTTAACCATTCTTACTTGATACTTAATTTAATTAGACAGAACAATATGGCACCTATTAAGGTTACTCTTTACTACCATTTTGGTTGTGCAGGAGCCCTTTAATTATTGTGATTATCATATTTCAGATTCTGGATATGGCCAGGAAATTACTGCTTCAATCAGCCTCTTCACAAAACTAGGTCAGAAAGGAACTTGATTTGTGGACATCTCCACTGTCACCTTTCAAGGTAGTGATCATTTTGTTTAGCGCTTGTCTCCTGAGCTTTGAAATGTATTATGAAATCAGAAACTCTACGTTAAATTCCTGGAGGAAAATTAGCTCTTATTACAAAGCACCCCTTTATTATTTTTGTTGTAGATTGGTAGCTGACATGTTATCATAAAAGATAATTTTGCAATTATATATGTTACAAAGTAAAAGAAATAGGTAAAGAAAGATACTTGGACTTGGAATGTTTTGTTTTGTTTTTAATAAGCATTATAATGAATGACTAAGGACAAATTTTATACTTTTTCCTTTCACTTCTTTCCTCAAACTCATTCTTGGAAAACAATTCTCTTTCAACCCAACTTTATTAGCATTATGTTCACCATAAATTTATACCAAGTATTCTAAGGGTGACTTTCTTTTAAAAAAAAACAACAAAAAACCATATTGTGTTCCTAAAGACCTTTGGAATAGGGTAATTAAAAAAATACATTTTATCATATCTATAATCCCAAGGAGTTTAAGTAGTTTGTTGGGATAACATGTATGTGTTGTGAAGGGAAATCACCTTGCACTCTCCTGTCATGAAATTAGTTCAAATAGCTTTGCTCTCTTGACTCTATCGCTGGAACACGTTCTTACTGATATCTCTGCCTTCCCATTTTGCCTCTACCTCTATCTATTTCCCCCATTTTTGTCAAAGCAATCCTTCTAAGACACAAATATCATTCTACCTCGCATGTATTTAAATTCATGTATCCCCATTGCCCTTAAGATAATGTTTGCCCTCTTTATCAAGCGTTCCAGGACCATTCATGCCATGACTTCCTGACTCGCTCACACCTATCACTTCTGACCCACTGCCACCACGTCTCATCCTACTTCGCTCAATTATTCCCAATATCCTGAACATCCTCAGCTTCCCTCAACCCCCAGCCTTTGCACGGATCATTCTCTGAGCATGGCATCCTTCTCCTCCCCCTTCAGTATCTGCCTGGCTAAACGGATGCATTCCTGACACCTCAGCTTGCAGCAGCAGCCTTCCCTCTGCTTCACCCTTATACACAATCAAGTACACACTGCGAATACTGAGCAGTGCTTCTCCCTTACACATATGACCGTGGTCTTTTCTGTTACCCACCAGGAGCCCTGATTGCTTTGTTATTATTTCCGGGGTCCCTCATTAGGCACAGTGAGGACAGGCATAGTTTTGATCCTGTTCATCCTATACATGAGGTATTTAGTACAGTGCATAACACATAGTACAGGACAATACATGTGGTTGAGTGAATAAATAAATGAAGTAATCAGGCAGGTGTTATGTCTAAGTCACATAATACTCGTAACTCTGAAGATGATTGGACAAACTATAGCAAAAATTGTATTTTTTAATCGGAAGAGTTTTTCGACAGAGAAACTTGCAAATGTAGGTGAACAAGGCCACGTAATTAATTTATGATTTTCATGGAAAAGTACAAATATATGCCAATTTATATGCTAACTGACTGCCAGTACCACAATTCCCACCCCTGCACTTCCTCACACTGCAAGATACACTGCACTTATTTTGCTTTTCTATTTTAGATATTTTGTAAAAAATTGGGGCCTTAATTTTTATAATGGCAAAACTAGATGGTAAGCCACTGGCACTATTATCAATTAATGAAACCTACAGATAAGCAAACATTGAAAAATATAATAATGAAAGTGTAATTAACCTGCAATTGCTTTGAAAAGTACCTGTAAAATAGCCTCCTTCAAATTTTGCTACCAACAATATTATGGGAGAAACAACATGGTGTTACAATAAGAAAGGTTATAAAATGTTATAGCCCCATATTTTAGAGTGCCCTGGGTGTAAAATGGTATAAGAAATGTTCAAAATTTTTATCACTGTATACTGGAAGCTCTGTATGAAATTGGAAGAGTATTATTTATAAAGAAATGGTGGTTTCATATTTTCCATGTTTATATGGTTATATCTGGTATATATAATTCAGACTTTTAAATATAACAAATGAATTAGATAAAATACCACATCTGATTTCTAATTGTATTTGCTTACCCGGACTTTGCATTATAACTTACCCTTTAGACTCAAATTATATCATGTTCACATTTTAGACCTCAAAACTTTATGTTTATATTATCCCACATGGCACATATCTCTACATGTTTGTTGAATTAAGTTGAAATCAAAAGACTTTGGGAGTGTCTATATATAAAAGCCTAAGCGACTGTTACTACAGGATGACTGGACGACCGGCCAGTAGCTATGACACGCACTGACCACCAGGGTAGCTATGACATGCACTGACCACGCTCAATGCAGTAGCTGCCCTGTGGTGGTCAGTGCAGTCCCACAGCCAACCTCCTGCGGCTGGCCAACCTCTTGTGGTCTCTCCCCCTGGCCAGCTGGCCCCAATCAGCCCTGATCGCCAGCCAGGCCAAGGGACCCCACCAGTGCATGAATTTGTGCACTAGGCCTCTAGTGTATAATAAGAACTTAAATATTTTATAGTTATCTGTAGTTTTTTAAATATATATTTATGGACATATTTAGAAAATATAACTTATATGGCCCAACCATCAGAATATAGAGTTGTGGGAGTGGAGTGGGTGTTCGGGGAAAGGGTCAATGGGGAAAAAAGGGGGACGTCTGTAATACTTTCAACAATAAAGATTTAAAAATGAATTTAGATGTTGTCATCTGAAACAGTGTTCTATCTAGTGTATGTAGTAACCTAATTTAGCTGATACTACAAACCAAAAAGGGAAAGTGCATTGAAGCCACTCAGTACATGGGGCTCTGGGATCTGAAAACCTGGGTTCTAATCCCAGCTGTGCCACTTAATAGACTATTTTTGTAAGCATCAGCCACTTCATCTAAAATAATAGGTACTGAGAACAAATTGATGGTTGTCAGCTGGTGGGTGGTTTAGGGGGGTGGGTGAAAAGGGTGACGGGATTCAGAAGTACAAATTGGCAATTACAAAACAGTCATGGCCCGACTGGTGTGACTTAGTGGTTGAGCATTGACCTATGAATCAGGAGGTCACGGTTTGATTCCGGGTCAGGGCACATGCCTGGGTTTCGGGCTTGATCCCCAGTAGTGGGCATGCACGAGGCAGCTGATCAATGTTTCTCTCTTACCACTGATGTTTCTCTTTCTCTCTACCTATCGCTTCCTCTCTGAAATAAATAAAAAATATATGAAAAATAAAATAAATATAAAAGATGCCATAGGTTTGTCCTGTATAAATACAATAATGAAAGCAGAATACAGGGTGAGGCAAAAGTAAGTGTGCAGTTGTTTGTGTGGAAAATAATGCAATAATTAATGAATAATAATACAAAACTGAAACTTTGTTTCGCCTACTTACCACTGTAAACCTACTTTTGCCCCACCCTGTATTATGCACAGGTCTTTTACCTCTTTCTCATCTTATTTGAAGGGGATCTGTCAATGAATAGGAAAATAGCATAACGTTTCTGTAGAGCATGTGACATAAGTTTGAGTGAGCAGAGGTCCTTATTAACATAGGCATTAATATCAGAAAGTTTGAAGCCCAAGCAAACCAGGATAAACCACTAAAAATTTGTAGATTTCTAGCTATTAACTGGGGAAACACATGCTACTTTGCTTAATGTAAGTAACTGCCATTAAAGGGAATTTTAAAATATAAAGTATTAAATAAGCAAAGTGAACACAAAACGCTCCAGTCTAGACTGTGCCAGGTTGTACTCAGTGGCTTGCAATTTGATGTTGTTATGAGACATTCCAGGACCTTGAAAATATAAGAGACAAGAGCCAGATAAGTGGAAAATTAGTTCTTGAAATAATATTTGTTCAGGTTGTGAGAACAAGTCCATTTTCCCCCCTCGGGCAGATATTTTGAAGGTTGTACTGGCTTCATTTTCTAGAGAGAAGGTTAAAGAATAGGAAGTAAATCATATCTGTTCATGTGTCGTGTTACTTAGGAGCCGCTCAATAAATATTAATTGATGTGATGGCATTGCAAGGACTATACTTTATGAAATTGATTCACAGAGGTCAGCCCCAGGCAGTTTTACCAAAGTGATTGTATGTTCCCAGCATCTTTTATTTAATTCTCTTTTTGGAAGATCATGTCAAACTAAACATGTTTGACTGGGATCTTGAGTTTCTTTTTTCCTTCCTTCCTTCCCTCTCTCTTTCTCATTTTAAAAATCATAGTTTACCAGAAAATGTCTTGTCATTGACCATTTTGTGCCAGTCGTTCTGGGGGCGTGGTGGACTCTCTTCTTCAAACTTGGATTCAAGTCTTCCTTTCATTCTTGAATAGTTTTCTCCATTGAAAATTACAATGTGTTGTTTTATTTTTTCAATTTTCATCTGGTGCAGGCCACGTCTTTCATTTTAACTCCTTACTCAATTTCAGTATTTTGTTTTAATCTTGTGCCCTCTGGCACTTACACTTTGTTCTATGGCATGGTCTTCTCTTTTTTATAATTTCAAAGTGAACTTCCTTTCTGTGCCATTTTATTTTTCTTTTCAACTCATTTCCTGAGAAATGTCAGCTTAATTTTCATGTCCTTTTCCTTTACATTTTGTATGCCTGAGTGTGTGTGTGTGTGTGTGTGAGAAAGAGAGAGAGAGAGAGAGAGAGAGAGAGAGAGAGAGAGCGAGAGCGAGCGCTAGTCAGCCAGCTTTGGTTTGACTTTCCTTATTCTCAGATATCCCTTAATCCTATACTGCTCTGCTTATAATGTAGTCACCCAGTCCCTTCTGCAATAGACTTTATCTTCTGATAAGCCCCTCAGTGATGGCGTGTCTGTAATTTTTGTATTTATTCGAGCATGTCTAATGTGTATGTCTAACCCGGTCCAGAGAGCTTCACTCAACAACCATGCCTGTTGAAGTCATCGTTTCTAGCAATGGTGTTGCTCTGGCCCTCAGGGGGAAGCACCTGGCCAGAACTCCTAGATTCTTCCAGTCCTGTCTGCGCCTGCAGCAGCAGGCATGTCTGGTCTAACCGTTTTTTTTTTTGAATCTGACAACTCTCCTCATACATGGGGCTTGTGGTTACAGTGTGTATGATGGAAGAGTTTATATGTCTATTTCTGATGTTCCAAGTTCAGAGGGGAAAAGGGAATACATTCTTGCCTTGTCATCTTAAATGTAAAGTCCCAAAGGTCTTTCCTTAAATTTCTCTCTATAATTTTATGCCACCTGTTAGATAAAACAGCAAAAAGAGTTGGCAATCTCTTTATTTAGGAAATCTTCACTGAAGACTATTTATTTGTCTTGCATACACTTGACAACACAAACACAATGCAACAAAAATAACAGTAGTTAAGGTTTGAGTGTGCTTATAATATGTCAGGTAAATACTATCCTAAGCCTATAGGTAGGTGTATCAACCAACTTAATCTTCACAATCACTCTATGAAGTAGATGCTGTTTTAGACTGAAATATCATTCAAGAATCAGTAAATAGATAGATTCTGACTCATAATGTGCTATTCAATAGACATTAGATTGTCCTCAGCAAAATAAACTGGTCATATTTATGATTTTATTCATACTATTGTTAAATGTTTTCCTGGGAGTGAGATAAAATTGTGAAAGAAATATGGCAATAAACAATTACCAGACGAGAGAGGAGGGACCAAGGAAAAGCTAATGCTTTTGCAATTGACAGGAGTTTGGGGGTAAATGTGGATAGATCAGGCAAGAGGCTTCCGAATGTGAGCTTTGCTTTTTTTAAAAAAAAATTGTTAATGTTATTATTGATTTCAGAGAGAGGAATGGAGAGGGAGAGAGAGATAGAAACATCAATCAGCTGCCTCCTACACACTCCCTACTGGGGATTAAGCCAGCAATCCAGCAGGTACCCAGAAGGGGAATCAAACCTGCGACCTCCTGGTGTACAGGTCAATGCTCAACCACTGAGCCACGCTGGCTGGAGGAGCTTTTCTTTATCAGGAAAAGTTCTGATGCACAGTTCAGTTACTGCTGATGGGAAAAAGCCAAATAACTGAAACAGAGGCCCAGATCAGCAAATTTCTGGTCTAATATAGAAGAATAAAATCTAATTACCACAAGCGCTAGCTCAGTGTTCTCAGTGTGATAACCTTCTACCTCAGGATGAGGAACGAGCAATGAAGCAAAGAGGAGGTTAGTCATTACCACCTATTCTTTTAAAATATTTTTCATTTCTTCCCCTGCATCGAATATAGAGGCCTCCTCCCCTTTTGTAATTAGTTGCCTGGTGATTACAAGCACTTAATTTAGTTGAAACTTTCAGGTGGTCCACGGAAAAATTGAAATTGGCTGTCTGTACATAAAGTTAGCCCAGAAGCCATTCTACAATATTTCTTTTTTGCATTATTTTAAATATCAAGCCCATGCTGATTCATATGGTGCTTAGGACAATAACTCTTCCATAGTAGAAAAATCCATAAATGGTTTTTGATTGAATGTAAATTTTGGCTTGGGTTAATTTGTGCTATTCTTCCTGTTCAGAATTCTTGAGCAAGGTAACTGTGAGACTTACCATCATTATATGACTAGAGAAAGGAAAACCTATTGCGGGAAAGACCTGTAAATAGCTTCTTAGACTTCTTGCTATATAACATACTGTAGTCTTTAAGATTGCAGGCTTTAGGATCAGACCTGGGATTGAATTCCAGATCTAACATTATTTATTGTGAGAATTTAGATGTTACTCTAATTCTTGGAGTCTTATTTTCTTCATCTCTAAAGTAAGGTTAATAATATATATTTCTGAGAAACTTTATAAATATTATCAGAAAGAAAACAAGTTAAAACACCTTTCCTTGAAGTCTTACATTTACTAAAGGCAAGAGAGAAAGGGATACCATCTCAAAAAACTCAAAGTGCAAAAGTTGGGGCAGTTCAGCTGAGAACAGAGTCCCTGAATGTCTGCTAATGTTGTCTTCCTTTTTATTGTATAAAAGTACTTTTTATTCCACCCTCTAAGACCTACTGCTACACCTTAAGATGCTCTCCTAATAGGATGGCCCACTTCAGCAGTTAAAAATAGTTCATTTCTCTTTCTCATACTACATCTGTAAGGCAAATAGAACAAAGTGTATTCTTGTAACACCATGATATTGAGTAGCTACTCATGAAAGAGTGGGAGAGGATAATAAAAATCAAGAAGGACAACATTCCTCCCACTTTTCATAACTCTTGATCTCAAGATAAAATATTCTCATAATTTCATATGTGATATACAATGTGTAAGGTCCTCCTACCTTCATTGTGCAGCGTCTTCTAGAAGTGCCCAGGTTCTTTTCCCAAAGAAAGCTGAAGAATGTTTCCGTCTCCAAGATCATCTGAGAAAAGGATGTTGATGCCAAGTGCTAGAGCTCTTACCTGTAAGCAGCTCTCATTCTTTCCAAGTCCCAGTTTCCTACTTCTGTCATCAGAAATGGAGTCCGTGAATCTCTAGTCCACCTTGCCTAAGCTTTCTGCAAATAAAGTATAGCTTTATCAATAATAAGCTTATCTACTGTTAAGAAAATTTTGTTAGGTATTATTTATTTATTATGTGTCCCACAGCTTTATCCTTCACTTTAAAGCAGACTTTACATATTAATAAAAACAAGCAAAACAAGGAGCATCTGGTTATGAGTACACAATGATAGCTAATTGCTTTTTTCACCAAAATACATTCTAAATACAAATGTGTTCAGTCATCTGAATAGTATCACTTTCTTTTCTCTTCTTTCGTTGAAATAATTATCATGATATTCTTAATATAGCTAGTTATCAAAATCATATTTGATACCTGACATATAGGACACACTCAATTAAAAGTAACTATTTTTATTGTTTTGGATAACATGGCATTAAACAGAAATGATGTTCTTCTTAGTGATAGCTAAGAATTATATGGCTTTTCCAGAGAGAGAAAATTCTTTTTAAAAAAATATATTTTATTGATTTTTTACAGAGAGGAAGGGAGAGGAATAGAGAGTCAGAAACATAAATGAGAGAGAAACATTGATCAGCTGCCTCCTGCACACTCCCCACTGGGGATGTGCCCACAACCAAGGTACATGCCCTTGACCGGAATTGAACCTGGGACCCTTCAGTCCACAGGCCAATCCTCTATCCCAGGGGTCCTCAAACTATGGCCCGTGGGCCACATGGGGCCTGCCGAAAACATTTGTTTTTTTACTTCAAAATAAGATATGTGCAGTGTGCATAGAAATTTGTACATAGGTGTTTTTTAAACTATAGTCCGGCCCTCAAACGGTCTGAGGGACAGTTAACTGGCCCCCTGTTTAAAAAGTTTGAGGACCCCTGCTCTATCCACTGAGCCAAAACGGTTAGGGTGAGAGAAAATTCTTAGACAAGTTATACACAAATTCAAAGCTTTACCACCACCTAGCTATTTGACCTTGGACAAGTTTCTTAAAAAGTTTGAGCCTCACCCTAGTGGGTTTGGCTCAGTGGATAGAGCATTGTCCTTTGGACCAAAGGATCCCAGGTCCTATTCTGGACAAAGGCACTCAAGGGCATATACCTGTATTGCAGGCTCCTCACCTGGTCGGGGTGCATGTAGGAGGCAACCAATGGTTGTGTTTCTCTCACGTTGATATTTTTCTCTGCCTTTCTCTCTTCCACTCTCTCTAAAAAGTCAGTGGTAAAATATCCTCTGGTGAGGATTAAAACCAAAAAAAGTTCGAGCCTCAGGCATATGTGCCTGTATCTTAGGTAGGTTGCAGTGACTGAATGAGGTAATTTATGTTAGCATTTATTACAGTGCTTAAGAAACACAAGGCACCCAACACATCTTATTTTTATTTTGTCCCTCCCTTATAATCTACTGGATGTGCGATGCACAAAATTCATGCAAGGGGGTGAGGGAGGTCCCTTCAGCCCGGCCTGCACCCTCTCGCAATCAGGGAACCCTTGGTGGATGTCCTACTGCCGGTGGATGTCCAACCAGCAGTTGGACATCCCTCTTGCAATCCAGGACTGCTGGCTCCTACTGCTCACCTGCCTGCCTGATCGCCTCTAACAACTCTGCCTGCCTGCAAACCCCTAACTGCTCACCTGCCTGCCTGATCACCCCTAACCACCTCTGCCTTGGCCCCCACCCACCTTTGTGGCTGCCTCTGCCTTGGCCCCCACCACCGCAGCTTCATCCAGAAGGTCGTCTGGAAGGACGTCCAGAATGACGTCTGGAAGGTTGTTCGGCTACCTGGTCTAATTAGCATATTATGCCTTTATTATTATAGATAGTCATGGACCTTGGTACTTGTAGGACTAGAGAAAACACATCAACAGAAGCTTGGGTTCCTTTTTCATCCTGAATCACAATAATCCTTTCAGATCTTGTTAAGGAAGGAGATATCCAAAGGAGGAGAGACCAATTGACAATTTCATTCAAAATCATGGTGCTTGGAAAAGATAAAATGAGCGAGTAGCATGAAATCAATGGTGGCCAATCAAATTTCTTTTCTGTTGAGCTGCAAAGTATATGCTCAGGAACAGTGCTGAACCTCCAGAGCAGTGGTTCTCAACCTGTGGGTCGCGACCCCTTTGGCGGTTGAATGACCCTTTCACAGGGGTCGCCTAAGACCATCCTGAATATCAGATATTTACATGACAATTCATAACAGTAGCAACATTACAGTGATGAAGTGGCAACGAAAATAATTTTAAGGTTGGGTCACAACATGAGGAACTGTATTTAAAAGGCCAGAAGGTTGAGAACCACTGCTCCAGAGGGAGTTCAGGAGACACGAGTAGAGCCTATTAAAATGCCAAAGTTCATGGCAAGTCTCACACTCATCCTGTGTATTCTCTAACTGTTAAAAAGCTGCTGAAAAACACAAGCTGCCATGGACATATGAATACTGGGAATGGGATGTTTTACAGAATTGCTGTATTGGGCTCATCTGTCTTAAGCTTAAAGCAAAAGAGTAGCCATCATCAAGTAAGAGGCCACAAGAAGTCCCCGGCCATTAGAAGTGCAAGATCAGCAGCACAGGCCTCGGTATCTTAGGTAGCCAGGGAAATGTTGCTTTTAGAACAGTGCCATTCCTTTGGCCTCAGGTATCCAACACTTGGATTTGGGAGGACAGTATCTGGAAACCCTCATGGCAGGAAGTGAATAGAAAGGAAATCAGTGTCTTCAGGACAGTAACTAATGTTGGCTCCTCTCAATACTGAGCATCAGCAACCTTACAAAAGGCCAGGCTGTCAGCAAGAATGGGACATCCTGCCCTGACCAGTTTGGCTCAGTGGATAGAGCGTCAGCCTTCGGACTGAAGGGTCCCAGGTTTGATTCCAGTCAAGGGCATGTACCTTGGTTTGCGGGCACATCCCCAGTAGGGGGTGTGCAGGAGGCAGCTGATCAATGTTTCAATCTCATCGATGATTCTAACTCTCTATCCCTCTCCCTTCCTCTCTGTAAAAAAAAACAATAAAATATATTAAAACAAAAAAAGAATGGGACATCCTAAGTAAGCATCTATAGCCCTCATTGCTTTGGTCTAGGCAGGAACAGAAGCATTACACAAACATAAATGAAGAAAAGTAAAAACAATGAGCATAAGAAGAGAATTTCATATAGTTAAGTGATTGACTTTGGAGTGTTTTAGAATGACCAATTTGTTAGAGGCTAAACATCTCATATAGCACGTGGAGATAAGCCTGTATAAATGCCATTAGAATAGATACTCATTTATATTCTTTCTCCTCAGACCTAGGTAAGGGAGAAAAAAAATGTTTTCAAAAACCCTCTTAGGGTTCCCGGCTGGGTCTGAAATTAAACTAACAGACAGATTAACGGGAAAATTACACACTAATTTATCTAGTATAAGTTTTATGTAACATGAGAGCCTTGATAGTAAATGAAGAACCTAAGAAAAAGGCAGGCAGACCCAAGTATTTTTAACAAGGTTTAAAGACGTGGACAGTCATAGAGGAATATGAACAGTTAAGGAGTATGAGGGAAGTGTAGCAGAGTTGGGGAAACTTAGCAAGACCTGTTTGTTAGGATTCTTCTTCGTCTTTGAGGGTAAGGAGACCACTCCAGGTATTGAGGAAACCTTTCACATGAGGATTTAATAACCTGTTTCAGGCAAGAAGGTTGGGAAAAGGTCAGAGGGACCTTCTTGCGTCTACTGTTTTCTCAAATGTCTTTAACTTAAAGTGTTTAACATGCCAAGGGGCCATAATTTGGGACGCTTTGTCCTGAACCCCATCATCTGCATCTCCTCCCTAGAATAACTTAAAAAATTAAGTATATTATAATATAAACTGGCCAATGATCTTTCAAGATAACATGTACATGTTCATGAGAATCAGACATCTCTAATTCTAATTCATTATTTTGTTGTCTGAGTAAGATGAGAGGACATAGAGGAAAAAGGAAAATTACTTAAAAGGAATATTTTAACTTTCCATATTTTCACCTCTATCCCGCTTCCTGCTTTTAAAAGCCTCCCAACACTAAATTTTACTTGGAAAAAAATAGTTAAACTAGAGCTACTGGCTGTACTGCCAGAAACATAATTGCCTTGTTTGGCAAGCAGCATTGCTCTTGAAGAGTTCACCAAACAGCACCATTTAGAGTGAGGTAGTAACTGATGCTGATTTTAACACGTGCTCTCAAACGTATGTTTTTAACACAGAGTCCATCTTTGTAAAGTGAACTGTTTTCCTCCCCCTTTGCAGAAACTGAAGTTCAGAAGATTGTCAGTTATTTTTAAGTTTCATTAAAGAAAATGCCTTGCACTCTTTACAGTAGCAAAGGCAGCCAGGCATTCCCCAAACTCAAAGCAAGTTAAACTGATTTTGCTCTAACATTGGCAGGCTAGAGCAACATGAAATAATCAGTTATTTATTATGTACTTCTTTTCTTTAGCCATATTGCTGCCAGTGATTTTGAAAACATTTATTAATGTTTCACTGAATTATATCTAGTGTGCCCATTGCGCTTGATATTTTGTTGGAAAATAACAAAAGCTTGTCTCAGAGAATGAGATAATGAATTTTTAAAATAAATAGGGTAAAACATACTATGTCCATTTGTTTCATTTATTTAAAAACCTGTGTGCCCGGCTGGCATGGCTTAGTGGTTGAGCATAGACCTAGGAGCCAGGTGGTCACAGTTCTATTCCAGGTCAGGGTTGCGGGCTTGACCCCCAGTGTTGGGTGTGTAAGAGGCAGCTGATGAATGATTCTCTCTCATCATTGATGTTTCTATCTCTCTCTCCTTCTCCCTTCCTCTCTGAAGTCAATAAAAATATTATTTTAAAAAATAATGTATTTTTAAAAATATATTTTTATAAATAAAAATAAAACCCCATGATTTAGGGGAAAGAGTATAATAAATCATGGAACCCAATCTACAAGATCAGGGCAATGGGACTGTGGGAACTGCTAAGGTTGAGATACAGTGCAGATCCCTAGGAAACCCTGTGAGATCAGGCAGCAGCTGGGTCAGTGGGAACCTGTCATCTAAGTGTCAACTTCATCATTTAAACTTTGTTTTCATGTTAAGTAGCATAGTGGTTAAGGATGGAAGAATTATAATTAAGCCCTAGATCTAATCCTTATTAATTATGAGTATGCAAACTTGTAAACTTAACTTTCCTTGTCTTTAGGAAGAGAATAAACAATAAGATTTTTACAGTGTTGTTATAAGATTTATGCGTGTTAAATAGTGGACAATGCTTAGCACAGTTTCTTGCAAATTCAACTCCCAGGAGAGTTAGCATTGGTAAGCAGGAGCAGGAGCAGTGATTAATAGACACTGTCCACTTTGAGCATATTCCAGCACCCATTCCCTCTATCTCACATGATCATTTTTTCCTTCTACTGACACAGGAGAGCCAGCTTATCCTCTCTGCCATGGCCTGTGATCTCATTCACTAAGAAAGGGATACAGGAGGGAGAAATTCAGGGTTTTAGTTGAAAGGGAATGAATAGAATGAAAAATTCTATTGGCTTTATTAGGTTGGGAGTATTCACATGTAAGAGAAGCATGGGTTGCTAAACTGAATGTTGCAAATGAGCTTGAGCACTTGAAAAAAAAATGTTATGGCACAAGTGCTGGCAAGGATGTGGAGAAAAAAGGAACCCTCATGCACTGCTGGTGGGAATGCAGACTGGTGCAGCCACTGTGGAGAACAGTATGGAGTTTCCTCAAAAAACTAAAAATGGAACTCCCATTTGACCCAGTGATCCCACTTCTAGGAATATATCCTAAGAAACTAGAAACACCAATCAGAAATTATACATGCACCCCTATGTTCATAGCAGCACAATTTATAATAGCTAAGATTTGGAAACAGCCTAAGTGCCCATCAGCAGATGAGTGGATTAAGAAACTGTGGTACATCTACACAATGGAATACTATGCTGCGGTAAAACAGAAGGAACTCCTACCATTTGCAACAGCATGGATGGACCTGGAGAGCATTATACTAAGCGAAAGAAGTCAGTCAGAGAAAGATAAATGTCACATGATCTCACTCATTTGTGGAATATAATGAACAACATAAACTGATGAACAAAAACAGATCCAGAGACAGAGAAGCATCGATCAGATGCTCAAACTTTAGAGGGAAGGTAGGGGAGGGTGGAGGTAAGGGGGAGAGATCAACCAAAGGACTTGTATGTATGCATATAAGCCTAACCAATGGACACAGACAACGGGGGGGGGGGGGGTCAGGGCATGAGTGGGAGAGGGGGAATGGGGGGACAAGGACACATATGTAATACCTTAATCAATAAAGAAAGAAAAAATATATATAAAAAATTTTATGGCAGCAACAGAGTAAAAATTAGTAATAACAACGAACGTCTTCAAACATAAATATTCTTTCAATTTATAAATTGATTTTCTCATGTATTATATCTTTTAATTTCCATAGAAGTTCTCCAATTTAGATATTACCATCATCCTTATTTACCACATAAGAAAAACTGATTCCAAACATTAAGTGACTGGCTCATTATCTAGAGCTAGGGCTTCTAACTTGAAATTCTATACTGAGATATGTGTGCACACACATCTTGGGTGCCCCAAAAATGTATACATATACTTTTTGAATAATTATAAAGGCAATGTTTATTAAAATACATTTCATTTTTAAAATTGAACTATCAGCTGTTAAAGTGCATATACTCTGTATACAAAGGTATTGAATCTATACATACTGAATATATCCTGGCAAATATAAATACAGGATTTGGGAATTAAATGAAAATATTAGTTCTAGAAATAAATAATTTGCATATACAAATAGTACTTGAAGAGAAAATTTAAAATATTTGCCCTTTCTCCTTTTGTTCAAATGATTTATAATATTTATGATAATGTGATTTGGGTGAGTAAATAAATATTCTGCTCAGACAGAAGCAAATGACTTATTAGATTCATTTGACTTGCATCTAACTTTATCAAAGAATATAAGCAATTTTAACAAATTGAATCCATTACTCTAAATGGAATTAAAATGATTTCTTGCCTATCGTATGTCAAAGAGGTCACTGGGGTTTCTTTCCTCTCAAGTACAAGTTATAAATCTATTTTCTTTCTCAGATGGATTATATATATAATGAAAGTCTTTGAACTGAATTCAGAAAGAATCTCAAGAGAAAATAATATTTTGACATTAGTTTAAATAATAAAAGTGAAATGTGCTGTAGCATGATATGAAATTACAATGACTAAGTACTAATAGGTGCTTTCATTTATATGGCCTAATTTAATCCTAACAATGCAACAATATGGTTATCCCCATTTGAATTCAAAGAAATCAAGTCACAGACAAATTATCCACTGAACATAAGATTGCACAACTCAAGTGGCAATTACACATTCAATTCCATCTTTTTTCTCACTCCAAAGACCATGTTATTCTGTTATACAAAATTACTGGCTTTTCTTTTAAAAAATATTGTTGATTTCAGAGAGGAAAGGAGGGAGAGATAGAAATATCAATGATGAGGGAGAATTACTGACTGCTGCCTTCTGCACACCCCTTACTAGGGATCAAGCCCGCAACCTAGACATGTGCCCTTGACTGGAATCAAACCTGGGATCCTTCAGTCCACAGTTGACGCTCTATCCATTGAGCCAAAGCTTCTGTTTTAATTGAAGTTGTCAATCCCCAAACGCAGGCATACATCTCCTGAACTCTAAGGGACCCCACAAGGTGTACAACCAGGGCAGCCATGGGCAGTGGCCGTTCATCCCAGGCAAGCCCCTGAGCCTGTCACCAAGGGCCCCTCTTCTCTGACTTCTTAGTGAGCTAAAGCAGACCAGCCTAGGCTCATTTCCCCAGCCCTTTATTGTTTCATTGTTCTTAGCTTTAATAAATGTCCTCTAAAATTAAAAAAAGAAAAAAGGATTTGATAACCTGGAAGGCATATTACAAATAAATTTTGAGGAGGCATTTTGAGGTAATTGAAGGTACTGCTGAACTATGAATTCCATGCAACAAATATTATAAGTACTAATTAGTTCAAACGTTTTAAATTTGTCAATACTCATTCTCTTTGTTCTTGAAAAACAGTTTTGGATAATTTTGAATAGTCAACAATTTGTCCTCAGGTAATAATAACTAAAATCATACTCAACACTGGAATATGAAAAGCTTTACTTCTAAGATCTGAAACTAGACAAGGATACCCATTCTCACCACTCTTATTTAACACAGTACTGGAAGTCCTATAGCCAGAGCAATTGAGCAAGATAAATAAATAAAAGGCATCCAAGTCAGAAACAGCTTCAAGCTCCCTAGGAAACCACCTGTCCGTTTCCTGAAGATGGAGGTGGGGGGCAGGGATCTAACTAAGATGGGTTCATGCTCAGTGAAATCAGGGTGACTTATGGAAGGTTCTTATCTGTCAGTCTAGCCTGGGAAACAATGGGTTGGCTAGAGGGTGGACCTCATCAGAAGCCTGGGAAAACTTGAAGAGTAATTGGTTAAGCTCCTGGTTAAAATCCCCAAAGAGTTCCCTTTCTCTTTCTGGCTTGTTCCCTCTTGTTCTCTCTTGCTCTGTGACCCACACTCACTTATGTGCTTGCCTGCCATGTGGCCTTAAGCAACCACAGGGACCATAGCTGTGCGGACCCCACAGGCAACGGACTGCCGCTGGGAACACAAGACAAGCCAGATGCTGGCCTGGACTATACTTTAATATGGAACAGAAATTCTGGGCGTGCTGAAGACAAGATTGAGCTTTTTTCATGGTGGAATGAACAGAGATAGGACTTGGGAGGGGAATTCTCTTAATTTTACATCACCAATAAAGTTTTCTACAAAACCCATCCTCCCATTGGGGCCTCAGGAAATTCTTTTTCTTGCAGTACCTCAAGAACTCCACTTCCACCCATAAAAAAAAACAAAAACAAAAAACTACTGTCTAGGATCCATAAAGAAATCCTACAGTTCAATATTAAAAAGGCAAATAATTCAATTAAAATTGGCAAGAAATTTGATCACTCCACCTAAGAGGATGTATAAATGATGAACAAGCACATGAAAAAGTGTTCAACTTCATTAGATATCAGGTAAATGCAAATTAAATCCATAATGATATCCATAATAAAAAGATGGCTAAAATATTTAAAAAAAGATTGACAACACCAAATGTTGGTGAGCATGTGGAACAATAAATATCTTACTCTTATACTTTTGTATAGGAATACAAAAATAATACTACACTTTCCAAAATGTTCTGGGAATTCATATGAAGATATACATACACTAATCATCTCACTCAGAAATTCTACACCCGGGTGTTTACCCAAGAAAATTACAATAGGTGTCCTAAAGATACTGTAAAAGAAAGTTCACTTCACCTGTATTTTACTATACAAAATAGCAAACAGTCCAGACAGCTATCCATAGAAGAATTTCATAAATATACTGGCTATAATAATACAATAGAACACTTGGCAATGAGGTGGAACAAATCGTTGTGCACATAGCATCAGGGGTGAATCTCAAACATGTTACACCAAGTGTAAGCCTAAGAATATAAATTACTTATAAGAAAATCTGCAATCGGCAAAATAATCTACTCCAGACAAAATAAAAACAATAGTTGTTTTGATGGCAATGGGTCTCAGATTGCATAGGTATATGTATGTATTTTTTAAAATTCAGTGAATGTATGCTTAAGATCTGTGCATTTTATTTTATATAAATTTTACATAAAAAAGCAACAAAATGTAAGCAAATTTTAAATTCTACTTGGCAAAATCCATGCTGAAGTATTTAGGAGATTTTTTTTTCTGAGTAACCTTGCAATGATTTTATTAATATTATCTTTCTCCAGGGAGCGTGTTCAACCTAGGCTTTCCAGTCGTGTGTTTAGACCTCTAAAAGCACAACTACAACAAATCCATCTATATTATCAATGTCACTCAATACTGAATAATTTAAAACATTCTATTCATTTTCAGAAAACAGGGATATGCTATAGAACAGAATGCAAATTTCCCAGGAAGGTTTAACAGACAAGGTGTGACTCAAAGACACTTGTTTGTGTTGTGCTGATGCAGGGAGTGCCCTTACACTTCCTTGGGGCCCAACATTCAACCTATGCTTTTGGGAGCATTTTGATGAAGTTAGAGAAAACCTGTACCTGAAACAAAAGATAAAGAGTGGAATTATGTGAGAATTGTGTGGCAATCGTTGAGTACATATTTTATCTTAGCAGGCACACCTTTTAGGAAAAGTCCTATCTCGGTCTCAGAATGTGATTCTGTAGGGGAAGGTTGACTTTAGACTTAACCATTGTAGTTAAAACCACCCAGAGAGATGTTTAACACCTGGTCCCAAATAACAGGCATAGGGTTCTGCTATTGTAGATCATAAGACATTATTGTTGCTCTGTTAAGAGATACATAAAACTCAGCAAGACAATCTAAAGTAATTTCAGCATATCCAGCTACACTAATTGCTTTTGAAGAGAAAGGCTGTGGCAGAAATATCTAAATAGGCCAGATAGGCGTCACTCTCTGAGATCAGAAAGTATATTCCTGAGCTCAGTAAATACGGTAGACAACTAAACTTTGGCAGCAGTTTTCAAGAGTCAAGCTGGTACCTGCCCCATCTTTTTCTTTTTTTTTTCTCTTGTTTTGAAGTGTGTCCAGTTTAGAGCATGGGTGAACTAGCAAGATAAGGAAAGGATGATTAAATGTATTTTTTAACATGTTGAGCTTGCATTTATATCCAGAAAGTAAGACTTAAAGAAGTCAAAATATAGTTTTATTTTGGATATGTGTATATATATATATATATATATATATATATATATATATATATATATATATTTAAATAGATATACTAGTTCTATATTTATGTACTATACATATTTATAGTTAAGTTTACCTCAGTGCATTACCTCTCACAAGAAAAATTACTGGTAGTAAAAACAGATCCTTATCATTTTCTAAAACTTAAGAACTAAGCATAATAAACAGAACTGAAAAAGAATCAAAGAATGAGCTACCCATAAACCTAGAAGAGAATAAGTATACTGAAGTATCATGGCAAACAGGCAGATGTTCCATGAAATTAGGAGGGAAATAAGAGCAGATCAAACATCCTCACAATGACAGCGATGTGAAGGAGAAAAAGGACTGAGAACCACTGAATTCGGCAGATTATTTACCTATCGTCTGGGCAAGAGAAGGCTTGTTTACACAATTCTACTGGCACAGGAACAGACCAATGGAACAGAACAGAGAACAACTCTAACTTCTCAATTATTAATTTGTCCTCAGAAATTTGCTCAGTGGCTTTTGGAATTGTGCATGAAGCTAGCATTTCTAAATCAGTAGATTATAAGAACACTATTCTCATCCAGGAACTCACTATGAGTTCTGCCCCTAGGTCCTACAGGGGTGGGCAAACTTTTTGACTCGAGGGCCACAATGGGTTCTTAAACTGGACCGGAGGGCCGGAACAAAAGCATGGATGGAGTGCTTGTGTGAACTAATATAAATTCAAAGTAGACATCATTACATAAAAGGGTACGGTCTTTTTTTTCAATAGTTTTATTCATTTCAAACGGGCCGGATCCCGCCCGTGGGCCGCAGTTTGCCCACGGCTGCGGAAGAAGGAAAGGGAAGAACTATATGCCCTTCTTAGTGTACTAGGACATCTCTCTGTGATTGAAGTCAAGAATGAGCCTCTCAAGAAACGTTAATTTAGGCAATGACATCCCTTAGATTTATCAACACGCTGTCCCACCTGAGACATCCACCGCATTAATTTAATGAATTTGAGCCCAAAGCAGGGGGAAAACAAAAATATTCACACTGACAAAGGTCCGCCTACTAGTACTTTATCTGAAATGACCCCACGCGACAACAAACAAGAAAAGGAGTATAGATGACTGCCCTAGCACATATCCTTTCTCTGGGGTAATAAAATGGAAGACCACTCGTCTATGGAATTCAACAATTGCTTATAAAAATATACCCTTCATTTGAGTTGTGAAAGCAGGTTTCCTCCAGAGTGTTCCAAATGAACGCCCATGTTAAAGTTCCCAAGACACCTCTCAACACACTCTCTGATAGCACAGTCTGGATTTGACAAATATTCCTGTTCATAGCAAGCTCTCTCTATACTAACACTATAAAGCCAATGGCTGTATCGAGACATTGTTCCCATCCCCCAAAGAAAAAAAAAAGAGGCCTGCAGAGGGTAGGTTTCTCTACAAGCCTTTCACACAATGCAAATCACCTGTGCCCGCAGTCAGTCCCGACACTAACCAGGATGTAGTGAGGCCTAGAAGATTATCTATGAATATTGTTCTCAAATTCTTTGCAAAGAAAAATAATTTCTTACTTTCTTAAGACCTTGTGATCAAAGTAGGCCCTGGCAAGGACATCGTTATGGCTTGTAAAAGCTGAGGCCGGCCTGCTTTCTTACTTTATATACTCATTCATTACTTTAAATATAAACAAAAGTGTTCGGTAATCCAATCATCTAGTTCTTTCAATATTTCCTCCCTCCTTGCCTCCCTCCCTTTGCCCCTCCCTTCCTTCTTTGTTCCCTTCCTTTTCTCCTACCTTTCTTTCAGTAAAGTTACTAAGCATCTAAGGAATGCTTACAAAGTGCTATCTGCATTGTCATGGGCCAATAAGTAAAAACAATAAGTAATAAGTTGTATCAAGTATTTTAATTTCAACATGCAGTCATCAAAAATATTACTGAGATACTTATGTAGATTTTATTTTACCAGGTCTTTGAAATTCAGTGTTGTCCCTAGCGAGTTCAGCCAGGTTCTGTGAGCCTGAGAGGGGGCGGCAAAGGACTGAGAAAAGACAAAAGAAGAAAGCTGGGTCTTGGGTGGGATGCTGTCCTCGCTGCTGGAGAGCTAGCTACAGCGCCACAGCCTGCAAGGCGAGTCTTTATTTTATAGCCAGTTTCCACGAGGCAAAGTAAGGGCGTGGACAAGATGTTTACAACGTTCTGGCAGGTTGTGAATCTACTCAATTACATGCACCTGATGAAGCTTTGTTTACTTGCTGCACCTCCCGCAGCCCATATCACTCAGCCAGTGGGGCTACAGGTTCGGACCTTAAAGTCAAGCTTACAACTATAGCAGTGGTTCTCCACCTTGGCTGCACATTAGAATCACCTGGGGGTCTTTTGAAAATCCTGATTTCTGGGCCTCATCCTCCGGAAATTCTGCTTCTTTGTTACTGATGTTGTGGCCCCACCCCAGAACAAAGAAACAGAATTTCTGGAGGATGGGGCCCAGAAATCAGGATTTTAACAAGATTCCCAGGTGATTCTAAGGTGCAGCCAAGGTGGAGAACCACTGCTCTACACAGTGTGTCTTTTACCCCTACTGCACATCTCAGCTTGAACTAGCAACATTTCAAGTGGTTAATAGCTGCACTATGTGCAGAACATTTATAGGTTAGCTATAAATATGCCCTAAACGACAATCATAAATAGACAATCACTTTAGAGGATGGCATACATTTATAGGGCTAATAAGTATGTAAAATGTAAACAAAAATAACATTATCCTATTAAACTTCATTTCTCAATTTCTTGTCAGCTATTTTCTTGGCAAGTTATTTCAGCAGGACCCATTCCCTACACTCTATTTGACAAATAATACAGTGTTTTGAAGTGATAAGATTAGTGGTTAGCCGACTTGGCTTCAGGGCTCTGCCCCAAATTGGGGAAGATGTTTTTCATCATATGCAAAACAACCCCTAGGGATCTTTCTGAGTTTTAACATATGAATATATAAATATTACAAATGTATATAACTGGGCTCAGGTGTGGCATTCACTCTGGCTAGCTTTGAAACATAAATGAAGATTTTGTGGAGTCACTGAAAGAATGCCCCAATTTCTTAGAAGAATACAACCTCATAGGCACACCCATGAATCTAGAGCTTCTAAGGCCCAGGACGTCAGAAATCCTGGGACTGAGTTCTGCTTGCATTCAGGAGCAGACCCCTGATATTGCTTAATGTCCTTGACCTTCAATGTCCCCTGGTGCACAATGGTGATAATAGCTGCTGCCCTGTTCTTCTCACATGTTTGCTGAGATGTATGTATGCATGTTGTAATGTATATATGGATGTCTGTCTATATTAAAGCTGCTAAGCAATCATCAAATGAACAGCATTGGTATATTTTATCCAAATATAAAAGCATTTCTTCATTGTTACCATCAGCTCTGAGCCAGATGGCAATGGTGAGAACTTTTGGGCCCTATGAGATATTGCTGTTCTTGTTTTCCAGATGAAGAAACTGCGATTTAGACTTGTTACATAATTGCCTAAAATGGCACTGACAGTGAATGGCAGAATAGGGATTTAAAGATTAGTGCCTCATCTAACATCAAAGCCTGTTTTTTATTTTTTTTAAAAAAAAACATTTCTTCTTTAAGTACACTTGTGCTCATTTCAAAAAGCAATTACTTAGTTCAGCAAAGAGCTAGTGTTGTCTAAAATAAATCTGAAACTGTCACAGCAATTTAGGGTTTGGTCTGACCATTGTTATTACATATAAATTACTTAGGATATTGGGACCCCGTTTATCCTGGGTGTCCTCTGACCTCCTTGACTGCCTGTTTGATTTATGAGTCTCTGAATCTCTGAGCTGCTATTACCTCATCTGTTAAATTACATAATGGGATTAGATCTCACCCAGGCCCTTTGCTGATGTAAACATCTAGTTTTCTTGTTCCTTGGTTGGTTAGATCCCTATATTACTCCCTTCAAGCAGTAAATATTCTCTAAATTTGGGCTCTGGCATTGCTTACTTTCGTATTTCTTGTCTTTCTATCCTTCTATTTCTTCCTCCCTCCAAATTCATTACAATCGAATAGCTTCACTCTCACGTCTATACTAAGAATACGTCTTTGTGCTTCACTATCTTAAAACAACATTCTACAGTCTCTGGTCTCTTCCTTTTAAAATCTCTAATTGTTGTGCTGTAAACATTCTACAGTTAATGCCACCACGTCTCCATTATATTATACTTAGTTCGCATCCCCGTGTCCCTCCCTTGCACTGCGCTTGAAATTGCTCTTTCGTGGTCAGCAATGGCCTGTGAAATGCTAAATCTGGTGGGCTTTCTCCTCTTTCAGCTCTCTGGGAATTAGCACTGTTCGTCTCCCTTTCCTTTTTAGAAATATCTACTCTTTTGACACTTGCAATTTCCTAAAACTCCTCCTAAATGCCCCGCCGTTTTCAATACTCTTTCTTGAGCTATCAGTTCCTACTTGCTCCTCCAAATACACAAAGGAGACAGGAATGCAGAGAGGCACCTGTGG
Source organism: Myotis daubentonii (assembly GCF_963259705.1). NCBI lineage: Eukaryota > Metazoa > Chordata > Mammalia > Chiroptera > Vespertilionidae > Myotis > Myotis daubentonii. The sequence goes on along the minus strand of NC_081851.1, from coordinate 63,480,527 downwards.
CTTTATAGCATCTTTTGAGAAAAGAAACAAAGACCACCTAAAGGAGGACTTACACAAGCTATTTATTCAGAGCGTGCTATGGCAAGGAAATCAGCCATCACCATTGCTTGTATTTGGCAGAGAATCAAAGGCAGGCAAGGGAGTGGGAGAGCTTTATAATTTAACACACACACACACACACACGCACACACACACACCCCACACACACAAAATAAAAAACGAGAAAAGAGAAAACACATTTGGTGTACTCTGTTTGGAGGATTTTGTCTTGGAGGAACTGGAAGTGGGCTATCCTATGTGACTAGTATTGGAAGCATGTTTGGCTTTCTCTGGTGCAGTGGTTCTCAACCTTCCTAATGCCACGACCCTTTAATACAGTTCCTCATGTTGTGGTGACCCCCAACCATAAAATTATTTTCGTTGTTACTTCATAACTGTAATTTTGCTACTGTTATGAATTGTAATGTAAATATCTGATATGCAGGTAGTATTTTCATTGTTACAAATTGAACATAATTAAAGCATAGTGATTAATCACAAAAACAATATGTAATTATATATGTGTTTTCCGATAGTCTTAGGCAACCCCTGTGAAAGGGTTGTTCAACCCCCAAAAGGGTCGCGACCCACAGGTTGAGAACCACTGCTCTGGTGGTTCCTGAGTTGGAAACAAGGATGAGGGGATAAAAATGTGGAAAGGTGGCAGTCATCCACCAAGTCCTGCCTATTTTGGGCCAATTGCTGTAGAGGTCATGGTTGGGCTTCTCAGAATTGTGGCTACAAAATTTTCGTCAGGGTTTTATTTTTATATATGATCTTACCATTGTTCAATTATCTCTCTCCCTAAATTCCCCAAGAGAGTACTTTTAGAAACTAGCTCCTGCTACTGATGCTGGTTGTCTAGCATAGATCAGATGTCTGCCAAGTAGTGGGGGCTGAATAGATATTCTCCCTTTTTAAACACTTCAAATGGGAACATGTTAATGAAACATGTTTTTGTAGACCAAACAGTGGCTGGTGGTCACATGAGGAAAGGGCTCTGAAATGTATTGGCAAAACCATTTAATCTCCACAGTGGTTTTGAAGGCAGATGCATAATTTAAAATAACAATTATCTACATATTTAATATCCTTCCCAATTTACACAAATCTGAAGACTCCTTAGAAAAATAAACTACATTTCCTTCTCCCTTTTCACTCCCTTTTCTCCAGAATAATTTCATTTTCTGTTTCCTTTATCTGTTTCACAGAGAGCAATGCATTTCCCTTCTGAAATCTATATTGTGTCACCTGGACCAATAGTAATACCACAGTGATTCGAATCAAAAAGCAAATAAATCATGTGTGATTGATAACAGAGTTATACGCTGGCAACGGAAAATGAATTACGATAAAGAATAATCGGCCCTGTCGAGCTAGAAGGCAGGTATTGCGGGGCTTAGCGTTACATAAACACAAAGCCCTAAGATTTTAGAGTTGGATGCAGCACTGCCGTAAACCATGGCATAAAACATGTCTGCATGTCACAGATCACGCACGCACGTTCTTGTTCGTCATTTGACAGGCACATTTCAAGATTCATTAGGCTAGCTTTTGCTGTGCTTCTGTGAGCAAAATGTGTCCCACTCTTCAATACAGCCAAGAGAAGGCAGCATGCTTCAATGAGCCACGTGAAGGACTGGGTCATCCCTCAAAACTGAGGACAGAGCAAAATTTTCTCTCAATGTACCAGTTCTTATATTGAGCTGTTAACAACCATATTATTATTTTTAGTTATTTAGGTATAATTTACAGGGAGTAAAATGCCTAGATATGAAGGTGTAAGATATAGGACATTCTTATCACTTGAAAAATTCCTTCATGCAACTCACCAAACTCCCCTAGTCTCGACCCCTTGTCAAAAATCTACTGTGATGACTTAAATGAACAGTTTTGACTGTTCTTGAATTTCATAAAAATTAGATCATATGGAATGTATTCTTTTGTGTCTCACTTCTTTCATTCAACATATTTTTGACATTAATTTATTTTTTTATGTATATCAATTGTTCCTTCCTAGTTATTGCTGAATAGAAATCCATTGTATTAACATGCCATACTTAAGTGGTTGGGTTTCTGTCATGACATACTTTCAATACTTACTAATTTTTTTAGATAATCAATAAAGCCTTAAATTGAAATTATATTGTCGAAAAAAATCACACTAGCCACAAAACCATATATTTCTGAGGATTTAAGATTGATAAGGTTTATATTGTAATCATACAAAATGAATAACAAATCACTGCTAAGAAACATAATAATAGAAGACTTAAATAAAAGAATTCTATTTCTCCTGAAAAACTAAGATAAGTCTTCACAATTTTTTTAGGTATAGCGGAATTTCATAAAGCTATTAATGGGATTTTAAAATAATTTCATCAAAAGATTTGAAAGTTTTATATAGAAGAATAATTAAGAAGAGTCCAATATTATAAGGAAATTAAAAAGGGGAAACTCATTACATAATTGGAAAACACAAAATACATAAAATAAAAATAAACACTAATACATCATAGGATAAATATAAAATTACAAAAGGTAAAATAATAATAGCTAATTAATCATTAAAATATTAAACCTGATAAAAACCAAATAAGTACTAAAATAAAGTCAGATTACCAAATTATCATGTTGGTTAGGGTTTTAGTATTAATATAAATTATTTACTTATCACTTTTCCATGCTGATTCTATAGATGCACATGTATAGGTTTTTGAGAAAAATTCTTTGGAATATATACCTAAGAACAAATTTACTGGGTCATAATTAAAATGCTGCATACTTCTTGCTTGCTTAGAACAGACTTGGTTTAAGTTTATTGTCTCCAAGTTAACATAAATGGCATCTCCTCTCATTCTCAAAATATGTTCACCCTAACCATAGATTCTGTATTTATCTTTATTGAATTTATTGAGGTGATATTGGTTAATAAAAATATACAGGTTTCAAGTATACAATTCTATAACGCATCATGGGCACACTGAATTGTGTATTTGCCACCCCGGGTCAAGTCTCCTTCCATCACCATTTATCCCCACTTTACCTTCTTCTACCTCCCCTCCCCTTCTCCTTTCCGCTGGCTATCACCATACTGTTGTCTGTATCCAAGAGATTTTCTTTGCTTAACCCCTTCACCCTTCTTATCCAGCCCCCAAGTTCCTCCCCTCAGACAGCTATGACAGCTATCACACTGTCCTCTGTATCCATGAGTCTGTCTCCACTTTGTCAGTTTATTTTGTTCATAAGATTCCACATAGAAGTAAAATCATATGTCTTTCTCTGACTGGCTTATTTCACTTAGCATATTTATAATACTATTTCCAGAATACTCTTTAAAATAGCTGCATTGGTCTACACCTAGCATGTCAAACTCACGGCCCACTGGCCGCATGCGCCCACAATGAATATTTTTGCGGCCCAGCCAATATAACGGTATGTAAAAAATGTTTTAATAAAAATGCTGTAACTTAATTTTTACAATATCCCATTATACATAATTATTAATAACGAACTACAATGTTTGCTAATGACTGATTACTATAATCGTGTTGCATTCATTTCCCTTATGTTCCTTACGCACAGGTGCACCATTTCTCTCCACTAATACTAGCAAGTGAATATTTTAGCAGTTGATTGCCACGTCATTAGTCTTGTACTGACTTGTTTGGTGTGCGTAACAGGAAATATTTTGCTTTCTCAGAACAAGAAACAAAGGTTTATTTGTGTTACGCTTATTAATTTTTGCAGTTATTTAGTGTCTGGTAAGTTAATGTTCAAGAAAAATATTAATTTTTATTAAAATATTTTATTATTATATGTTAACGATGACTCATTTATTTCAGCCCTTTGTATTCATCATGTCTCTATAGAAATTAACTTACGTTTCTATGAAAATTGAAGCTTTTGTTTTTTTGTGGCCCAAAAAACTTAAACCTTGGTTATTTGGCCCATGTTAGCCTTTGAGTTTGACATGCTTTGTCTACACTATCTTCAGCACTGTGTCAGAGTTTCTGTATACTAGCATCATTGTCAATACCAGTCAATATCTAGATTTCTATTTAGTTTTCATCAACATAGATATAAGGTGATAGGTCGTTGTAGTTTTGATTTGTATTTCTGTCATTACTAATAAGTTTGAGCATATCTTGATATGGTTGTTAACTTCAAAGATGTCCTGTTTTGTAAATTGCATGTTTATATTATACATCAACTTTTTTTACATATCTTCTTCAATATTCCTAATTGCTTTTCACAATCTATAATAATAAAAGGGTAATATCCTAATTAGACCAGACATCTTCCGGATATCATTCCGGATGTCCTTCCTTACAAAGCCGGGGCCGGAGGGAAGCCAGCCCAGGTCCCAGGTGCCGGAGGGAAGCCAGTGCCGGTATCCGGGGGAAGGAAGGCCTACTCTTGTATAAGTTTTTGTGCATTGGGCCTCTAGTCCAGGGGTGGGCAAACTTTTTGACTCGAGGGCCACAATGGGTTCTTAAACTGGACCGGAGGGCCGGAACAAAAGCGTGGATGGAGTGTTTGTGTGAACTAATATAAATTCAAAGTAAACATCATTACATAAAAGGGTACGGTCTTTTTTTCAATAGTTTTATTCATTTCAAACAGGCCGGATCCGGCCTGCAGGCCGTAGTTTGCCCACGGCTGCTCTAGTCTATATAATAAAAGCCCAGCGACCCTTAAGGCGAAATGACCAGAATGACTGGTCACTATCATGTGCACTGACCACCAGGGGGCAGATGCTCAACGCAGGAGCTGCCCCTGGGTGGTCAGTGCGCTCCCACGGCTCAGCCAGAAGCCAGGTTCATGGCTGGCAAGCTCAGCGGTGGTGGTTGGAGCCCTAAGCCTGCAATTGGACATCCACCGAGGGGTCCCAATTGGTAAGAGGGAACAGGCCAGGCTGAGGGTCTCCTCCCCTGCACAAATTTTGTGCATCAGGACTTTAGTTGAAAATAAAATATTAGCTTCTAAGAAGCAGCTGAATATTAGCATCATAAAAGCACTTTAGTCAAATAAAATAAATATTGCTTTGATAATAGAATTTCTTTCTAGTTTTTCTGTCTTAGTGTATTCAAAAAAATGATTTCTGGTTCTCAAGTATGACCTATATTCACTTGATAATAATTTGTATCCTTTTTTCAGATATGCATATATTTTATTTCAGTGGTCAAAAAAAGTTTCTTTTTACCTGGTTCCATTATCTGTTGGGTCTTTCATTTAAAGTTAGGGAGCGCAACAAATAAGGAAATGGGAAAGAGAGCCACAGCTTTATCTTACAACAAATAGATTAATCTGGGCCTGGCATAAATTACAGAAATATCTGTATGTAGCTGGGTTTGATCATCTGTTGGATGTCCTTGTTAAAGTCAGCTCCCCCCAAGAGATTTGAGTTAACTTTAAGAAATGCAATATATTTTTACTCTATCTCATTCAGACTCCAAGGCAGTAATGTTTAAAATAAGGTTCCATAAACTCTGTATAATAACACAGATAAAGGATATTTATTATTCTTAGAAGAGATTTCTTTAAAAGGTAATTGTAGCCCTAGCTGGTTTGGTTCAGTGGATAGAGCATAGGCCTGCAGGCCCTGGTCTGGGCCTGTGTGGGAGGCAAACAATCGATGTGTCTCTCTCACATCGATGTTTCTATTTCTCTGTCCCTCCCCCTCCCTTCCATTCTCTCTTTAAAAAAAATAAATAAATGGAAAAATATTCTCCACGGAGGATAGCAAAAACAAAATAATAAAATATATTTAAAAAGAAGATATAAGAATTAAAATATGTATATATAATTATAAAAATCACCAGATTAAATTAATTTTGTCCACTAGGTCCAACAACCAGAACCTCCCAGTTTCCCAAGTCTTTTCCAAGTGGTAAGTTATTTATTTATTTTTTTCCAAAAATGAGTTCACTTCTTCAGGGGTTAAATTAAAATTAATCCACAGTATAATTAAATAGCTTTTGCATTGGAATCCATCTGTACTTCAAGTTCAAAAAAGCACTTGCAAATGGATGATCTTATTAGCATATTTGACCACTGAGATTATACTCAAGAGATGTAATGAGAAATTGGCGTAAATAATTATGTGACCTTTCTTCATTTGACCATCAAGTGAAGAAATACCTACTTATTCTATTTTTCATGATGTTATATCTTGATAATGACTTTCCCTTTACATTAAAAACAATCTTAACAGACTGTTGCATGGTCCATTTTATGAGCTTAGCCATCTTAATGACTTATTAATATTACCTGCCTGTAGGCTAGATTCATTGCTGAACAATCAGTCTTTAATATGACCCCAAATTCCAAGTCAAGCATGTTATGCTCGATTTGGTAGGGCAATTTCAGCACTGTTGGTATGAACACTAAATTTTTCTCAGTCTCACTCTGTGTCCTTGGTCAGTTCATTAAACTTTCGAGTGGATGAGTATCTTTCTCTATTAACCTGATGTTCTACTTGTCAAGAGTGGAGGAAGAAAGAGCTAAAGTTATGAAAGGCCTTTTAATGCCAACAAGTATAGAATAAATGATCAATTGAACAGTTAAATTTTAATATTTGTACTACATGACTATGAAATATAATTAGTTACAATATTCATTTTACTTTTTACCCCAAAATATTTGCAACTGATTATATGAGGCAATTAATAGGGATACAATTTTGATTCAGGATATAATCCAGGTTATTCTTAATTTTAGCCAGGAATATAAAGGGAAGGAGGGTGGTTAATGAAAATTCTTGGAAGAATAAACTCAAAATATAAGACATTATTCACTAAGCTAATGATAATAATCATGGACATATGAAATATAAGTTTTTGAGATCTTTTAAATACTCAGATGCAATTCATATCATCATTTTCTCTAAAATATTCTGATTTTGGTTTCAATTGCCATCTCTTCTTCACTCAACACATACTCCCACTCCCAACTTCCAGTTCCAAGCTTAGTTCTAACTGGTTCAAAGGTAAATATAAACACTGGTAAAAGTAAAAAGTGGGCATATAACACAGCCCACACCACTTCAAAAAGAAGTAGGCTTGCTAAAATTTCTGTGAAGTAAATCTACTCTGAAAGTTGTTTGAGAATGAGGCACTAGAACGGTGGTTCCCAACCTTGGCTGCACATTAGAATCACCTGGGAATCTTTTTAAAATCCTGATTTCTGGGCCTCATCCTTCGGAAATTCTGTTTTTTGTTATGGGGTGGGGCCACAACATCAGTAACAAAGAAACAGAATTTCTGGAGGATGAGGCCCAGAAATCAGGATTTTAAAAAGATTCCCAGGTGATTCTAATGTGCAGCCAAGGTTGAGAACCACTGTGCTAGAAGGTTCTCTTAATGTTCATATACCTGTCACTTATATAAGACAAATAGAGGCCTGATGCATGATATTCATGCAAGAGTAGGCCTTCCTTCCCCTGGCTGCCAACACTGGCTCCCCTCTGGCACCCGGAACCTGGGCTTCCCTCCAGCTGCTGGCAAGCGCATGGGACCCAGGCTTCCCTCGCAGTCCCAGCTTCGTCCGGAAGGTTGTCTGGAAGGAAGAGCGGTCTAATTAGTATATATGCTATTATTATTATAGAGATTGGCATTGTTTCAATCAGTACTGTTCATTACAGGCTAGCAAAAAATATCTCATCTAACCTTCTAGTTACTTAAAATTTCTGTTTTAAGTCTGCGCATACAATAAGCACTGAACTGAATGTGAGAGACTCTTGGTGTTGTCAGGATTTACAGTATCCCTAGAGAAAAGGTTAAGATAGATCAAGGTTTGACATAATTAAAAATCCTTGGAGAAACTAGTAACAACATCAGGATTAATATAAACATCATCTCAGGTTCAAAAATTTCCAAACATGACCACTGCTTCGAAAGTCATCTCTGGTTTCCTGAGATTTCAGGCAGATCAATCTTCTTGACCCTGACCCAGAACAAAATTCTCATGATTGAAGGGAAACTTGGTTTGGGTTGAATGCCTTTCCGTGTAGAAATCATTTATGTCATGCTATATGATTCCAGGACCCATGTCTGAAACATGGGTGGATTCTCAGTAACTATACAAAGAATTCTGGGAAAACGTCTATTTTAAAAGTAATCACAGCATTTCAAAGATTCTAAAGTATCTCCACAGGAAGAAATATTCTGGTCTTGATAGGAATCGTGTTTTAATTAAACATTTACTTCCACAATCAGTGACTATATAACATATAAACAAATGCTGTGTCTGTATTTTCCTGAGCTTTTAAAATTAACTATGTTCCAATATCTAAACTGGTGAATCACTGATTATTTTAAAATCTATTAATTTTGGATGACATATTTCTTCATATTTTAGAGAGCAGCTATAACAAAAAAAGTTTGGCTTATATCTCAATAGATATATCTGACTTACTTTTTTAAAATTATATTTTATTGATTCTTTTTATGGAGAGGAAGGGAGAGGGACAGAGAGTTAGAAACACAGATCAGCTGCCTCCTGCACACCTCCTACCTGGGGTGTGCCCACAACCAAGGTTCATGCCCTTGACTGGAATCGAACCCGGGACCCTTCAGTCCGCAGGCTGATGCTCTATGCACTGAGCCAAACCAGTCAGGGCAACTTTTGGGGGAATCAGAACTGACTAAAGAAACTATTTCTGACTTTATCACTCTTCATTAGACAGACGTGGCCAGCAGCCCTGATTTATTTGTTTGCCCTGTATTGAAACAGGAGACTCTTTATGCTTTGAAAAACTGAACTGAGTTTTTCTCTTTTGTTCTAAATGATATAAAATTAAATTTAACGATGATCTTTTCTGCTAAAAGAGCTCCAACTAATGTGGAATCAAGTTTAAAGTGACATTTTATAAAAGGAATCATAAAAGCAGACAGTAAACTATTTATACTATTCTTTAGAGTGAAAACACATTTTCTATGCATTTCTGCTTCTAATCAAACAACCAGCTCACAAGTACAACTATGTAGAACAGATGGCAAAATCTTTGCACATTAGACGTTGTATCTGGAAAAGAGACACTTTATTTTAAAGTTGCCACTTGGGAACATAAAGTGCTCTCATGAGAAAAACACGTTTTACACTTTAAAGGCAGTCCATAAAATACAGGCAGATGTTTAAATGACTTCTTAATTAACACAAAACAAATATTTGCCTACACTGTGGGATGAAGCACTGCAATTAAGAGGAACCTTTTAAAACAGTCTGGGATATATTTTATGCAAAGCAATGCCAAACATTTTATCTTTTAGGATTTTCTGTGTTTTGCTAAGAAAAGAATAATTGTTACTTACCCACAATTTATTAATTTGAAACTTATAAAATAATAGCTGGTATTTTCTAGTTTGGTTAAAGTGCATTTTAAAAATGTATTTGAGTCTAAAGCATATTATAGTTACAAATATTATTTTCAACTAATTATACAATTATGTTAGCACTGAACACTATGAAGGCTATATTCATTAAGAGATTAAGGAGATGCTGATATTTTAAAAAATGCCTTGATACAAAAATATGCAGAATATGTTGCTTATAAAATATAATCACAGATAGCATAAATGCCTGAATAATCATATGGAAAAAAGAGAAGAATAAAAATAAATTAGTTACCATTTGAAGAGCGTGAATCAAGAAAAATATTGTGCCCTTGGGAGAGCACAATCAGATAGGGGGGGTTTGGCACATGGTCAGGCAAGCTGTATTAAACGCGTTTAATGAAAACGTGTGGGAAATGTTATGAATCATCAAATTGTTAAATTAGCAAGTTTGTTTGCAGGAATCAGTAATGACAATAAAAGTATCTAATTTTGTCTTGACAAAGACCAAATATATTTGCATAAATTTTAAATTGTCCATGTGAGCGTTTTAAAATACAAAAGAAGTAAACATGAAAAACAAAGGAGTTTTTAAAGACAATTGTGTTTCATTTTTTAAAGATAATTTGGGAAAATTATATATCTGTATATACGTTTTGCAAATGTATTTAGGACAATATCTTATGATTTATTTATGGCCTAAATGTGTTAAAAATGTGGGCTGGGGAATATTACATGTAGATTTTGTACCTGGTTTTACAACTATACCTAAAATGTTGATTAATATTTCCTCTGTCAAATCTATACTTATGAAAAAAAGTACAGGGCCAACTTCACAACTTTGTAACTGCTGTGTCCATATTGTGAAAGGGGCACAGACTTGGAAAAGATAAATATTTCAAAACTAAAAGCAGGGTTTGACTCAAATATTAGCTAGAAAAATGATTCCAAGTGTCTTACATTTTGATAGTTTGGTATACAGGTATGAGCTGGATTGGGAAATACTGTAACACATATTGTAATATGGGCAATTGAATCAAGCAATAGAATCATCTTACAACAGGAAGAGTTAGTGTCTTGGCCTAAAGATAGTCCTGTGAATGAAGGGAGCACTGTTGCCTCCTCTGCCTCTTATTCCTTTTCCCCTCCATCCTACAACACTGTCGTGGGACGGCCACCCTACCCACAGCTTGGGGTTTAACGGGTCCCACACTCTGGGGTTAGTGCTCTCAACTGGCCCCAGCATGTACTTCTTAGCTTTTAAGTGGCAGGATGTGTGTTCTGGGAAATAGGACTCCCTCCTCCTTAGCCATCGGGCCATTGGCTCCTGATCTGTTTTAGAACTTAGTACTGACCAAAACAATCATCTTGGATGCTTGGTTGTCCTCTGTTTCTAAAGGGCTCTGAGAACACTGTTGATATTTCCTACTCATTCTTTCCTGCTCAGTGGAACTGGTTTAACCTAAGAAAATACTTTTGTTCCCAACGGAAGGAAATAGCTTTTAGTGACACGGGCCTGTGGAAGGGCAGTTTTATTGTGCAGATAGGATTCATTAGCCATTCCTCAAGCAGGAAACCATGGTCATTAGATTCCATATTTGCTTCTGTTTCTTGAATTGATAATAAAACAAATTAAACTAAATAACTAATTGTCCAAGACATGCAATAAATCAAATTATGTAAACAATTCAACAGCTCGGAAACATAAACAGTTTGTTCAGCTGAAAATATAGGTTCCTATTTAAAAATATTTTTAATATGTACACTGTGAAATAACTGCCCTCTCTTACCTTTTTCCTTTTCATTTTTAAACACTCAGTTCTTCTAAAGAATAGAACAGTGTTCAGTTGATGCAACCCTTTCATTTAGTTGCCCTGGGAACAATAACCAGGACTGAATGAAGACCCTAGGCAATCGAATTAGCCCATTGTGCAAAAGGTAACTCTCCTTACCCTGTGTTGCTTTAGGCTTCTTCGTGTACCTGGGTGAACCAGCACATCAGCGAGTCCTCAAGACCAGGTTCCTCCTTGATATTATAGAACAAGATGTTCTAATAGAGAAGAGCACTATTTTATACATTAAGGGGTTTGGTAACATAAAGGCAGGTTTGAAAGTTGTCATAAACCTCCTGGTGAGACTAAATCTATCCTTCTTGGGGAAGTATATACTATATAGAGATTTTCAGGGTTTACTCTGAGATGGATGGTTGGATGGATGAATAGATAGATGACGATAGAGAGATAGATAGATAGATAGATAGATAGATAGATAGATAGATAGATGATAGATATAGTACCCTTCCTTTTTGACATGCATAGGAGACTATTGGTCAATGTTTTTTGATAGAGATAAGTTAAAGACTTGGGAACTGAACAGCAGCTTTACATTTTAAATAGGTGTAAGTGTTCACTTGAAAAACTTCTACTCAAATTAGGTGGTAGTATAACAATTTTATTGTAACACACATGTTACCTGTTTGTGGAATATATACTACACATGAATATCTGTTAATAGTCACTCAGCAGTGATTCTTTTTGAGGATGTGTGGTCCAATTCATCATTATACTCACTGCCGGAAGCCGGTCCACCCTTGCTGCTTGACACAATCACTGCTGGGAAGAAACATCTGCACAGCTTATGTTTCAAGGGACCTGGCGTATTTGGCATATGTTTGCTCCCCCTCTTAACGCTATGTGTTTTAAACAGGACCACCTCCCCGAGAAAGGTTGTTTCCCCAGGTGAAGATTTTTCCCTGAAGTTAGGGAGGGAATAAAACCCCTTAACTAAGTGCCAGGTGGGTAGTTAATCACTTTAACTACAAACAATCACGTTTAAGCTGCATAATCTTTACTTCCTGGAATGGAGATAAGAAATGCCCTAACCTTTGGAATAGAAATTGATAGGATTAAAATCAACTGGTATAAATACAGATGTAACAAGACAATAAACATAGAGCCTGGCTGGAGAACCTGGCTGGAGATCCTGGCTAGAACCTGGCTAGAGAACCTGGCTAGGCTGCTGATCAACTGAATGCTGTCTCAGTGTCATTCCTTCTTTGCTGACTCCGTCCACACCTTTGGGAACCCCTGGACCTGCTGGGGCTGGACCCCAACAACTCACGAAGTCCTACAGCTTATCTCATGGGCTAGGAGACCAGACCTTGCTGGTTTTCTTGCTGAAAGGATGATACACAAAGGGCCTCATAGGATTAGAAATACTGGCAGAACAGTAGGCATTATCCTCACATACACTTTATAACAATTGAACGGAATAATATTCAAAAGCAATCTGTTTAAAAATGAGAATGTGATTGAATCTTGTAACTTAAAAAATAAAGGCTTAGTTCACTTTAGTAATATCTCTCTCTTTTTAACACATAAGCAATGGAGTTTTTTTAATTAAAACATTTAAATGCCTATATAACTAACTGGTTAATTAAAAGTAACTTTGGTGATCATATAGCAAATTATCCTCTCCTTTAAAAATATTTTTTAGAGTTTCAAATTTGAATGTTTGAGAAATAAGGTAAAACTTTACTTCTTTTAAAAAATGAGATTTTACAGACAATTTAGTAAGATTTATTTAAATGAAAAATTGAGTGAATCAATGATGTTTTTATTATTTACTTATCAATGCATATTTTATTTGTATATATCCATTGCAATAGATTTTTGTTATTTATTTGATGATTGTCCTTGTGTCTTAGAATTCAGGAGTAAATTACAATAAACCATGCTGAGTATAATTTTGCTAAGTCTAAGACCTGAAGAATAAATACATGGAAGAATATGGGCACCATAATTCCAGGATTTAGTCTACTGTTCTTCTAAGTAGGCAGGCGGATACTAAAGATTTCACGTATATCTTACAACCATGTCCTTCTGCAGTTAATGTGAATCCCATAAACTAGACATGTCATGTAGGTGTTTTAATGGGCTCAGTGTCCCTGTATTCCATATGCCATTATAATGCTAATTTTTGACTATTTACTGCCTTATAGAAATCTCCTATTGTATCAAGCCAACATAACTTCTTTTTCTAGTTAAAAGTTATGAGCTAAAGAAAGCCACTTATGGTTTCTGCTTACTTGAACACCACAGAACACTAGATATATTGCTTAGAGAATTCTTGCTGATCTGACTTCATTTCTAATGATATAAAGAGTGACTTCAATTACCCTGGTAAAATATTTTTAAGACTCTAGGAGGCTTAAATTTTATGAAGATGCTTCTGAATTGAAAATGTATAAGGAGCCCTGACAGCGTGGCTCAGTGGTTGAGCATCGACCTATGAAGCAGGAGGTCATGGGGTTTGAACCCTGTCAGGATGTATGCCCAGGTTGCAGGCTTCGTCCTCCATGCGGGGTGTGTAGGAGGCAGCTGATCCATAATCCTCTTTCATCATGTATGTTTCTATCTCTCTTTCCCTCTATGAAATCAATAAAGATATATATTTTTTATAAAAAAATGTAAAGAAGCATTAAGCTTTAGCATTTGGGCATTGATATGCTTAATAAAATAAAGACTGAATAAGATGCTAATGGTAGCAAAATTAAGTCAATGGCATGAGATTATACGCAGAAGAACATTAACTACCCTGTATCTATGACAATATTTTCTAAACCATTTTGTTATGTAGAGCACATGCCTCATAATATTTCTGTATTTTGGGGAAGTTAGTAGCTACTAGTCTATTCTATTTCTACTGTATGAGTGTAAAGTTTTTAGATTCCATGTGTAAGTGAGATTATAGAATGTTTATCTTTCTCTGAGTTATTTTACTTAGAATATATACAATAAAAATATCAAGTTTCATATGCACTTTCACAAAAGGCGGGATTTCTTACTTTTTTATGGATAAATAATACTCTATGTTATAAATATGTCTCTTAGGTCTATCTGTCCAATAGGATTGCTCAAATTCACTGTTTCTTTATTAATTCTCTGTCTGAATGATCTATTCATTGTTGAAAATGGGGTAATACAGTCCCCCAATATTATTGTATTGCTGTTTATTTTTTAAAATATATTTTATTGATTTTTTTACAGAGAGGAAGGGAGAGGGATAGAGAGTTAGAAACATCGATGAGAGAGAAACATCGATCAGCTGCCTCCTGCACACCCCCCACTGGGGATGTTGCCTGCAACCAAGGTACATGCCCTTGACTGGCATCGAACCTGGGACCTTTCAGTCCACAGGCTGACGGTCTATCCACTGAGCCAAACTGGTCAGGGCATGTATTGCTGTTTATTTATCCTTCAAATTCTGTTAGTATGCACTTTATATACTAGTATATATATAATAGTACTATGATATTGAGCACATAATTATTTACAATTGCTATATCCTCTTGATGGATTGATCCCTTTATCGTTACATAATGGCCTTATGTACCTCTTTTGATCATTTTCAGCTGACAGTCTATTTTATATGGTATAAGTATAGTTACCCCTCCTTTTTTTGGTTACAATTTGCTAAAAATTCACTCTCAGACTGTGTTTGTCAAGCTAAAGTGAGTGTCTTATAGGCAGCATATTATTGGATCTTGTTTTTATTCATTCAGTCATTCTATGTATTTTGATTGGAGAATTTAACTCATTTACAATTAAAGTAATTATTGATAGGTAAGGGCTTAGTATTGGCACTTTGTTAATTGTTTTCTGACTGTTTTATAAATACATTGCCTCTTAATTCTTCTCTTGCAGTCTTCTTTTGTGATTTTATGATTCTTTGTACTGGTATGCTTAGATTCCTTTATCATAATCTTTTGTGTAATTACTATAGATTTTTCCTTTGTGGTTACCATGAAGCTTACATAAAATATAATAACCTATTTTAAACTAATAAAAACTTAATTGCAATAGTATACATAAACTGTATGCCTTGAATTTATTTAAAAAAAAACAAACAAAACAAAAACCTAAAATCTTAAGAGTTGTGGAAACAAGCAGGCTATCATCATGGATGTTAAATGCTCTGTCTGAGAGATCTACTTCATGTAAATTGTTCATATAACCCTGAGTGATATATCTAGTTAGGCCTGTATTCTCCTCTTCTGTCTCCACTTCATGTTCATTTTAATCAAATGACAAAAATTATCATCTCATCAGATAAAGGGTCAAAGGTATATGGCCCAATTTTGCTATAAAGCATAGGAGTATAAATAAGGAAGTTTAATAATTATTTAAAACTGCCTGGAATTATTACTGTGTGATTCATGTTATTGTACTTATCGATGAAAAATCACTATTTGCTTATTATATTAATAAGTATTTTTAATTTAATATTTAAGTTTAAATAAAGTGTTAAAAATATTTCAGTTGTTGCTACTATTATTATTATATGAGTTATTGAATTCTTCACTTTCAATGAAATCAATATCAAGTCCCATTTTAAGATTGGATGAAAAAATACAGAACATCTATATTTGTAAATGTTTTAACTTTCAAAATCACCATTAATCATGTGAACAGTCAAGCAAAATAAATGTAAAAAGGAATATACAATTCATCTCAAATAAGTATTTACTTTAAGTTTAATGAGCTAGTTACTACATATTAAATGAGTTAACGGGTGCATATTAATTAGATGTCTATTGTTTGTTTAAAATCTCTTTTGGAAGATTTCATGCCATCTGGTTAACTTACTTTAAATGACAAAAACAATAAGTACTTAATTGCATTCCTATTAATGCACTGTTCTTTCTAAACATGTGAGACTTTTAATGACTATTTCACAAGGTTTATTAAAAGAATATCATTTAGATAAAAATAAATGTTTTGTTAACTCCTCTGCTGCTAAGAGTAAGTGTAAAATAGTGCAAAACTGTTATTAAATGTGGTTCAAATTGTTATCTAAAAATTATCACACTTTAGAAGTGAATTTCTGAAAATATTTTCCTACAGCATTCTTTTATTTCCTGCAGTTTAGACAT
The DNA here is from genome assembly GCF_963259705.1 of Myotis daubentonii. Classification (NCBI taxonomy): domain Eukaryota; kingdom Metazoa; phylum Chordata; class Mammalia; order Chiroptera; family Vespertilionidae; genus Myotis; species Myotis daubentonii. The sequence goes on along the minus strand of NC_081851.1, from coordinate 63,464,219 downwards.
AGATGTTAGATTTAACCTTTTCTCTGTTTTCTATGCCCCAGAAAAGAAAAGCTGTGAACAGGGACAATCTTAGTGAGACACTAAATAGAGAAGTTAAAGCTTCTATTCTGAGTTGCTCTCCAAGTCTGAGTGACATGGAAAGGCAGAGAACTATAGTTATACATTGTTTAAAAATGGGCGTTGTTAAGAAATAGCCTGACCACAATTGATGCCTAAACTGAGTTGTGCAAGTTGTTGGCCAGTGACTGTTTAGACATTGTAAATGTTTTCCTTCTACAGACAGCATGACCTGAAGCTATGGTTCCTTGGCCAGTCTGCAAAGGGATCTGACCGGTACTATACCAGAGGCAGAGTTCCAAGTAGTGCTTTTCAGATCGCAGCGCTTGACTCCACATTGGGTCTTGAATTAAGTAAACTATACTTTCCCTAAATGAAAACAATAGAACATATCAAGTTAATTCTACTCTCTGAGGATAAGAATGAATTTGTGACACCTTTGTTTTATTTTTATAAATGTGTCTAAATTTTGCAGGTGGCTACGTTGTTAAAGTTTTGTCTATACTGAGCTGTGTTTGTCTGTAGGTAGCTGCTAAAAACTTTGAAAATCACTGGTTTACGCATTCTATAAAAGCCAATGACTATCTGTGTCTAAATTGTTCCCTGACACAGTTAAAAAAAAAAAGAGTGGTGTCTATTACAGTATTTTAAACGTTTGAGCTCCTGGTTTTGCTAGATAAGCACCATGAACTGCATTCTGTATGTGTATGTCTAAAAACAGTTGTCCTTTTGCTCTGTGGTGATCAGACATCAATGGTAAGTAGTTCCAGTTAATGGGTATAGTAAAATGTCTGGGTTACAACTAAACCAAGCATTTCTGGGTTTAGGTGATGTTTGTGGGAATGAAGCTTCTTTAGGTCACTCTGTCTGTTCAGATGTGTGAACCCTCTACTTCTCCCTAAGGCAGCGGTTCTCAACCTGTGGGTCGTGACCCCTTTGGCAGTCGAACGACCCTTTCACAGGGGTCGCCTAAGACCACCCTGCATATCAGATATTTACATTATGATTCATAACAGTAGCAACATTACAGTTATGAAGTAGCAACGAAAATAATTTTATGGTTGGGGGTCACCACAACATGAGGAACTGTATTTAAAGGGCCAGAAGGTTGAGAACCACTGCAGGGGTGAATGAAACTTATGATAACCGCCACCCTGGCAAATAGGCCATACCTGTACATTTCTCCACGTGTTGGGAGTTAATATTATTGTCTGGCTCTGCCTTGCATAAGAGCGCCATGTTTTCTAAGAAGTTCGGACCTCAGGAAAGGAAGTTGTAAGCAGGCGTAAAAGCCCACCAGCTGAGTGCTGCCCTGTATCCTCCACTCCAGAAAAGCAGAACTGCCTTTCTTAGGGTGTATAGAAGGGAAAGGAACATTGATGAATCTCAGTGTTGCCCACCCACTTTGGAATTAGAAAGAAATGGCACAACTTAAGGCAAGAGGAGGCTGAGAAAGACCAGTAAGGAGGAAGTACAGGGTTTTTTTTCTTATATTAGATCAGTAACAGAGGTGTTATGGGAAAATGTGAAAACACGAAAGATTTGTTAGGAGATCTCTTTACATTTGTTTCCTTACCATTATCTGAGTTATACTTAGAAAATAGTTGGTTTTTATTGTTGTTGTTTTATCTTTGATGCCTGAGAGGAAGGGAGAGGGAGAGAGAGAATCATCAATGGTGAGAGAGAATCATTGATCTGCTGCCTCCTGCATGCCCCACACTAGGAGTGGAGCCCGAAACCTGGGCATATGCCCTGACCAGGAATCAAACCGTGACCTCCTGGTTCATAGGTCGACGCTCAACCACTGAGCCACGCCAACTAGGCTAGAAAATACGTTTTGAAAGAATTAGGGGAAAGGAAAGATGCAAAGTTAAAGTCAGACATGAATGACTATAAGAAAGGACAGGACTAGTAGGATACTCAGGCTGGAGAAAAACCAGAGCCATATTCCCATTTACATTGTGCCTGAACTAAGTCTACTCTTTTTTTTTTCCCCTGCCCCCCCCCCCGACCCCTTCCACCCATCTGCCCAGCCCATACCCACCCCACTCCCACGGTTTCACCAAACTATTGTCCATGTCTATGGGCTATGCATATAAGTTCATAAATTCATTGAGAGTTTTTAATAACAAGCAGTGGAATCTCACTCTGGTTAATTAAACAGTAAAGAATATTGGGCTCACAGATTGTTAGAAGCGCTGTAGATATAGGATTAAGTCTAAGCTTTGAAAAATGATAGGGAAAACTGTGCCAGAGAACTGATACAATGAAAAAAAAGTGCAACCGATGCTGTTTGCATTGGCACCAGAAATCGGATTGCTGTCTGGCTGCTATGGCAGCCTGCGCCTGCACTGTTTACACTTTTAGAGCAGAAAATCTACCTGGCAGCTAACACTATCCCCAACTCGACCGCTCAGGCCCAAACCTTGCAGCAGAATGATGACCCCAGGCAGATCCTGTCTCCTTATCTTGAGCACCTGTGAACTGAAGCCTCCTGTGCCTGGGCTGGGAGTTGGGTTGGTAGCACCACGGTCACCTGCTTGTGTTTAGATGCAAAGGAGGCTGAGAAAGCCAGTTTTCAGGGTCCCTTTTGCAGAAGGCTGAACGTATTATTCTGAAATTCCCCATCTGAAAAGAGTCTTCAAAATATGCTAGAAAGCCTGAAAATATTAGTCAGCGTGATAGGCCCTGGCATGTGCTGAAAGTCTGTTCTTTCAGATCTTGAGATGACTATCTCTGAAAATCAAGACTGAAGTTCAGTATCACCTCTTCAGAAAGGCCTTCCTAAAGGACCCCGCCAAAGTCAGTCTCCCAACTCTTCATGGCTCTCTTATCACATGAATTTATCTCATTCACAGAGCTTTATCAATATTTGAAACTTTTAAATTCCTTTCTTCCCCCCTTCCCCCCTTCCTCCCTCTCTCCCTCCCTCCCTTCCTTCCTTCCTTCCTTCCTTCCTTCCTTCCTTCCTTCCTTCCTTCCTTCCTTCCTTCTTCCTTCCTTCCTTCCCCCTTCCCTCCTTCCCTTCCTTCCTTCCTTCCTTCCTTCCTTCCTTCCTTCCTTCCTTCCTTCCTTCCTTTCTTCTTTCCTTCCTTCCTTCCTTCCTTCCTTCCTTCCTTCCTTCCTTCCTTCCTTCCTTCCTTCCTTCCTTCCTTCCTTCTTCCTCCTTCCTTCTTCCTTTCATCTCTTAAATAGAAACATTAGTGCAAGAGCAGGGTTCTCTCTTGTTCAAAAACCATGGTCATGATGCACAGCAGGGCCTGGCACTTGCTGACTGAGCTTCTGAAGAGCAAGGAGTAGTGGGAAAGCGTTGGGTATCTAGAGATTCCAGAGAAACATCTAGAAGGTTGGGGTTCTAGCATGCAGGAGGAATATTAACGGATGTAAATGGAAGCAGCCTCCATCCCACCCTACAGCCTGGTGAACCTGATGGGCAGGTGTGCGATTCTCAGAGATTCTGCTCCTCAGGAATGGTTCCCATGGGGTGACAGTCTCACAGGGATGAAGGAGAAAGTGGTGATCTCATCCCAGGATGCAGCGTGGATGATTATTTTTTCATTATTGATTCAAAAGATAATTAGTGTTTATTTTATGGCAGGCCCTGTGCTTGCACAATTATATGTTTTCCTTTTTTTATGCCCTCAATCCTACAGATTGCTGGGGTTTTTTATGTTTTGAGCCTGCTTGTTGCTAATTAGTGGTCTGATCGTGTTCTCCTCTATAGTAGTGTTAATGCTGACATTGACGAGGCCCCATTAGGAGCAACACTGTGTAGTGGATAAACCCAAGGGCTCTAATACCAGCCTGTCTGGGTTCAAATACAAATTCTCTCATTTATTCCGTGCATGAGCTTTTAACTACTGGGCTCTTTTCCTCACTTATAAAATGTGAGTGAAAATGATAACTTAATCATAGGGTGGTCATGAGTATTAAATAAGTTAATATATGTAAAGCGCTTGGAATGCTGCCTGGAAAGTAATCAGCTGCTTGGAAGCATTTTGGTGTTATTATTACTTGGAATGGGTTTCTGATAATTTTCTGACTTCTCTATGGCCTCAGCCTTACTTCCTAAGCACTTCAATGAACAATTATGTGCTGTTTTCCCTGCACAGCATCATCTCTCATTCCTCCTATTGAACGTTTCCCTTGATCCATTGGATTGGCATGAAAGAGACAAGGAAACACTTAGAACAGCCAGAGAAGAACACCAAAGACTATGTTCCCCTACGTCATGATTGGAGCCAGTCCTGGCCTCTTATTTTTTCTCTCTTCCAAGAGACAAAATGACGAGAGTTCATCAGACGTCCTCAGCCAGGTACAGTGATTGTTTTATTTCCTTTAAGCAAAAGGAACTTTGAGGCAAAGATAATGTGGAATGATTCAACTAGTATTAAACCCAAATGTAAAGCTGCATTTTCATTTACCAAACAGAAAAGATTCGGGTCATCAAAACTTCATCACCAGGCCCAGCAGGTGTGGCTCAGCAGCTGCGCATTGACCCATGAACCAGGAGGTCACGTTTAGATTCCCTATCAGGGCACATGCCTGGGTTGCGGGTTAGATCCCCAGAGAGGGGTGTGCAGGAGGCAACAGATCAATGATTCTCTCTCATCACTGATGTTTCCATCTCTCTCTGCCTCTCCCTTCCTTTCTGAAGTAAATAAAAAATAAAATACAATAAAAAAACAAACTTCATCTCTAGGATCTCTAGTCATAAGCCCCTTAAATCATTTATACTATATCCTCCCATCTGTTGCAGAAGGCCATAATTGTAGTAATGAACAAAGAAAATACAATTTATGTTTAAAAGGATGGTGCCTGAAGTATGTGCTATAGACTATATATATTTTTGACATATTTTGTCATATATGTTTGAGACTATGTGCTTACCCTAGTAATTTCGAGCATTCATTCTCATGCAGGCATGCAGATATGTATATGTATATGTGAAGATTGCTACAGCCATCTTCCTTTCAGAGAAGAATAACCAATAGTAAAAAGAAGGGACTCAGAATTCAGGTATGGCTATGGGTCATCCATTTGAAAATATTTAACTATTTTTGATAATTCATTTTAATTTTGATATAAAATTAATATCTTCTGTAAATTTTCAAATCAGTATTTCTCGTTGGAAGTAACTTCTAGCTTTACAATTATTTTAAACATCCGGTAAGACTTTTATTTTATTTACTATGGCACTGAAAGGTTGTTTACTAAAATTTTAATATATTTGTATGTAGAAAATGTGAATATTGATATATTTGGCCCTATTGACCTTGTGCTTGAATTATAAGTGTGGAATTACAGGGTACAGATATATGGTAGGTACTCATCTTTCATTGCTGCTCAGATATTTACACCTACTTAGTAGTAACTTACAACTAGGAAGCTCTGACTGTAACATGAATAACAACAGCAGAATAGCGCCTATTTATATTCCCATCGTCTTTTTCAAGGTAGCCTCCCACAGATTTAGAGGACTGTCTACCTTGCTCAGCCCAAGTTATTTCAGTGACGTGAGGATGCCCGGAATTGCAATAAAACAACTGGAAAGTCTTTTGAGTGCATTTGAAGTAGACATTTTTCACTACAGTTTCTAATATAAATCTTTTTCTTCTCATGAAAGTGGGAAAGTATGCTGAGTACCAATAAAGACTTCAGGGACTCATGAGCCCTGTGTGAAGAATGTTTTTTTCCACTCAGTTCCAGAATGTTGTAGAAGGTTTCAGCCTGACAACAAAGATGAGCGTGTCTATCAAAGGTCTGTTGATAGCTAAGACAGAATCACTACCTACACCTTTTCCTTTTGTGAACTGAATTGCAAAAAGATAAAACTCGAAATGGAAGACAATCATTTAAATACAAGCATTGCTTCAAGATACCACCAGCAGAGGAGAAGAAACTATGAAATTCGTATGTATATTTATATGCACAATTACACTTTATAGGGAAACATGGGTGCTGCTCACATGACAGTGTTAAAATGAATCAACGCACAGTGCAAGTCCATGAGAGTAAGGCTGATAAGTTGGCTCAGCTGGAGATCAACCCTTAGGAAATAGTTTAAAATTTTGGCCATTTGGTACCATCTGTTGAATTCAATACACTAAAAAGAATGCTATTCAGAACTAAATTTTTGTGAGCCAGAGATGAAAGGTGTCTGTCACAGGGATCATTGCACAGAACTCATTGAACAGGAGGAAGACCATCAGAGGGACAGAGAAATCTCTCCTGACCGCTGCACACCACATTGATTTGAAATGGGCTGAGAAAATATAAGCATGAATTCATTCCCGCACACACACGATCCTCAGACTTACTCAGTAAGTAGAGAGGTCCATCATGTCGTGTGTAATAAGTAGGTGAAAATAAAAACCTTGAGGTTATCAATGGGACATTAGAGGCAGAGAAAAACAGAGCTGGCAAAGACAGGAAGCCCTTCAAAGAACTGTGGTATAAATATCGCATGGCATCTGGTTTTAAATCCACATCTGGCTTACAGAATGTCGGCTTTACCATTGGCCAAGCACAATCCTTATAATAACCGCGGATTTGTTCCCTTTTAATGTGAGGTTGAGATCGCTTCTTGGGGTACCTGTACCTATTTTATAGCTTCGTTTTCCCAGAAGATTTGAACTTTACAATGAGACACAATCTAACCCTGTGAAAACCAGTAAACAATATCCACACCACTGTCGATAAACAAACACTTCACACAATTCAGTCAGGTACCTCTGATGATCAATGGAACATCTGTGGTTCCCCAAATGACTTGCTTTCAGAGCATAGATCACCAGTCACTGGTTCAATACTCTTCAGAGGCTCACAATCTTTCAGAGCTGAAAGGGAACTTAGAGTTCAATTTTGGGCATGCTTATTGAATACTAGCTATGTTCCTCGGCTTTCAATGCGAAGCTGGATAATGTAAAAAAGCATGCGGTCTTCAAGATGAACTGCCACAACGTTTGACAGACAATAATCAAGAGTATGACTAGGTTTTGATTGTGTATAGAGAAAGATAATAATGATAAGAACGGCATCTGATTATTGAGTACTTCCTATGTTCCAGGCATAATGCTAAACTACACGCGTTTTTTAAAAAAATTTCATTTGCCACTCAGAGTATCCCCCACACACCTCTCTAATAAATATGTCCATGCATGTATATGGGAATATAAACTAAAGGAGAGCAAGAGCTTTGTATGGTTTGTTCTTGTTCCTGCTTTTCTCTACAAATGTGCCTGTAAAAACAGGCATTGAACGTAGGCTCAGTGAAGGAGGAAGTTAGGGAGTGACTGATGAAAGAGAAATCCCACAAGTGGATGCTATTATTTGTTTTTAAATAAGAACATATTTATTATGTTACAAAAGAATCCACTATTAAACCATTTTGAGAGCATACATATAAATAGAATTTGATGTTCTAATAGTTGATAAAAAAATACATAGCAGGTACTTATAAACTTCATAAAATTATGTATGTATTTGTCCCTATCTTAAAATTATTAAAAGACAACAAAATCTTATTTTCTTGGGATGCAAAACATTGCAATTGATAATCTTAGAAAAGCACATTGTGTATTTAGAAAATAAAATTAACATTTTAAATGTTCACGGAGATGAAGACCTTAATTTCACCTCATTAATACTTGATTACTTTATGGCTGTCTGTACATGGATATATGCATTTGTGTGGAATCAGTGAGAATAAGGAGCAGTGCCATTAGTGAGGCGGCTTTACAGCCATGTTTATGACTTAAAGTTATATGTTTTTAAAAATGAAAAAGGAAATACTTCATGAGAAAAAGGTAGCTAGAACAATGTGGGGTGCATTTAAGAGAGCAACAACTAAATTATTAGAGTAGAACTACTTTCATAACCAAATTAGAAATATCTAGAACACTTTATCTAACTAAGAAAATGTATTCTCTAGGCTTGATTGCAGTGACAAAGATAAAATTAAAATGTTTGAAAATAATAATTTAAAAAGATTACTTCTCAACATTTTCTATGATAAAGATGTTTGGCAATAAAAACGAATTAGGTTGTAAGTAGAATAAATTTAACTATTAAAAATAATGACAACGTCCATGTCATAAACTGTTGTTATGATCATAAACCATAACAAATTTAACAAATGAGGATTTTCAATTATTTACTTAATGTAGTGCAAAGTTACCATGTTTTGTAAAATGATTATAATTAGCCCATAAATGATTGTGTTGCCAATTTTCAAATATATTTACAATTTAGAATTGCTACACTAAAACAGTCAGCTGTTATTTGTGCAATCAAACCAGTATATGGATGATGAAAACATTCTATACAAATCGAAACTATTCTAAAAAGATATTGAGTAGGAATTCCATTCTATGTGCTCATTGCTATCTAAATATAAAGAAAAACTAGTTTTAGAGTTCAATCATTTGAAAAATATTTCTTGATATAAACTTGAAAAATCAACAAAACTTACCAAATCTGAATATCAATCTGATATTAATGTGCATTCATGCAGGCCAATGGATTCCTGTCTGAAATGCACTGTGAGAGTGTTTAGATTTATATGTGTGTTACCAATCTGGTTAAGGTTTTAGCTAATGCCCCAGCTGGTTTTTCTCAGTGGATAGAGCATTGGCCTGAGAACTGAAGGGTCCCAGGTTCGATTGTGGTCAAGGGCGTGTACCTTGTTGTAGCTCAATCCCAGGCCCTGGTCTGGCATGTGAGGGAGGCAATAAATTGATGTGTTTCTCTCACATTGATGTTTTTCTCTCTCTGTCTCTCCTTTTTCCTTCCACTTTCTCTAAAACTCAATGGAAAAGTATCCTTGGGTGAGGATTAACAAACAAATATATATTTTACATCCTATCTAATAAAAGAGAAACATGGTAATTAGCCGTACCTCTGCTACCCTTCCCATTGGCTAATCAGGGCAATATGCAAATTAACTGCCAGCCAAGATGGTGGCCAGCAGCCAGGCAGCTTGAAACTAAGATGAGGCTTGCTTGCTTCAGTGACGGAGGACTCCAACATTCCCCGCCTGCCGCTGCTGGCCTCTGAGCTTACAGTTTGAAACATTGTTACAAATAAAGAAGCTACACAAAACCCCAGAAACCTGCTTTCAGCCAGCCGGGATCTCAGAGCTGGAGTTGAAACAGTGTTTCGATTATAGAACCCAAACAAACCAGATACCTGCTTTCAAGCACCCAAGGCCTAAGAGCTAGAGCCAAGCCTCAGAGCTAAAGCTGTCCCAGAAAAAGAAAAAAAAGAAAAAAAGGAGCAGTTGGGAGCTTCAGTCACCGGTCAGCCTGAAAACAGCCCTCAGCCCCTCACCCAGACTGGGCAGGCACCCCAGTGGGGACCCCAACCCTGAAGGGTGTGTGACCAGCTGCAAACAGCCATCATCCCCTCATCCAGGCTGGCCAGGCACCCCAGTGGGGACCCCCACCCTGATCCAGGACACCCTTCAGGGCAAACCAGCCGGCCCCCACCCGTGCACCAGGCCTCTATCCTATATAGTAAAAGGGTAATATGCCTCCCAGCACCGGGATCAGCGGAGCCGCGAGGCCTCCCAGCACCGGGATCAGCGTGACAGGGGGCAGCGCCCAAACCCCCTGATCGCCCTGCGGCTCTGTGTGTGACAGGGGGTGGGGCCACAACCTCCCTATCTGCCTGCTCTGTTCGTGACAGGGTGCGGCGCCCCAACCCCCTGATCAGCCCTGCTCTGTGTGTGACAGGGTGCGGCGCCCCTACCCCGCCCCCCCACGGGCCCTGCTCTGTGTGTGACGGGGTAGAGCCATAACCTCCCCATCGGCCCTGCCCTGAGTGTGACAGGGTGCGGCACCCCAACCCCCTGATCCATGCTGCTCTGTGTGTGACAGGGGGCAGTGCCCCAAATCCCCTATCGGCACTACTCTGTGAGTGACAGGGGGGAGCTCCTCAACCCCCTGATCGTCCCTGCTCTGTGCATGACAGGGGGGAGCGCCCCAACCCCTGATCGACCTTGCTCTGTGCGTGACAGGGGGCAGTGCCCCAATCCCCTGATTGGCCCTGCTCTGTGAGTGACGGGGGCAGCGCCCCAACCCCCTGATTGGCCCTGCTCAGTGCATGACAGGGGGTGGCGCCGCAACCTCCCCATTGACCCTGCCTTGAGTGTGACAGGGGGCAGTGCCCCAACCCCCCAATCGGCCCTACTCTGAGTGTGACTGGGGGTGGCATCGCAACCTCCCGATCCGCCCTGCTCTGTGCATGACAGGAGGCGGCGCCCCAACTCCCCAATCAGCCCTGCTCTGAGCCCGACCAGGGGCTGCACCTAGGGATTGGGCCTTCCCTCTGCCACCCAGGAGCAGGCCTAAGCCAGCAGGTCGTTATCTCCTGAGGGGTCCCAGACTGCGAGTGGGTACAGGCCGGGCTGAGGGACCTCCCCTCCCCGCAAAGCACAAATTTTTTTGCACCGGGCCTCTAGTTATTTTATAAAGAAAAAGAAAATTAGCTAACGAGATATTTTGAAAGCATCCTAAATTCATTGTTTTTGGAAGGACAAGGAAAAATTACATATTTACTTCTATGCTTTCTAGTAGGAAAACAGATTTTAACTTAAAAAAATAATCCCTTATTAATTTATGCTCCTATCATGCTACAACAAGGTCATCAGCACTAAATCAACTCAAAGCATGTATAAGTGAATAAAATAAAATAGAAATCAAAGTTTGGGCCTTGAAGCTTTTTTCCTATTCACAAACATTTGCCTTTTAGATCTTATTACAGGTTTTCTTTCTCAGCTTTTTCCTTCTGCTCTCAGCCACTCTTTTTCTTGTTGCTGGGGATTACTTAATAATTTAATACCAAAAACATGAGGCCCTGGCCAGTTGTTTGGAGTATGGTCCTTTATACCAGCAGTACTGGGTTTGATTCCCTGCCAGGGCAAATACATACCTGGATTGCAAGTTCGATCCCCAGTCAGTTGGGGCGGGGGGTGGGGGGGGGGCGCATATAGGCGGCAACTGAAACATGTTTTCTCTCTCACATTGATCTCTCTCTCTCTCTCTCTCTCTCTCTCTCTCTCTCTAAACATATCACCTCACGTGAGGACTAAAAGCAAGCAAAAGCCTTGGTTGTGTTATTAATAAAACCTATTAATAAAATTGGTGGATTAGCAGTCTTTCTCATGTATTTCCATTATCAGCTTATTGTCAGAGTTTGAATTATTAAGTCTACATTTTCTATTTGAAATTATCTTTATGGTTTAATCATATCTGTGTGTTTTTTGGTGTATGTGTGTTTATTATTATTCACCTTATTGCAGAGTTTAAGTGTACTTTTATAAAGATGAACAAAGATTATTTCATGGCAATAAAGGGGTCAATTATTTGAGGAGACATAGCAATCCTAAATGCCCATCTAACCACTTAGAAGTTTTAAAATACATAAATTAAAAGCCAGTAAAAATGATGGAAGAAATAATACAAATCTGTAAATACAGTTGGATATTGAACAACCCTTTCACAATAACTGGTAGAACATATTTACAGAAAATTATTAGGGATAGCTAAGACCCAACATTGCAAATTGGATCTAATTAAAATTGTCACTTATGAAATACTCCACCAATAAAAGCAGAATACTCATTCATTTTAATGCACAGAGGAACACTGACCCCAATACATTATGATATGATACAATGAAAAGAAAGCAGAAGTCACAGTTAGCAATATCAAAAGTGAAAGGACATAACAACAGAACATGAAAGGATGAAAATGGAAATATTGTGAATGAGTTTATGCCAAAAGTTCGACGACTTAGATGAAATTTGCAAATTCTAGAAAGGTGCAGACTACCATAGCTCACTCAAGAAGACCTAATTAACTGAATTATAACTGAATTTGTAAATAAAGCTCTTCCATTTACTTCACTAGTGAATTTTAAAAATATTTAAGTAAGAAACAATGCCAATTTTATAAAAAAAAATATTCCAGAAAATAGAAGAACAGTTTTAATGCATTTTATAAGGCTAATATTCACTAGATTCCAAAACTAGCTAAGTTAATTATAAGGGAAGAGGAAAATAACTACAGACTTAATAGGCTTTAGGAATTAAAATGCAAATTTTCTTAAGAAAATATTAGCAAATTCAATATAATATAAAAAGTATAATATATCATAATACAATGTTTTATATCTCAAAATTCAAAGTTAGCTTAATATTTCAAAATAAACACATGTGTTTCATCTATTAACAAACTGAATTACTTTAAAATATGATAATATCAAAATCAATAAAATATATATGTCATTCAATAGTAATAAAAGAACTTGACAAAATTCACTACTCTTTCAACATCAACTCACAGCAGAAATAAAACTCAAACTGTTTACACATACCTATGAACAATCTATCTCTGTACTTTACAATGTGCTTTACATGTTCAGGTACATGAATTACACTGTGCTTATAACAATAGACTAAATGCTTTCTCCCTTGTGCCACGCCAGCACGACCAAGGGTGATCCCGAGCGGCGGGGGGGGGGGGGGGGGGGGGTGAAAGGATTAAGGAAAAGACAGACAAGAGAATAATAGCTGGGTCTCGGTGGGACCCTGCCTCCCTGATGAGGAGACAACGACAGCGCCCACAAGCCGTGTCTTTATTTTATAGCAGATGCCACGAGGCAAAGCAGGGGCGTGATCACGTTGTTTACAGCATTCTTGTGAGTTTCAACCTCACTCAACTACATGCACCTGAACTCTATCACAAGGCACGTGGGGCTACGTGTTCGGACCATAGGTTCAAGCTTACAGCCACAGCCGTTGGCTATAATCGTGCTGGGAGGGCCCTGCCCTCCAGCTGGGACTTGCACGTGGCAATGAGAGGACCCTGTCCTTTCATTAGTCCGAGGCTTGAACCTGGCCAAAACACCGTACCCGTGCCCCACACTCCCTAAGATCAGGAATCAAGGCAAAGAAGTCTACTCTCACATCTATTTCTTATTGTACGGTAGGTCTGAGCCAATTGAAGAAGGCAGCAAGGGGCGTATCAATAGAAAGAAAAAAGGTAAAGCTATCATTTTTTCACAGACAACATAGTCATCTATGTAAAACAATCGTAAGCAATCTGAGAAAATACTACTAGAACTAAAAAAATAAGAAAATCATTTCTAGACTAGGAAAACATATTTGCAAAACATCTAGTAGAAACAGACTTCCACTCACAATATATAAAAACTCTTTTGACTAAATCATAAGATAATTCAATAAGAATATAGCAAAGATTTAGATGAATACTTAACCAAGGAATACATATACAGTGGGGCCTTGACTTATGAGTTTAATTCGTTCCATGACGGAGCTCGTAACTCAAATTACTCATATATCAAATCAAAAAGTGAACGAGTGAGACATGTGATACTGGGCTGATGTTGTGGCATTTGCTGTGCCAACTAGCGGTGGTGTATCTGAAGCTGGCTCATAACCCGAATTTTAGCTCACAACTCAAAGCAAAAAATCGACCGAGAGACGGCTCGTATCTCAAAAAACTCGTTAGTCTGGACACTCGTAAGTCAAGGCCCCACTGTATATATACACACACACACAACACATAATCCCATGCAAAGATGTTGGTCATAATTAGTAATTAAGGAAGCACAGATAAAACCATAGTGGGTTACCATTATACATTTGATCAAATGTGTACAACAAGACTGAGGACACTGTTGGTGATAACATGTTGCAATTAGAACTGTCATACACAATTGATATGAATGCAAAATGGTAAAAGCACTTTGCAAATTAGTCTGGCAGTTTCTTAACCACTGCCATAGGACTGAACCATTTCAGTCCTATGTGTTTATCCAGAAGAAATAAAAGCATATGCCCAGACAAAGTCTTTCACATGAATGCTTATAGCATCTTCATTTGCAATAGTTCCATGCTGGAAGCAATCCAAGTAGTTAAATGGATTCAACAAATAGTACTGTATTCATACAATTAATACTATTCAACAACATAAATAAGTTATTGATACATGATAATAGCATGAATGCCTCTCAAAATCATTATGTTGAGTAAAAACATCTAGGCAAAAGACAACCTATTGTAATGATTCCACTTATACAAAATTCTAGCAAATATATTTTATTGTGGCAAAAAGCAGATCAGTGATTCCCTAGGCACTGGGATTGTGTTAGGAATATAAAAACAAAAAAAAAAAAAGAGAAAAAGAAAAGAAGCACTTTAGGAGTGATGAAAGTATTTGTTATCCTGATTTTTGTGAATGTTTTCAAAGTATATTCATATGTCTACATTCATCAGATATTACTCTTCAATGGAGGGAAGTTGATTGTAGATCAATTAATACCCCAACCAAACTGCACAAATGAATAGTTTAAAAAATTAAGCACTCAGATTTTGACAAGATTATGATCTTGAAAAGTGAGGTGGAGTCATATTGGTATATTTCAACAAAGCTGGGCATTTTGAATCACTTAATTGTACCAAACCTCCTTTGCCAGAAGAATCCGACTTTCCTTATCTGCCCGAGAGGTTTCTTTCTTCTTTTCTGAACAACATGTAGTATCTTTTCCTGTGATATTGGCCTGCCAAGGACTACTGATCTTTCTCCGGGATTATGTCTATCTCTTCTAGACCTATAACCAGATTTAAGGCCCTACATACCTTGGTTGGTGAGATAAAAGTGTGACATGTGCGCCGAAACCGGTTTGGCTCAGTGGATAGAGCGTCGGCCTGCGGACTGAGGGGTCCCAGGTTCGATTCCGGTCGAGGGCATGTACCTGGGTTGCGGGCACATCCCCAGTGGGAGATGTGCAGGAGGCAGCTGATCGATGTTTCTCTCCCATCGATGTTTCTAACTCTCTATCTCTCTCCCTTCCTCTCTGTAAAAAATCAATAAAATATATTTTTTAAAAAAAGGGTGACATGTGGAGGTGCAATGCACACCCCCAAAATATGCAAGATTGGGTAGTTTCTATTGACTGAAACTTGAAGACTGGGTATGGGAATGGATCCTAAGGATGTTGTATCAATTTAGAAAAATGTGATGTAAGATAAGTCCAAATGTAAAT
The DNA here is from genome assembly GCF_963259705.1 of Myotis daubentonii. NCBI lineage: Eukaryota > Metazoa > Chordata > Mammalia > Chiroptera > Vespertilionidae > Myotis > Myotis daubentonii. The sequence goes on along the minus strand of NC_081851.1, from coordinate 63,449,090 downwards.
GAATAAATACAGTAGGGGAAATTCTGGACATAATTTCCTGTCTGGCGTGGGTGGGATTAGCTCGAACAGTTAGCTTAGTTGGCTGACTGACACTTGGGCCAAAAGGTGCAATACACTGAATGAAATTGAAATGCCAGAATTTCCTTGGTATATTTTAAATGAAGGCATCCAGAAGTCAGGATGATTTACTATGTAATCCCTGTTTGCTTATGCTTTTACAGTGTCTTCTGGGAAAGTCTCTAAGGCTTTGAGTCACACATGGATGAGGGAATTCTGGAGTCCAGATAATGCTCGGTAGTGGCAATTTTCTGAAAGCCACACATAAGAGTAGAGAATTCTGTCAACAAAATGTGCTCCTTGAAATCAGTGAAAATGAAAGGAATCCAGGTGGCAGGGGCTAAGCAGCAACATTTAGACTTTAAATTTTATTTTTAATTATTATATAGTGAAATTGTATTATCTTTTCAAATCTTATAGAGTTCTAAAAGTTTCAAACTGTTATGCATCACACCACATAGGATACATAATAGTTCTATCAGATGAAAGATTATTCCCTCTGCCTTTTCCTTTATAATCACCCACTTTGATAAACATTTTAAAGAGTTTTATTAAAATATAGTTTCCACACCATATAATTCACCAATTTGAAGTGTACAATTCAGTGTTTTTAAATATATTCACAGTACACCAGCATCATCGAAATTTAACTTTACAACATTTTTGTCATCCCTCTACCCCAAAAAAAGTCACTCCTACAGCTCTAGGTAACCACTAATCTACTTTATGTTTCTAAAGATTTGCCTCTTTTAGACATTTCATATAAGTTCAGTCATAGAATATATCTATCTTATAACTGAATTATTTAATGTTATATATTTTAATTGTACATACTGTAGCATTCAAAATAATTATAAATTTTTAAATATATTTTATTGATTTTTTACAGAGAGGAAGGGAGAGGGATAGAGAGTTAGAAACATCGATGAGAGAGAAACATCAATCAGCTGCCTCCTGCACACCCCCTACTGGGGATGTGCCCGCAACCAAGGTACATGCCCTTGACTGGAATCGAAACTGGGACCCTTCAGTCTGCAGGCCAACGCTCTATCCACTGAGCCAAACCGGTTAGGTCATAAATTTTTCAATGTGGAAAAATGTACTCCCGAACCTTTATTTTGATTTTATGTATACAATAAAAGTGTATTTTTATTGTAATTAATATATTTTAATTTTGAATATTTTTGATAACAATAAGATAACAAATACTTCTGACAAAGGTAACATCCACTAACATTTCAATGCATATTGTTTTGCTTTTCCTTTCATGAAAATTGCCAATGTTCTATACATATTGTCTGATAACCTATACTGGTGACTGAATAAATAATAAATATGTTCCATTTTATATATATCTACGTGAAAGATGTATTTTCATAATGAACATAGTTCGCTTAATGGGATTACTTTATTCCATTTAACCAATTTGTTTTATGCTTAAATTTTTTCTAATGACCTAAAACATCTCACTGATAAAGTAGTAGTCCCTTTCAGTAGAGGAAAGGTGACTTTTACTCTGTTTTTTACTACTTTTTGGTAGATACTGCGAGCCTTATGTACTCAAAAAATAATTCCGGCTTGGACAATAAATATATGAGGTAAAAGAACCTACTGCCCTCATTTCAAAGCTAAGTACTGCCATGTACATACAGATTTAGCTTTGGAATCTATACTAATAAAAGGGTAATATGCTAATTAGACCTGACGTCCTCTGGACATCCTTCTGGACAAAGCCATAGCTGCTGTGAGGGCCCGTGGAACGGGAGACGCTATGGCACGGGCCGGTCCAGCACTGCGGCCCCTGTAGAGGCAGTGGGAGAGGGGGCTGCACAGTCCCAGTCCCAGTGCTGCCCCTTCTGCAGAGGCAGCCACACAGGCAGCGGCGCTGGCCCGGTCCCGGCGCCACGCCTCCGCAGAGGCTGAATGGGGTGCAACCTGCTGTGTCTCAACCTCCCACAGCCCCTCCCCCAGCCAGCCTGGCCCCAGATCACCCTCCACCTACCAGTGGGCAGGGGGCGAGGTCAGCACTAAGAAGTGAGGGCCGAAGGCCAGCAGCTGAGGTGGCCGGCAGTGGTACTAGCAGTGGGGTGATGGGGGTGGCGCCTTCCCCTGATTGGCATGGTTGCCTCCCGCAGAGGGAGGCCAGACAGAGGCTTAGGCCCACTCCCCGAGCAGGCCTAAGCCATCAGTAGGACATCCCCTGAGGGCTCCCAGACTGTGAGACGGGGCAGGCTGGGCTGAGGGCCCCCTGCCCAGTGCAGAAATTTTTGTGCACCAGGCCTCTAGTATATTTATATACATATACACAGTGTCTTTGTTTATTTTTTATTTTTTCGTATTACGTATGTGTCCTTACCCCCCCATTGCTCCCCCACCTCCCCACTCATGCAGTGTCTTTGTTTTATTGGTTTATGTAGGGTACATGTTTCTACATTTCGCTTGATAGAAAGTTGACTGTAAATAACAGTAAGATTGTTATCATAGTACATATGTAATATATTGAGTGCCTACTGTGTGCCATTATCATTAGGAATACAGAATAAAACAAAGCACCTTTTAGTCCAAAATCTACAAGTTAATAAAATAAATTAATTACTAATTGCGCTGGCATGACTACCACAGACTGAGAATTAAAGTAACAGCCTGTCTAGCAAAGAGTAAGGAGATTATAATTTGGCACCTATTTAACTTCAGTAAACAGAAAATCAACCTATTTTTTTTTCGTGAGGGGGGATTGAGTTGCCTAATTTCTAAAATGATAAACAACATTTCTTGAATGCCTTGTAATTTATTCAAGCATAAAACTAAATTATGGCTGTCTTTCAAAAGCCAGCTTGTTGTCATGAATTTTTAAGCATCAAGTGTATGATCTGCACAAATACTTTCTTTTTGAACTGATTAATTCATGAAAAATTTAAAAAGAGAATGATACAAATTAAATTCATGTACTAATATATATGACCTTCAAAGTTGAGGGGATGGGAAATGACAAATTCGATTTTGACAAGTTCTAGGGGATCACGTTACATTGGATTGGGATTAAAAACTGAACATTCTTGCATGTACCTGTTTCAGTAGCAAATGATTGAGACAAAATGGTCTCTGATAATTACTATCTACATTTTAAATTAAGTAAAATAAAGACATATCCTATGAAATCTGTGAATGTATTAATTTAATAAATTTTCAAATGCCTTACTAATTCTTTAACTACTTGCATAGATATACATGCTCGATAATACGTTGCACTTATTGAACACTTCCTACCATGTAGTCTTCCACATGCATTATAGCATTTAATCTTCAAACAATAATAAAGTATGATTTTCATTTGCTTTTCATGGAGGACACTGAGACTAAGAAAGTAGATATGTCATAAGGTGAATAAGCATTTTTACCTCTTTTCTGAGATTCCATACAAATAATAGTTTGTTTATATTTTAATATCCCAATTTACCTCCCTATTTCTGCCAATCTAAGCACCACAGCCTGATGTTTATTCTATAATAAGAAATATTTATTCTCTGTAAAGCCACAATAACTATACTTAAACGTGAGAAATAAGAGACTGAATTAATCATTTTTCTTTTTTTGCATATAATTAGTCCAATTTATGTTTAGCTGACACCAGAAATATTATTTTTATCTAAGTGAATATATATATATATATATATATATATATATATATATATACATACATACAAATGGGGATCTACATTTATTTATTTATAAACTGCAGACTTTCCAGAAACTTTGCTTGAGTCAATCAAAGCCATTAGTAAAAGTATTTTAATATTCATTTTGAAAGTATCTTATATAGTAGCCATTATAACTGAAATGCTCACTTATTATCTAATTACCACATAGAATAAGTTGGATATTTTTATAAAGTGAGCATACTTATATATGCCTTATATGGAAGCACTATTTCTTGCAAAAACATGCTTTATAGTGGTCTGAACGAAGAGAGATTACATTAATGAAATTGAGTTATTAATAGGTGGGTTGACAAAAAGAATTTGGACTTCCAAACCAAAGAAAAAGCTTTCAAAGCAGAACCCCAGTTGTCCAAACTAATATTTTTGAAAAAGTAAGACTTGTTTCAAGTACCATTTTTATACCACATTACTGCAAAAAATGACTTTATTAATTACACTCATATTAAAAGTAGCTAACAGTAAAATACTAGAGTTTGTGTAATCCCAGGAAGATGAAATGAAGATGAATGAAATTTAGTTCCACTGGGTTTGTCTCTAGGAGATAATGAATGATAGAATAAGAGCTAAATGTCTTTTACGATGAACTAGAGGATCATCACCAGTAAGGTGGGAAGAGAGAGGCGTGCTTTATAGTAAAGCATGTTGAAATTAGGTAAAATTACATCTGACAGGGAATGCTATCACATGGCCATCTGTGAGGGAGTAACTTAGATCTCACTAAGTGAAAGGTGTCTCTGGGTGACTGAAAGTATATTTGTATGCGGTCATCACTCATGTAGTTAAAACAGGAAGATAAATTTTGAAAGCCTCAAATTAATGATCTTATAATAGAATTAACAACCTCTAGTTTAGGTTGATATCTTGATTTCTTAAAATACCCATTTTTTTTTAAGCAAACCATCTGTAAAATAATAAATACGTGAAGACTCTTTGACCTAAAAGTCCATAACTCTAATGTTTATTAATTAATGAGTTAAATACAATGCTGTTCACATATAAAGAGAAAATAACAGAAAGTTAATCACTAGTTGCAAAATTATGGAAAAACTTAGCTGGTGTGGTTTGTATGAACTGTATTTTACTCATTGATTTTTGCCTACATTATTAAAATTATTAAAATTTGTTTTTTGTTATTTTTGGACAATTATGTTAAGAAAACTATACTTTATTGAACTATATGTATGTGTGTATGCATATTTATACTGATTACTGATTATCAAACGTATTTATGTATGACAATAGGAAGTTATTATGGTATAATATATGGTACAGTATCTCATAGTATTAGTGATTAGATGTATAATCTGATAGTCTGATAATTTTAACTTGTAAACTATAATCATTTCTCAACATTGACTCAAAGATTGTTATGAAGATAAGCAGAGAATACTACACATTCCTCTCTGCTTCCCCAATCATAATAACCTTCCTTTAAATAACTAATCAATACTAGAATCCATTTATTTCCAATTTTCTATTTTTCTTAACCAAAACTATTTCTAAAGTAAATTACTATTCTTTCATTGGTAGGTATTATCAGCTTTTTATCAGTATTTTTAGAAGCTTTAGGTCATTTTTTTCTTTTTACTTGGAGTTCTTTAATCTGGGAAGAATTTTCACATTTAATGAATAATAGAATGTCATGTTTCCAGCTAATTAGTTAGACAGCCATTACCCTAATTTGAATAAATGAGTAAGAATATAGTAGTACTCTCAGTTAAATTGCATTCCTCTTACACAATCAATATCTATACTCAGCAAAGAGGTAATATTTGCATTTGAACTTTCTGGATAAAGGATTGCTACATAATTATATTCTAATATATTCTGATTAATTTTGAGAAGCTTCAATATTGAAATCAAGTAGAAGATTTGAAAGTTTTCAGAGGTGTGTGATTTTATTTTTACCCTATTTTTATCTGTGATTGCAGATAATTTTATTCACATCACATAATGAGATTGGCTAATTTTAAAACCTAAAATGATATTAATACTCCAATAATTCAACGAATAAAGTGCTCCTTTATAAAGTGACTTACACAGACCACCTTTGAAACATGCAGATACACACCTTAAACAGGCTTTAGTCCATCTTGTAAATATTTGGGCAATTACAGCATTCATGTGTATAGTGTTCGCTATTAGACATAATCCCAACAAGCTATTAATGATATACAATTAAATATAAAACCAAAGTTAAGTGCATGAGACTAAGGCCACATCATCTTGAATAAATGGTAGCATGCTAGAGCTACTCAGGATAATTGAGAAAGTTCAGTTCAATCTACATTAGATGCTACCCCTCAAGCTGACAGTGCAGCTGTCCGGATTAGTCATTAAGGAGACCATTAGCCAACTGGACTAATTGGTTTGACTGTTTTTTTCCTCTCTTTGCTTGGCTACATATAAATGCTTGACTTCCTCTCACAACTGGTTCTTTATCATTGTGTTTCCCAGTCTAACACTTATTTTTACATTATCAACAGTGTAAATCAAGAAAGTTGTATATATAACCTTGGAAAAATATTTTCCAAGTCAAAATTTATCAACCTTTTAAAATAGTCATAAATACTCAGTACATACTTAGTTGGACACCTGACTAACATTTTTATCTTCAGTCTAATGTTTTGCCTTATTTAACTGATGGCTGCTGCTCACATTACCAGCTGGCCCATCGAAACAAAATAAAAATAGAGCTGAAAGGAAAAGAGTAACATGTTATTTTGATTTACAAACAGCTCCTATAAAAAGGACAAATGAAAACAGTGACTGGATGAGCCAGGGATGTAGGAAGTGGCACTGGCACCTTCTGATCTTGGCATCCTAAAATCTCTGCAGGCAGGGCATTTGGTTGTTTTGCTTTGTAGAGGAAACACGATGGTGAACAATGGATAATAAACTTGGGACACATTACAACAAGCTACATTGTGGTAGGATATGTAATAGATTTCAGAAACATTTGGGCTGATATAGAAATGCCAGAGTCATTTTCCACTAAAGCAGTGGTTCTAAACTTTCTGGCCCTTTAAATACAGTTCCTCATGTTGTGACCCAACCATAAAATTATTTTCGTTGCTACTTCATAACTGTAATGTTGCTACTCTTATGAATCATAATGTAAATATCTGATATGCAGGATGGTCTCAGGCGACTCCTATGAAAGGGTCTTTCGACCGCCAAAGGGGTCACGACCCACAGGTTGAGAACCGCTGCACTAAAGGAAAATGGAGTATTCCAACTGCTAAGGCCTCTGTCTTGCATTTTAGAACCCCAGTTCACAAGTGCATACGGTAGTGGGTAGACTGTGGGTGTCGTCTAATATATCAACTCCTGTATCTCTGTGAATATAACGATCACTCTCATTTCTCAGCATTGGCCTTATATAGGTTCTTAAGAATTTATTCCAAAGTCTCCTCCATGCATGTTGAGCTACACTATTGTTTCTAATGGCTCTTATGCTAGCATACATCGCATGTCCTTCAGAGGACTTATTTTTCCATCTGATGAACTTCACTCATTGTGTAGAATGAATGAAATACATGGAGAGGAGGAAATATATATTTACTTTGGGCAGTGCTTTATACTTTTATGATATTAGAGCTATAGGAAATGAAACTTGTCAAGGTTGGGGCATATATTCACAATAAAATTAACAAATGGAAGCACAAAAGAAAAAACAACACAGGCATGTTAATTTGACATAGTGTATTCAAGGTCATCCTTTAATTTCAGCCCTGGCACACTCTGAGAAATAAACAACACATCATTTTATAATCACCGTTTTAAGATTTCCATTGTATTTTCTAGACATTATATTTGTTAGCTATTCTGGATATTAATAAGTATGATATAATCCTTATCTCCATGACAGTTATAATCTATGTCAGAAGATAAACATAAGATAATTTAAAACTAAAATAGTGATTTTTACTTGTCAGGAGAGTGACAGAGAATATGCTTTCTGCAGCAGTTGTTTTTTAGTTGTTTCTTTTTCTTTTTTTTCTTTTTTTTTTGAGAATGTAACCACTGATGGGCATTTGGGCAATTATGAATAATGCTACTATAAACATTTGCCTTCAAATCTATGTGCAGATCTGTGTTATTATTTCACTCGGTATATTTAATCTAAGATTAAATTGTGAGGTCCTATGGCAAAGCTAAGTTAAACATTTTAAGAGCAAGACCTACTCTAGATACTCTGGCCAAAATCAAAATAAAACAAAACCCCTTATATATTAGAGTGGGTAATTTCCTATGCTTCTCTAGAATCTTAACAATTGCATTAAAGCTTGTGGTTTACTAGGTTACACATTCTATATTGAAGGCCTTGTTGCCCAATATTTTAACATTAAGAAGCAGCAAAATTCTTGCCCGAACTCTTTGTATTGTATTGGGAATATGTTCCACATTTGGGACATCTATCCCTAACTTATTCACCAAATGATCCAAAGGCTTCCAGTTTTGAGTGGACCAACCCCAGAGCAAGAGGAGGCTCTCTAAGGTCCAGGGCCCCTGGAAAGGCGGGTCTACCAATTGTTCCTCTGTGGCCCAGTGAATTCAATGAGCTGGATGTATCCTGAATCAGATAAGGAAGCTTCAGGCACTACTTGCTTGACCTGTGAATCACAGAATAAGTTCAGAGAATTTTGTAGCAAATTGGTACTCGTTTTGAGAATTTTCCATTGTTTGCCAATGGGCTCTGATAGGTCCTATGATAAGCTCTAATAGACACATCAAGGGAGATTCCCAGGATTTACGCTGGTAAACAGCTGTCACTTTTAGAGGCAGCTCCTGGCTTCCTGTAGAGCTGCACTGGAATCTGAGGTCCTGACAGTGGACATGAGAAAAGCTCTGACTCAAACAGCACATCATAATTTAGGTCCATAAAAGCAGTCATGTCCCCAATACTTCATGCTATCAGAATAACATTTATCACAAAAATGACTGAGGGATGGGGTGAGGAGAGAAGAGATCAACCAAAGAACTTATATGCATATATGCTAAACCCATGGACACAGATAATAATGGGGGGAAGGCCTGATTAGGGGATGGGAGCAGGGTGGAGGGGGGTCAATGAGGAAAAAAGGGGGGACATCTGTAATAATTTCAACAATACAGATAAATTTTAAAAATGGCTGGTAATAAAAACAATTTTACTCTATATTTTAGTTGTTTTTTGAAAATGAAAGTTTGATATCATAAAGACTAATAATACATTGGGAGCAAAAACAAAAGGTAACTAATTTTATATGAAACCTTAAAAACCCCCACTAACTTAAAATGCATATGACATTCCATTTGTTGAACATTAATTTAGCTCATAATCATAGACAACAGTGTGGTGAAGGCCAGGGTGGGTTGTGGGGGCTGGGAGGAGATGGGCAAAGAGGAGGGAAAATGGGTACATCTGTAATAGTGTCAACAATAAACATAAAACTTAAAAAATAGGATTTGAATGAATTTCTGGCTGGTTGTGTGCATTTCTTTTCACTGCCTTAGTTTTAACAAAGTATTTAAACATTAAAAATAGATTCATGTTTTAAAACTATAGCTGTGTCAGTAACATCCATTAAGGTCTGCAAAGGAAGAGTTTTTATTTGAATAATGCTCCATCATCTTCAAATGCCAGATGTGCTGCTGCTTTAAAGTGTTTCCAGAGAAATAAGTCAAGAGTTTATAAATTATTTCATACAGATGAAAACAGCTTCTGTTTACAATATTCTCCCCTCATAACATTAAGTGAAAAGAAGTAATATTTGTTAAAACAGCATGGGTTAGCCCTTTGATAAAAGTAGTATATTATTCTAAAAAAAATGCCGACATAATTTCTAGAAGACTAATTTTAATACTGTCAAAGTAGAGAGGCAGCTTTCTGAACAGTTTGAAACAAAGAGCAACTGGTCCTAGGGAATTCACAGCTGGAGAAATTTCAACATTGAGTGATAAACTTGCTTGATATGACACAGTATTAAAAGTGATATGGATTTTAAATACCATGGTGACTTTTTTAAAATTATGTTTTTACTGATTTCAGAGAGAGGAAGGGAGATGGAGAGAGGGATAGAAACATCAATCATGAGAATCACTGATCAGCTGCCTCCTGCACCCCGCTACTGGTGATTGAGCCCATGACCAGGGTATGTGCCCTACTCTGTAATTAAACTGCAACCTCCTGGTTCATGGGTCGATGCTCAACCACTGATCCACACCAGCTGGGCCCATGGTCCATGGTGACTTTTCTTAAATGATTTTATAACACATAAACATAGATACCATGGTCACTTAAGTATTTTAACAATAATAATGGTTTGTGCGTAACTCTCCCTGGCTTTCCGAAGACATTTAAATCCATTTTTAAGTGTTATCTCATAAATTCTAGGGTAAAATTAGATGCAGTACATAGAAAACATATAATAGTTTTTCCTTTCAAAAAGAGACAAGGTGAGTTTAAATACTTTAACAAGTGTACCAAGAAAGGCAACAACCAAATCCATTACAGAAACTGGCTTTAGCCTCCTCAGGGACACACTATATACCAGTTAGATAATCTTAACATACTATTTGTTTAACTGATTAATTCCTAATCTTGCATTCAGCATGGTGTTCAAAATTTACATAAATATTCATATTTAAAACATAATTGATACAAATAACATTGCAAGAATACCTTAGAAGTTCAAGTTTGTATTTGGATAATGCCTTATCATAATCATATGCAAAATGAGCTGCTGCTTTAGAGCATCTAACAAAAACAAATTATAAGCTTTATAAGCTTGCAAAATACTTTCTCAAACAAGACCTGGAGCATCTATATAAAGACGATAGGTACCAGAGGCAAAGGCATGTTATTGTTGTTCTTTTTTAATCCTCACCAAGGATATTTTCCATTGATTTTTTTTTAGAGAGAGGGAAAGACAGAGAGAACTATCAATGTGAGAGAAACACATGGATTGGTTGCCTCCTGCATGCAGCAACCAGGGCCCAGGTCAGGGAGGAGTCTGCAACTAAGGTATATGCCCTTGATCAGAATCAAACATGGGACACTGTTGTCTGCGGTCCAATGCTCTAGCCACTGAGCAAACCAGCTAGGGCGGCATGCTTTCTGTAATGAATGAAATAGTATTGATCAGGAAAGGCTTCAAACGGTTCTTCAAGTTGCTAGAATACTGTGGCACAAGGATATACCTTTCAAATTTCCTCCCAACTTGTAAAAAAGTGATCATACTTAATAGAGGCAGTGTGTAAATAGACCTATATATTGGGTGTTGCACCTGTGAAAGAAAGGGGGTGGAGGGATTCTTATCTCCAAGATAATTTCCCAATGCTGATAGCAAGGCAAAATATACTTACAACTCAAGCATTGGACTTTGAAAGGGAAATGGCTGATTATAGACATGATGGATGTAATCTCTAGAACCATAACGAGATTCCTTGTTCTTTGTGTCCTTTGTACAGCTGGTTTTTATTTCTTTGTTTCTTTCTTTTCTTTCTTTTTTTTTTTTTGCAGAGGAAGTCATGAGAGCGTAATTGGGTTTCAAATTAGTACCTAATGCACCACCTATACTCAACTTTCCATCTCCTGATCTGAACTAGGTATATTTATGGTATTTTCTGTACCACAGTTCCTATCTACCGGGGCAGAAAATTGGCTCCATGAACCTTTCTTTTCAGAATCTTGTATAAAAGAGGGGGGCTTATTTCTTAATGGTCTTTCTACCCACAATATAATGCATAATAGGTGTCATATAGTCATTATATTATACTTATTCAAATAATTGGAAATTAAATTATTGACTTACTTGCTTTGCATTGCTTCAGTATTATAGTGATACTAAGAAACAGTGATAATATTAATTCCAGTTCATTTGACTGGTAATAATTGGCCTCAGGTTTTATTTTATGTATTCTGTCATTTAAAATCTCACAGTGGGTAAAGCTGAATCTATGTAGTATACTGCTGAATTCTTTTTCTTTCAAGACAAACTGATTTCAAAATATACTGTGGAAAATGTTCCACATACAAGGTTACACTCCCTCTTCTGCCCACACTTTTGAAATGAGGCCATCACAAACAGAAATGTAAGGTATCTTTTCTATACTGAACAAATTAATGATGCTTTAAATTCCTTCTACAACTTGAGTGAGTGGCTAAAGATCAATGAACTGTTTAGTTGCCTTGGTAGCACTTTGGAATGCTTTAAGGCATTCAATTTTGAAAAACACATGAAGGGCATAAAGAGGTTGCCTCCTTTGAGCTCAACCACATAGAGTATTTGTTTTCATGAACAAGAAGTCTCCAGATATTTGAAATTGTGTATAGACTGTGTCAGAAGTAGTAAGGGTAAGTCTGGGATCATTTCACAAGCACTAATGAAGTTCTCTCACTTCAAAGTATCTCTGTTCAAATTCTATCATGAAAATCATTGATTGGCTGCCTCCTACTGGGGATCGAAGTTACAGGTATATGTGCTGTCAAATTAGTATATTACACCAGTTTAATTCCATCATGTGAACTCAGAGACTTTGAAGAACAAATGTGCATGGAAAGCTTTCAAGAGGAAATAGAAGTCTTGATGGTATAGTGAATGGAGGACTCGTCATTAGAACCTGAATCTCTCTTTAGGAAACTGTAGCTCTAACTGGGATTCTGAGCAGAAAAGGCAATTCATGTCTTGAACCTGTCTCACTCCAACAATATATAAGGAGCCCTAACAAGAGCCCAGAACCATCTCTAAACAATAAGGATTTCTTCCTATTTATTGATGGCAACTATAAGTAGATGAAAGTACTATTTTTAAAATTAAAAAGGAAATGCTGAAAGAGCAACATATTCTATCTAATAAAAGACAAAAAGGGTAACTGACTGTACCTTTGCCACACTTCCCATTGGCTAATCAGGGTGATATGCAAATTAACCACCAACAAAGACAGCGGTTAATTTGCATACATAGGCTCCAAGTGGTGGAGCAAAGCCCCACTGCCCGAAGCCAGCAGAGCAGTGAGGCCTCACGGCCCCGGGATCAGCGAAGCTGCAAGGCCTCCCAGCCCCAGGATCAGCGGAGCTGGGAGGCCTCCTGGCCCCGGGATCAGCGGAGCTGGGAGGCCTCCTGGCCTCGGGATCAGCAGAGCCCCAAGGCCTGATGGCTGGGGGGGGGGGGGGGGAGGGGGGGGCTGTAGCCAGAGCCCAGCCAGAACGAAGGCCTGGGTCCTGGGTGCCAGAGGAAAACTGGTGCCAACAGCCAAGGGAAGGGAAGGCCTATTGCACGAATCTCTTCATGCAACAGGCCTCTAGTATATTCTATATATGGATATCATCTACACTAATAAAAGAAAAATATGTAAATTGGTCGTCACTCTGCTATGCCCACCAACCAATCAGGATGTGTATGCAAATTAACGCAACATCTACACTAATAAAAGAAAAATATGTAAATTGGTCGTCACTTTGCTATGCCCACCAACCAATCAGGATGTGTATGCAAATTAACCCAACAAAGATGGTGGTTAATTTGCATATGCAGGTGTGGAGCGAAGACTGAAGAAGACTGAAGACTGAAGAGGCTTGGCTTCTCCACTGCGGCTGCAGCAGAGAAGCCTAGCCTTGCTGTGGCCAGAGCAGAGAAGCCAAGTGCTGCGGCCGGAGCAGAGAAGCTTAGCCTCACTGTGGCCACAGCAGAGAAGCCAAGCATTGCCGTGGCTGGAGCGGAGAAGCCTTGCCTCAAGGTTTGGCTTCTCCTCTGTGGCCAGACCAAAGGCCTGGGTCCCGGGTGCCAGAGGAAAACCGGTGCTGGCAGCCAGGGGAAGGAAGGCCTATTGTGCGAATCTTCATGCAACGGGCCTCTAGTATATATGTATATATACATACACATATATATAGATAGATATAGATAGATATAGATATAGATATAGATATAACTTTTTAAAAAATATATTTTATTTATTTTTTTACAGAGAGGAAGGGAGAGGGATAGAGAGTTAGAAATATCGATGAGAGAGAAACATTGATCAGCTGCCTCCTGCACACTCCATACTGGGTATGTGCCCACAACCAAGTTACATTCCCTTGACTAGAACTGAACCTGGGACCCTTGAGTCCACAGGCCGAGGCTCTATCCACTGAGCCAAACTGGTTAGGGCTAGATATAACTTTTTTTGTTTGAAGTAAATCAGTAGATTCTAAGGACTTGAAGATTTAATAATACACATACTATTTGACACACCAGCATCATGGTAGATTGACTGCATGAGTGGCCCAGTGACAACGTAACCTTGTCTTTCTACTCTGACTATTGGCCCTGCCATGTAACTTGTTTTGGCCAATATGATGTTAGTATATATGATGCAAAGCTTGTAAAAACACTTGCATGTTTCCACTTATCCGTGTCCTCTGCCATCACCAATGAGACCAATAACCATGTTAGATTTCAAGAAGGTGAGAAACAAGTGGCAAAGGGTGAGTCATTCCAGTCATGCCAGCTGAAACCATATACTGGAGCAGCAGAGACAAGAGAATGCATAGCTAAGATTCATTTAAAGAGATAGAGCCCATGTAAAATTCTCAGGAAAAAAATGCTTAACTAGACAAACTGTATTTAACAAAATATATTGTCTCTGTATACTGGAATAAGAAAGAAATTCATGCTTGTTTAGAGCTTTATTATATTTAGATACACAGAAATCACAATGATTTGGGAAAGTAATCATCATTTTAAAGACACATGATATGAGGCTCAGAGATGTGAAAGCTGTAGTCATAAGAATCAGGACTGGAATTTGAACACCAGGTCTTTCTGTATCAAAATTATTTGCATTTTGCATTATTTTATGCTGCCCATTAACAATGATATTTGGAAATTGTTGATAGCGGTAAAAATTCTATAATGCATCATCATAAAAAAGAAAATAAATTTTTTTATTATTGTTCATAACAAAAATTTAGAAAAAGCAAATGATAATAATGCTGTTCAGTCTCAGTAATCAAAATAATTCAAATTTAAGACACTGGATACATTTTTAATGATAATATTCAGTGTTGGCAAGAGTGCAGTAAAAAGGCTCTTCTGCCAGGAGTTATAAAAAGTATTATTTCTTTAGAGGATAAATTGGCATTGTATACAAAGTGTTTTTTAAATGTTAATATCTTTTGACTCAGTAAATCAACTATTGGGAATTTATCCTAAGGAAATATGATACAGAGTTCTACATAAAACAAGTTCACTACACTTTCAAAATAAAAAACAAAAATATTGGTGACATCTTCAAAGCAATTGAATAAAATAGCATTATCATTTATATTCCATACAAATAAATTATAATCAGCTTAAGTCACTATTTTAAGGGATTTTAATTTTAAGGCAGTGATAATAAACTGAAATTATACCATCTCATTTTTGTTGCTCACACTATTCCATGCTACATGAGACTGGAAGTCAAAAAGTTAGTTTTACAATCTCTTTGTGTTGATGGTGTTTCTCTCTATTGTTGCATCTAAGCAGTGATGAATTCATCTAGTAATCAGGTAGGGAGGGGACGTGAAAATTGATGATCCTCATCTTTGTCCCCAAAGAAGACCCCCTAAGAAGAATGAGGAGTAATTATTGTTCTAGGATAAGTAACTCTCCCAGGATAAACACCACAGGAATGTATCTAAATTACTGACCAAAAATCTGGTTGATCTCAAAACAGCAGTGGAGTATGGAAGGAACAGAAGCTGTAATTTCACTCAAAGGCTTAAGGCTATTATTTTGTTTCACTCTATCTTCTCTTTTTAAATATTTTTTATTGATTTCAGAAAGGAAGGGAAAGGGATAGAGCAATAGAAACATCGATGATGAGAAAGAATCGTTGATTGGCTGCCTCCTGCACACCCCACACGAGATCCAGCCCTCAATGTGCCCAGACAGGGAATTGAATCATGATCTTTGGGTTCCTAGGTTGACGCTCAACCACTGAGCACACTAGCAGGCTCACTCTATCTTTGTAATGTCCCTCAACCCCTTCTATAGAGCATTCTCTCTGATGTCTCTAGTCTCTAAATCTACAGGAAGTTTCACATCTTCTTTGACCTTGAATATAGCATTTTAATTTTTTCTCATGAGTATTAAAACAATAACTCTAGTATTATTGTGCTAAGAGCATCTGACTCATAATCATTCTTTTAACAAAAGCCATTTAAATAGTTATAAGTGGCTGCATCTCTGCCATCCAATAAAGATTGGGTCAGCTCCAATTGGTTTCTATTATATTATTGGTTCCAGCAGTAATGCTTGAAGCAATTACCTACAATTCATTTCATGTCTACACAGAATATTTTCCCCAGTATCTTTGTTTTACTTATAGTGTAATGCAACATAACATAAGTTTGGGAGAGAGATTTGCAATATAATCTCAATCCAACAACTTGAAATCTGCATGATCTTGCTGATCTCTTGACATTGGAACATATCTGCACTTTAAAAGCCCAGATTAAGCATATCTACCTTCCAGTGTTTGAGTGAGATTGAAATAAAATAAGTTAACATGGGAAATGTAATGCACAATATCTAGTTTCTATTAGATGCCTAGGAAGGAAAATAATATATATATGATTTCTTTTGAAAAGTAGATGATTCATCAGAGTTCTTTCCTTCTTGTGTTTGGCTTGAAATATCACATTTCTTACAGGCAGACTACTTGAATTTTAGTGTCTTCTGCTCTGCCTCTGCCAATGCCCTATCATTCACTTCCTTCCAAAAATTGATTTTATTGTGTCATAGATGTAAATGAGCAGTTGTAAAGTAGGTCTTGGATTCCTGGCGACCTGCAGGTATCAGGCTCCTTGAGTATTTTAAAGCAAGTATTTGTATTTTATTAAAATCATAGACTCCTTGAAATATTAAAAAAAGACTGATTCCTGGCCTAACAGGTGAGCCAGGCAATTGGATCCCTGTTGTGAATGTCACTGTGGTGGTAGATTTACTTCTAAGGTAACCTGAATGAAACAGTTACCTTAAAAGGCTAACTGAGATACTCGTGCAAGAAAGGAGGCTGTCAATAGCAGAGAAGCAGAGAACATATTGTACCTAAATAAGAAGCAGTGTAAAACCAAGATGAAATTCCGTCTGATTCTAATGATACTTTAGAAGTAGCTATGGCTCCTGAGTGAGCTGATCCTCATTATTTGAACAATTTATGTGTTCAAGTCTGAGCAAATATTATGATATGGAAATTGGGATGAAAGCCAAACAATCTGAAATAGTTGAAAGCATAGCTTCCATTTCTGCAGGAAGAAAATCTAGGAAAGTAAGTGCCTATCAGTAAGACTAAAGGACATATCAAGCAACTTACAAATGATAATTAGTACACACACACACACACACACACACATACACACACACACACACACACACCTTCATAGCAAATTAATGCTAATATAAAGCCTCTCTGAACTAGTGGGTTGAAGGCAGGTTAGACATAGAAGATGGATTCCAAAGCTGTCCTTTCTGGATGCTGAGAAGAGCACAATTGTCAGTAAGACATCAAAGGGCACCCAGTATAGTCCTCAGGCTCCTCTGAAAGATATTCAAATGGTTGGGTCCTCACCTGGTTTTCTTTGATAAGACTGAATGCAGTTTGTCTGAACCAGTGTATAAGAACCACTGGAGAATCCTTAACAGAATTTTCCTGAAATGACTCTTCCTAATACGGTCTACACATATATTAGAATTGGTAATATATATAGTAGAGTGTTGAAACATAAACAGGTGGAATTGAAAGACATAGTGAGACATCCAAAACTTAGATGCATCATTCCAGACTTTCAAGGACCCATATTTGTAAAAGACCTCCCTTAAAAACAACCACTTAGGAAAAAAAACTATAAAAATAAAAAGTCCAGTTATAATTGACTATTGGAATCCCAAAGAAGCTTTTATGGGGGGCGGGGGGATAAATATAGTGGTTGAAGTTTTTAATACGCAGATGTGGAAAAGGTGATATAACAATAATTTAACTAAATAGGTAGATTTATCAAAGCATCATGGAAATGTTTAGCCTATTATCTATTGCTATGTTGAATTTTTTTACCATACTTTTGAAGTGTGTTTTTTAACACAAAAATACAAAAACAACCCCAAACAGAATTCTACCACCCATAAACATAGATTGCAAAAATATCTCAGAACATTTATTTGATATTGACACATTAAGAAAATCTGTTTATAAATGTTCTTCTTTTGTACGTAACATGGCATTATGTCATATAGATTTTTATGGTATTAACATTTTTGAAGGAATTTAAGTAGCATTTTATACTTCATCCTGCATGAATATGCCTTAAATCATTTATTCATTCTGAATTTTCACTGGCATAATAAAAATTCAACAAAAAACTTATAAACAATTGCTTGCATTTAAAAAATTGTTTATTCCAAGTTTTAAAAAATTCTCTGTCTCTGACCTCTTGAGTCCTTTAGAATTTTTAGATTTAAATTGGCAAACTACCCTATTAAATGTTGTACAAATTTGTATTTCCACCAGCAGGGTAGGAGTATGTTCATTTTACCACACACTAATTAATGCTGGATATTCTATTTTAAAAAATTATGTTCAATTAGATATGATTTTTCTCATAATCACTTCATTTGGCAATTCTTTATTAGGGAGGCTAAGCATTTATTTTTCATATGTTGATTAACCATGAATTATCAAGGCAAGCACTCAGTCCAAGGAGTACAAAGTGCAGTTAACCACACAAGGCGGGAACTCCCAGGTTGGCATTGTTCATCTAACCACATCTACATCGACAATCAATATTTGGTGAGGAGCCCTCCATATTGAGGTGAGAATTCCTCTGAATGACAGGAGGATGACTGACCTTGCAAGCCAGCATTGATGGCCTCTGCTATAGGAAGATATGGGAGGTCGAGTCTGCAGAACCCAGCAGACGCTGGCAAAATGCCAAAAAATGCACTTGTGTTTGCATTTGTTCTAATCATCTGGTCATTTGACCAGTCAATAAGTATTTTCAGAATGTACACAAACCACAAGCTGACCTAAAAACATGTCACATCCTGGCACTTGAGCAAGGTAGAACATGTGCAAAGTTGTAGTTCACAGAAAAGTATCTCCTTTGATAAAAAGAAACCTGTTTTTTTTCATCCTTTCAGCAAATGCCACCAATATATTTACTTTTTGGAAATGTGCATTGCTTATTAAAGGACTAACATTCTGAGATATCTTAAGTAAAGCAACCTATTTAATTTTAATCCAGTATTTATGAAGTTTATTGTCAATTTTGTGGGGTAAGATGGTTCTTCTTCAATATCTATTTGTTTCCACTAAGATTGATATTCTTCCCAAAACACTCAGAAAAGGCTGATGAAACAAACACAATATCAGACTTTAGAGCCATTTAGAATAGGTTTAAATCTCAATGCTGCTCCCCACGAACATAATAGCCTACCCAAATCCGTTGGACAAATTGGTTAATTTTTCTGAGAATCCATTTCTTATCTGTAAAACTCAAATTAAATAATAGTTGATTTTTTTTTTTTTTTTTTTTTTTTTTTGCCGCCTCTCCATCAGAGAGGATGGCTCCCACCTGGCCCCAGCTTAAAATCTATTTCTGCATCTTGGTGTTTCTTTAATTTCTTAATCCCCAGCTCCTCCACTCAGCAAATGGACTGCTTCCTTTTCCACGCGGGACATGGAAAAGAGAGAAACAGCCCCCCACAGGGTCCAATTTTTAAGCATTCTCATGAATGTTTTATTTTCTTTTATTTTTTTAATCTTTAATTTCTTTATTGGTTAAGGTATTAAAAATGTGTCCTCATCCCCCCAGTAACCCCCAACCCCCCCCCCCCCCCCCACTCATGTTCTCATCCCCCTGTTGTCCATGTCCATTGGTTTGGCTTATATGCATGCATACAAGTCCTTTGATTGATCTCTTCCCCTTACCCCAACTCTCCCCTACATTCCCTCTGGGAACTGATAGTCTGATCACTGTTTCTCTGTCTTTGGATCTGTCCCTGTTCATCAGTCTATGTTGTTCTGTATATTCCACAAACGAGTGAGATCATGTGGTATTTATCTTTCTCTGACTGGCTTATTTCACTTAGCATAGAGCTCTCCAGTTCCATCCATGCTGTTGCAAATGGCGGGAGCTCCTTCTTTTTTACCACAGTGTAGTACAGTATTCCGTTGTGTAGATATATCTGAGTTTTGTGGGGTTTTTTTACTGCATTTCTGTGAAATGTCCATCCCCCCCCCCCCAGGCATATCCCTGGAGGCATATCCCTACAGAAAGGAGATTAGTGACTGCCTGGGGCTAGCGCGGGAAGACAGGGAGGGGGCACTGGGAAAGGGAGGTGACTGTTAATAGCTACCGGATTGAAGTCCTACAATTGGCTCCTCTCTGAGGGGGCGTGGCTAGGCCCTGGAGGGCGTGGCTGGACTTTAGGGCGGACCTAGCCAGTTTGAAACCCAGCTGAGGCAGGGTGACCCACACTGTGTTGGCTGTTAAGCAAGGAGGCATGGAGGAGTGCGCTTGCCTCTGTGGCTTGGGCTCTTCGCGGGGATGTCCTCAGGAGTGCCAGCGCCCAGCTGAGAAGGCAGCGGCCGAGGGCAAGCGGTGTCCTCAGAAGCGCCAGCGCCCAGCTGAGAAGGCAGCGGCCGAGGGCAAGCCGGCTTCGGCAGAAAAGCACCTCGAGGCGGACGCAGCAGCGCGGTGCTGGGCGGGGAGTGGAGGAATCGCGAGTCCCAGGCCGCCCCTGCACTGCTTGCTGCAGGACCTGCCGGTGGAGATGCTGGTAGAGATCTTCGCCTCGCTCCCCGGCACCGACCTGCCCAGCCTGGCCCAGGTCTGCACCAAATTCCGCCACATCCTGCACATCGACAGCATCTGGAGACGGCGCTGCCGGGAGGAGTTTGGCGTTTGTGAAAACTTGCAGAATCTGCAGACGGTAGGTACGTCTTACCGAGAAGTCTATGCGAAGCTGCTCCACCCATACAGACACATTTTGGGTTTGTGGGGGCTAGATACTGAGCTCTATAAAACACTGCTGTATGTAGCGGTGGACGGCTTACGCATTACTGGTTGGACGTACGTGCCTTGTCTTAACACCCATGTGGATGGTCCAATGCAATTCAAGCCCTCGTTCAGAATTCGCCTGACTGAGAGGAAATCAGCCGCGGTGGAGTGCATGGAAGGCCGCCACCGCAGGCCCCACAGCCGCCACCTGCACATTCAGAAGGACAGGCTCACCAGCCAGTGCAAGAAGACAGACCACCGAAGGGATTCACCGACACGGCTTAGGGAGGAATTCGGGACGGTGCTGCTGTTGGATGACACACTGCGGTATGACCGCCTGGCCTACCGCCGCCTCTACCTCCCGCCCAGCCACCCGGACGACCTCATCCGGCCAGGCCTCTTCCAAGGCAAATACGATCGCTGCGGCCTATCGATTGTCATGCTCAGATTCCATGGGAAATATGCCAGGGTCACCAATATCTCGGGACACCACAACGACGTAGAGATCCAGCTCAAGCACCGCGTCCAGCTGCGAGATGGCGAGATCTTCCGCGACTTCAACGAGCTCTCCCGCGTGGTCCAGGAGATTCACGAGCAGGTGCTCCGGGAGCAGGAGCAGCAGCAAGAAGACGGGACTGAGGAAAGCGAGAGCCATGGCTGGCAGAGCCCTGCCCAGCCCAGCATCGGGGAGTCCGGGGCTGCAGCTGCAGAGGAGCAGCCTGTCCCGTTTGTTCTGCCTGTGGGCGTGCTCTCAAGGGACCAGAACTACCCCCGAACCTGCAGGATGTGTTTCTATGGCGTGGACACTGGTACCGTAGATGGCTCAGTCTGGCACGATCCTGGAGTCTTCATCCTGTTCGATGAGAACCACTTGGGGTTCATCAATCTGGTGTATAAAACGTTCATGCTGTTCGGCAGAGTCCAGAACACCTTCCAGAATGTCGAGGCACCATCCCCGCAGGCCTTCCTGGAGATGCGCAAGAACATTCAGCAGGTTTCCCACCGTGGTTTGTTTTTGTAATCCTCACCCGAGGATATTTGATGTTTAGAGAGAGTGGGGGAGAGAGGGAAAGAAAGAAATAATCGATGTGAGAGAAACACATCAGTTGGTTGCCTCCTGCCCAAGCCCAGAACAGGGCCAGGCTGGGTAGGGGCCAGCAATTGAGGTAGAAATAAACCTTAGACCAGTGGTCTCAACCTTCCTAATGCTGCGACCCTCATGTTGTGGTGACCCCCAATTTCATTGTTACAAATTGAACATAATTAAAGCATAGTGATTAATCACAAAAAAATAAATAAAGACATCTTAAAAAAAAAAATAAAAAAAATAAAAAATAATAGTTGATTTGCAGGGTTCTTGGTAGATCACATTACGGTTAAGGTAAAAGCCTTTTAAGGTATTCCAAATTTACTGAAAAATATAAATATAATTTTTTAGAGAAATTGGTGCTTTGTACTAATATATACATTTAGTCACTCACATGGAAATCCTGGTTGTTTGACATAAACAGCCAGTGCTAGGTATAGTTGTTCACTTTTTATTGCTGTGTAAATTTAAGGTATTGGCTTAGAAGTAGATATGTAAGCTTTAATATTATTATAAATGAATTCAATAATGGAACTGAGCAAACATTTTTCACATATTACAAAACTTACTAGAATTACAATTACCTAGCAGTCCTTCTGATTTAGGCTAAATAGGATACTTAGGTTTTCTCCTATGAAAATAGAAAACATGTGAATTGTAGCTGCAGCTTCCTTGCCTTTAAAATATACAAATAGCCCTAGCTGGTTTGGCTCAGTGGAAAGAGCATCGGCCTGCAGACTGAAGGTTTCCTGGTTCAATCCCTAGCGTGGGGCATACAGGAGGCAGCTGATCAATGATTCTCTCTCATCACTGATGTTTCTATCTCTTTCTCCCTCTCCCTTCCTCTCTGAAATCAATAAAAATATATTTGAAAAAAATAAAAGATAGAAATATAAGAGGACTTATTTGCAAGTTATATATGTATTATGTATTACAAATGTGGCCAGAATTGATAGGCTTTTATACATGAGAGTACATAATATCTACTCAGTCCTCTATGCATAGTTTTTTGGAAGACCACCAAAGGGCTAATTATAGCTTGAAAAAAAGTATAGGCACCAGTTATTATTCATGCACACTCAAATTTTTGTATTGAATTGCATGCACTCATATTTCATTACTGTGCATCATGTTAGAAATTCAATTTGATCATGATGCCTTTCAGCTGCTCTTAATGACAAAAAATTCCCTGGGCATTTCTCTCCCTTGAGGCAAAAGAAGGTGGAACCCATTTCATTCAAATAAAACATTACTCTAAGATTTATATTGCTCTTAACTATCTTCAGCTCTTGAGTGCTTAGCCAGGAAACCATGCCTGCTCTATAACCTTTTAATTTCAGACTATAATAAAAAGTGATTATTGAGTAGCCAAAGACTGATACAGTAAGTGTTTCTCAAATCTATTGGTTTATAATTTTTAAAAAATTAGTTGCAGAATATACCAGGGAAATTACCTGCTTCCTGAATACTGCATAACAGACATTTTCACTAAGTACATTTACATTTTTTGCTTTCACTTAAATTGATGCTTTGTGTAAATAATTGTTTAGTATTTGATTGTGGTGAAAGAGGTAATCTTGTGTTAATGGGATTTCTTTATTAAAATAGTATGTGTAGATTAAAGTGTAATGTTTTATAAATTAAAAGTATCTGTAAAGGTCTCTCTTGATCAGGATACCTAATATTCATAATAGGAAACCTTTTATTTTAACAGACAGAGGAAAAAAACAGACATATAACTCAGAAGAGAACAAATAATTAAATGTTTAATTTAGCCAATAATACTGTTTCTTATAATAAAACTAGAGGCCCGGTGCACAAAAATTTGTGCACTGGGTGGCGGGGGGGGGGGGGGGGGGGAGAGGGGGTCCCACAGCCCGGCCTGTGCCCTCTCGCAGTCTGGTACTCCTCGGGAGATAATGACCTGCTGGCTTAGGCCTGCTCCTGGGTGGCAGAGGGCAGGCCCAATCCCTAGGTGCAGCCCCTGGTCGGGCTCAGAGCAGGGCCGATTGGGGAGTTGGGGCACCACCCCCTGACATGCACAGAGCAGGGCGGGTCAGGAGGTTGCGATGCCACCCCTAGTCACGCTCAGGGTAGGGCTGATTGGGGGGTTGGGGCACCGCCCCCTGTCACACACAGAGCAGGGTGGATCAGGGGGTTGGGGCACCGTACCCTGTCACACTCAGGGCAGGGTCGATGGGGAGGTTATGGCTCTACCCTGTCACACACAGAGCAGGGCCCGTGGGGGGTGAGGGGGGCGACGCCCTCTATCACCCACAGAGCAGGGCCAATCAGGGGGTTGGGGCTCCTTATCCTGTCACGCACAGAGCAGGGTCCATCAGGGGGTTGGGGAGCTCCCCCCTGTCACGCACAGAGCAGGGCCAATCAGGGGGTTGGGGCGCTACCCCCTGTCACGCACAGAGCAAGGTCGATCAGGGGGTTGGGGCGCTCCCCCCTGTCACGCACAGAGCAGGGATGGTCAGGGGGTTGAGGAGCTCCGCCCTGTCACTCACAGAGTAGGGCCGATAGGGGAGTTGGGGCACCGCCCCCTGTCACACACAGAGCAGGGTGGATCAGGGGGTTGGGGCACCGTACCCTGTCACACTCAGGGCAGGGCTGATGGGGAGTTTATGGATCTACCCTGTCACACACAGAGCAGGGCCCGTGGGGGGTGGGGGGGCGCCGCCCTCTATCACCCACAGAGCAGGGCCAATCAGGGGGTTGGGGCACCACCACTGTCATACTCACGGCAGGGCTGATGGGGAGGTTATGGCTCTACCCCATCACACACAGAACAGGGCCCGTGGGGGGAGGTTGGGGTGCTGCACCCTGTCACACACAGAGCCGCAGGGCGATCAGGGGGTTGGGGAGCTCCCCCCATCAGGCACAGAGCAGGGCTGATCAGGGGGTTGGGGCACCTTCCCCTGTCACGAACAGAGCAGGGCATATAGGGAGGTTGTGGCCCTGCCCCCTGTCACACACAGAGCCGCAGGGCGATCAGGGGGTTTGGGCGCTGCCCCCTGTCATGCTGATCCCGGTGCTGGGAGATGTCGCGGCTCCGCTGATCCCGGTGTTGGGAGGCCTTGTGGCTCCGCTGATCCCGGTGCTGGAAGGCATATTACCCTTTTACTATATAGGATAGAGGCCTCGTGCACGGGTGGGTGCCTGCTGGTTTTCCCTGAAGGGTGTCCTGGATTAGGGTGGTGGTCCCCACTGGGGTGCCTGGCCATCCTGGATGAGGGGAAGATGGCTGCTTGCAGCTGGTCACACACCCTTCAGGGTGGGGGTCCCCACCTGGGTGCCTGGCCAGTCTGGGTGAGGGGCTGAGGGCTGTTTTCAGGCTGGCGGGTGACTGAAGCTCCCAACTGCTCCTTTTTTTTCTTTCTTTTTTTATTCTGGGCCAGCTTTAGCTCTGGCTCCAGCTCTTAGGCCTCGGCTGCTGAAAGCAGGTATCTGGTTTGTTTGGGTTCTATAATCGAAACACTGTTTCAACTCTAGCTCTGAGATCCCGGCTGGCTGAAAGCAGGTTTCTGGGGTTTTGTTTAGCTTCTATATTTGTAACAATGGTTCAAACTGCAAGCTCAGAGGCTGGCAGCGGCAGACGTGGAACATTGGAGTCCTCTGTCACTGAAGCAAGCAAGCCTCATGTTCACTTCAAGCTGCCTGGCTGCTGGCCGCCATCTTGGCTGGCAGTTAATTTGCATATTGCCCTGATTAGCCAATGGGAAGGGTAGCGGAGGTACGGCTAATTACCATGTTTCTCTTTTATTAGATGGGAAGTCATAGCTGTGTAATGGAACTGAACTTATACTGAGAATTTCCTAGACACCTTTCTCACCATTTGCCTCCCTAAATTACTTGTGTCAAGCAAACTTCTTAAAACCCATATCTTTGTCACAGGTTCTAATATACATGTTTCCTATAGGTAGACATGTCCTCTGGAGCACATTTCAAAGCAGACTCCTGATTTCCTTCCTACAGAATCCTATTTATGACTTTATACTTCTATTAATAATATTGCCTTGGTCATTTTTCAAAATATGTCATAAACAACATGCAAAATAATTATAGAGGTTATTTAAAAAGAAGAGCAATGAGACCTATTTAACACTGGAATAAGGTTTTATATGGCAGTGACTGTAGGAATCTGCTTTCCAAAGAAGTGCCTATGTTGTCCTTATACACAGGAAAGTTTGAAAAATCATTACACATGGTTGTAAATTACTAAACAAGAACTGACTACATATTGGCTTCATATGTCAAAATATCAAAATAAAAATCATAAAAGAGAAAACAATTGTATATATGTATATGTACAAAATCTCTTTAGATAGATAAATATATATAAATAAAGACATATAAAGATACTAGACGCCCAGTGCATGAAATCCATGCATGAGGGAGGGGTCCATCAGCCTGGCCTGCAAACTCTCGCAATCCAGGACCATTGGCTCTTAACTGTTTGCCTGCCTGCTCAATTGCACCTAACCACTCTGCATGCCTGCTTAATGCCCCTAACAACTCGCCTGCCTGCCTGATAGCTTCTAACCACTTCTGCCTAACCCCCCACACCTGGGACTCTGGCTTCCCTCCACCGGCTGCAGGCACCCAGGACCCCAGGCAGTGCCGCTTGGGCCCCAGCTTTGTCAGGAAGGATGTCTGGAAGACGTCCGGTCTATCTGGTCTAATTAGCATATTACCCTTTTATTAGTATAGAGAGATAGACATATGGAAATTGATGTATAGTTATAGTTAGTTGAAGATGTAGTATAGATACAGATATAAGTCTTTATCTATATATATCTCCAACAGGACTGTATCCCTGAAGGTACTATCTCAGTATACTTGGAAACCACTATCTTAAAGACTATAAGATTACAAAATAACAAACTACTTTGCTTAATTAATGCTCACATAATTTATATATTTCCACAAGAAATTCAGAACTGTCTTTAAAAAATGTGACCCAAGTATATACAATTTTGTGTAGAATAATATGAAGCCCCTACATGGGATTTAGACAAAAGTATCCCATGTCTCTAAAAAAAATAAAGAGAAAAACGTTCCATATTTGTGAATTGGCTGCCAAAAAATCATTAACAGTACTTACAGAATTAATAAGATTTAGTATGGTATATTAACTCTATGATCTTTAAAAATCAATTTAATAACATAGTCATTTTATTTTATTTAAATAGCAGATATTTATAACAAATTATAAACTACATGTTTATTATTTCCCTTCTATCCTCTATAAGATGTCTAGTATCCCATTTTCTATGGTTTGAAATGACTTGAATATGTGCTTTCTTTACTATCTCATACAAAGGATTGAAAACTTATCATTGTCAGGCTTCCTCTGGCTACCAGAATCGAAGAGAACATAAAAAGCATACAGAAGCCTTCACCACCAGCTGTTCATTTAGGCAGTAACCTTGACATACCCCATGTTGGTGAAACATGCTTTCTAAGGAAGAAAAGACTGTTCTACTCCCCTCTCTCTTCAGGCATCTTGTTTTCCAAATAAAATATTAGTTCAACATAACGGATAAAAAAAATCTTCCTTTTTACTAAATATCTAGAAAGCATGGCTACTTTCAGCTGTTCATTTGGCCTAAATGAGCAGAGTCAATAATAATAAAATATTTTATGTAGAAGGCAGAATT
Organism: Myotis daubentonii; assembly: GCF_963259705.1. Classification (NCBI taxonomy): domain Eukaryota; kingdom Metazoa; phylum Chordata; class Mammalia; order Chiroptera; family Vespertilionidae; genus Myotis; species Myotis daubentonii. The sequence continues at coordinate 63,421,553 of NC_081851.1, read as the reverse complement.
ATTTTGTTAAATAATTTGAGACAGATTTTCTCTTTATGAAGTTTAGTTATCTGCATGTACTTCATACTATGCTATTTATTTATTCTTTGTTAAACAAGCAATGGTATTTAATGAATGTGTCTTGTGCATCATGCATTATATTGAAACAATACATCAAATAAAGTGAGGGTTTAATGAATCCTTAGAGTTAATCTCATTTAGCTATTTCTATATGATATTGCAAATGAAAAAACATCATACTGTAGGAGATCTTGGTCTCAGACATGCTGGAACTCTTCAGCAGACTGCTGGGATGGGAGAAGTTGAAGTTGAAATTGAGTAACAGCTGATCGAACTCTAGGGCTTCACTTGAGAACATGTGAACATTCTTGACGATGTCTCTTATCCTTTAGTTAACACAGAAAAAAAACCCCCAGGGTAATACTAGGGCCAGGCAGCAGATTTCTCACATAGTCACAGTACTGGAGGACACATGTGTGGCACCATTTTGGTTCTACCTGACCAGTTCTCTCTGGGAACTCTCATTAGGTGTGCCGAGCTGGCCCAACTGTGGGTGAGCCTGAGAGGGAGTGGTGAAGGATTAAGAAAAGACTAACAAGAGAAGAAAGCTGGGTCTGGGTGGGACACTGCCAGATTCCAGGAGGCAAAGTAAGGGCGTGGTTACGACAGTCTCATGGGTTTCGAATCTACTCAATTATATACACCTGAACTCTATCAAGCCCACATCACTCAGCCACGTGAGACCACAGGTCCAGACCATAAGGTCAAGCTTACAACTATAGCCTTTGGCCATAATTGTGCTGGGAGAGCTTTGCCCTCCAAGCTGGGAATCACACGTGGCTTTGCCATAAGAGAATTGTGCCCTCATTAGTCCGAGGCTTGAACCTGTCCAAACACTGTAACCGCTTTCCACAATTAGGGTTTGTGGTCTGGGGAAAAAGATCACAGTAAGATCATGAATGAGCAAAAGTAAAAATAGCAGAATGCCCATAAAATTCCTAAAGTTGTTGACAGATGAATCAAGAACATGGAGTAGACAAACTTTCAATTATGTGACGTACCCAAAAATGATGGGGATGAAGAGGAACGGGGACTTAGTAACTACCAAGAGTGCCAGAAGCTGGTCCATCCTTGCTGCTTGACACAGTCGCTGCAGGGAAGAAATATCTGCACAGCATATGTTTCAAGGGACCTGGCGTATATGGCATACTGTTCTTAATATGTTTGCTCCTTGGCGCTATGTGTTTTAACCAAGGTCACCTCCCCGAGAAAGGTTGTTTCCCCAGGTAGGGATTTTTCCCTGAAGTTAGGGAGGGAATAAAACCCCTTAACTAAGTGCCAGGCGGGTAGTTAATCACTTTAACTACGAACAATCACGCTTAAACTGCATAATCTTTACTTCCTGGAATGGAGATAAGAAATGCCCTAACCTTTGGAATAGAAATTGATAGGATTAAAATCAACTGGTATAAATACAGATGTAACAAGACAATAAAATACATAACCTGGCTGGAGATCCTGGCTAGAACCTGGCTAGAGAACCTGGCTAGGCTGCTGATCAACTGAATGCTGTCTCCGTGTCATTCCTTCTTTGCCCACTCCATCCAAACCTTTGGGAACCCCTGGACCTGCTGGGGCTAGACCCCCAACACAAGAGCACAAGCCTAATTCAGAATCACTAGATATCTGATTTCATTAAGACCAGCCTGACATCATTGCTAGAAAGAAAGCCATGGGAACTTAGGCATGGCTGCGATTGTAGAACAAAAGTGTGATTGTCTACAGCCTTGGCCGGTGTGCTCAGTGATTAGAGAGTCAGCCCATGCAACAAAGGATTACAGGTTCAATTCTCAGTCAAGGCACATACCTGGGTTGCAGGTTTATCCCCAGCCCTGGTCAGAGTATGTACAGGAAGCAACCAATCTATGTCTTTTTCACATCAATGTTTCTCTCTCTCTCTCCCCCTCCTTCCCTCCTTTCCAATATTTCTGAAAAAGCAATGAAAAAAATATCCTTGGGTGAGGATTAACCCCCCACCAAAAAATGTCATTGTCTATAGACAATAAAGATGGCAAGACCTATTAAGCGAGTAAAACTCATAAAGGGAAAAATTTCTCCAAGAACATGATTCTGGGCAGTGACAGAGACAATCCCAGATTTTTAAATTCCAGGGCAATGACAACTAAGCTGTACCCTAGTCTCTTGATGGGACCTAAGAGAAATTTCAATTTAGTTGGAAAAACAGAAAACAAACACGAACAATAGATCTGGAGGTAAGCAGAATAAGGAATTGGGTCACCTTGTCTGTATGGAAGGGCAGTGGAGAAAGAAGATTGACATTACCTGGGAAACCATTTCTGTGGCTGCCCTCCAACCACCCTGCTCTATCTTGCTTTTGGGAGAGGAAAACCCAGAATGCACTGTCAGGTGGACTCACCCTACATATTTTTGTGTCTCAGTTAAACTCAAACCTTTTATTTTTCACAGAAAATTTTTAAAGTATCCCTTTTGAAACCTGGTGCTACTGAAAGTAATAGGGGCCAATATCTTAGGAAGATTAAAACAACACAATGGGCATTTATATGAATATAAATAATAAACTATGTGCAGTTTTACTAGCCAGGCTAAAATTACAAGGTTCATCAATCATTGTGTTTCAAAGCATAAAGTGATAACCAGCTGGAATTGGGGGAAAAAATGTTCCCTGTGGTATAATATTGAACAATTGAACAGGTGCTTTATGAAAGGTAATTTTTCCTGGCCTTCTGCTGAAGCATCCAGCATAGGTCTCCATAAAATGCCAATCTAATGGGCCATTGATCTTTTCAGCTAATGCAATTTGTAGGATTCTTGCTTTTCCAGAAGTAATCAATAAGAATCTTAAGCCCACATTGAAAAAAACACACAAAAAACAGAACCATACTACTGATTTACTAGGGGACCTATTTAGAAAAGAGATAGGCTCTATTGGAAAATAAATGATATTGTAGTTACCAAAAAAATAACAATAAAAGTATGATCATGTTGTATATGAAAGTGCATTTATAGTGATAACACTGGGAACATTTACACCTCTATGTTTAATAACATCATTCAGAGGAGAAATAAATGTACTCAGAGATATAGCTGTAGAAATGTGTCTAAGTCAAAATTCCAGGATATTTGATATAACTTGCACCTATTTAAAATGAGAACAAAACAGCCTGTAAGTTTACTTGTTTAGAATCATTCTGAGATCTTATCTCTTTCTATATTGTTATTTGGTTGGGCTTGGATGGATTGTAGCTTTTCCAGCGTCTGTGTTTTAAACTACACTTATAAGCTTTTCTTATGCAATTAAAACGTAGTAGAGAACACATTGGTTGATTGTATGTTAATTATCTATTTCAGGTTTTGTTTTGTTTTCTATGCAGTCAGGGTCCTGGCATGTGCTAATGCTCTGCTCAGACTACCACACATAACAATAGTAATATAGGGCTCACTGAAGGACTGACCACCCTGACCCCAGAATCCACAAACATCTATACTAATAAAAGAGTAATATGCTAATTAGACTGGGAGACCTTCCGGAGACCTTCTGGATGTCCTTCCAGACAAAGCCAGGGGCTTGGCCGGCCTGCAAACCACCCCAAATGGCCCTCAGCCCCTCACCCAGGCTGGCCACACCCCCAGAGGGAACCCTCGCCCTGATGGGGGCATGGTCAGCCTGCAAACGGCCTTCAGGCCCTTGCCCAGGCTGGCCACACCCCCCAGTGGGGACCCTCATCCCATGGGGGCATGGCCAGCCTGCAAACAGCCCTCAGCCCCTTGCTCAGGCTGACCCTACCCCTAGCAGAGACCCCCACCACCCCATGGGGGCGTGGCAGGCCTGCAAACCACCCCAGGCCCCTCGCCCAGGCCAGCACCTCCCCCCACCCTGATCCGGAACCCCTTTCAGAGAAGATCAGCTGGCTTCCACCCATGCACCAGACCTCTATCTTCTATACTAATAAAAGGGTAATATGCTAATTAGACCGGACATCCTTCCGGACAAAGCCATGGTGGTGGGGCCAAGGCAGAGGCAGTTAGGGGTGATCAGGCTGGCCAGGGAGAGCAGTTAGGTGGATCAGGCCAGCAGGGGAGGGCAGTTAGGGGGATCAGGCCAGTGGGGGAGAGCCATTAGGGGGATCAGGCTGGCAGGGGAAGGCAGTTAGGGGGGTCAGGCCGGCGGGGGAGAGTAGTTAGGGGGATCAGGCTGGCAGGGGAGGGCAGTTAGGGGGATCAGGCCAGCAGGCAGGCAAGCGGTTAGGAGCCAGCAGTCCCGGATTGCAAGAGAGATGTCTGACTGACAGTTTAGGCCTGATCTCTGCAGGATCAGGCCTAAACTGGCAGTTGGACATTCCCCAAAAGATTCTGTATTAGAGAGGTTGCAGGCCAGGCTGAGGTTGCAGGCCGCCCCCATTTATGAATTTTGTGCACCAGGCCTCTAGTTCAGACTATAAAACACATTCTGACTTGGGCACCATGGAGGACTTTGATGTAAGCTGCAACCAGCTCATCCAAGTACCCTGCAGGCTGGAGATGGGCAAGCCCTTCTGAGAGCTCCCCTCTCTGCCCTTCCTAGTGAGGGCTCAGGGAGTCTTCTCAGCTCATGTGCTCTTCAAGTTATTTCTCGGTACTTATATCTGTGGAATTAAAGATAGACTTGGTAACTAATTTTTCAGTCCTTCCACTCTAACCTGTTTCCTCGGTGCTAGACTCTGCTTCTTATTTAGGTCCCCCAAACAGCTTCTATTGCCCAGGTGGAGGCAGTGCCTGAATCCTGAATGAGGAAGAGCGGTCTAAACCTAGACTTGCACTGTAGTCTTTCATTCTACCTCTCCCTTGACAGACACCTCAGAGACTGATACTTGCAGATTAAGCACACATTTCCTAGGTGTCCCTTAAGTATATGACAAAATGGAGCCAGGTCCCATTTTGCTGTTAGACTTTGCCACTTCGTCTTTTGTAGATTTTGCCAATTCACCTATTTTTGCGTCCCAGCATGCGGTGTTTCTGGGCTATGATATTTGTGGCAGGAGGTATGAAATACAACTGTAGAGCAGGTTCAGAAGGAAGCTGCTGTTGTTTAGAAAGCTACCTTATCTTACTTTGAGAGTAATTTAGTTTCTGCAATTGAGAGGGATATAAGCTTTGGTGAAGAATAGTGAATGTGGAGATATATATATATATATATATATATATATATATATATATATATATATATATATATTTAATTCTCCTGTTTAAAATCTTCGCGTGATGGTTTGTTTCATTTGCTCATATTCTGATAATCACAACTCATTGGCAGAATACAAATATAAGTTTATCAAAACCTTATAAAGCAGATATAAGTCCTATTCATTAGAATCATACACTGGCATTTGTTTCCTACATCAGTATGAATACTATATGATGCATCATATGTACTTCATGCCCCCTTGGGACATGGATGCATGGCTGGCATCATGTAAAATATATTCTGCCATCAACAGCACTATATTATGAGTGTCTAAATGTGGTGATGTTTAGTGAGTACGAATCTTGAACTAAATAATAAGCTGTGTCCTCTTGCCCAAGTTACTCTCCCATATCTATAGTTGCTTATGGGCCATTTCTGTTTGGTGGTACTGCTCTCATTAAACTCCCCACCCCACTGATACACTCATGATTTTTCTCCCAGACCAAGTCTGCTTCCAAGACCTATGCATTTATCTATGATTCATAATTTATCTCTTTAGACTTTGTTTTATATTTATACCCCCAATACCCTAATCCATGTAATCATAGCCCAGTCATGAAATATTGTTTTCCTAATTGATTTTGTATTGCATGTTGCCAAAACAATATTCCTAAAATAGGACATGTGATCTTATTAAAAATGGAGAATGGGCCTACATTTATAGACAACTACCAGAATAATTGATATTGCAACATAAGTATTAAACTTCAAAATAATAAAATAAATCTAATTAAGTACGGAGATTACATTTATACAATGGTATAAATGTAATAAAAACGATAATGTCCTGGATTGGCAAGGGTGGAGGACAATTGAGTCCTCTACCCTGCTGATGGATGTTTGTGTACCTGTGCGCACCTGTGTGTGTATAACTAAGCATTTTTACAACACTTCTGAGTAGCACTTTTTAAAAGACAGTTATGATTCTCAAATATTATACTTCTAAGAATTTCCCATAGGATAAAAAGAAGAGCTACATTTATAAGAGCTTATTTTATCATTGTTTAAAATACTGAAAAATCTAAAACTATCAAACATTCCTCAATAGGGATTTGGTTAATCTTATCATAATATCCTTGGGATTTTTTTTTTCCTGTAGGAAAACACACACAGATAGTTAAGCAACTAAGTTATATGCTATTTGAAATTATAATAAATATCACATGATCTTACTCATTTGTGGAATATAATGAACAACATAAACTGATGAACAAAAACAGATCCAGAGACAGGAAGCATCGATCAGACCGTCAAACCTCAGAGGGAAGGTAGGAGAGTGTGGTGGTAAGGGAAGAGATCAACCAAAGGACTTATATGTAAGCATATAAGCCTAACCAATGGACAAAGACATGGGGGGGGGGGGGGGTGAGGGCATGTGGGGGTGGTGGGGGGGCAATGGGGGGATAATGACACATATGTAATACCTTCATCAAAAATAATATAAACACTTCTTTTAATGAGGTTTTTTGTTAAGAGATTTGGGTATAAAAATGTGCAGGCATGTAACAGGGAGAAAGACAATTCTAAGTTCCCTGTGAATTGGAGGCTAAGGAAAAAAAAAAAAGTGGTAAAGAGGAGAGGTACAAATATTTATGAGCTGGAAAAGTTCAAGGAGTCACGCTAACAATAAAGGTTGAGCAAAAGTTACTCATATACAGTTTACTTTAGTAAATAGAAATACTAAAAACGGTTATTTACCCTGGCTGGTGTGGCTCAGTTGGGCACCTTCCCATGAACTGAAAGGTTGATACCTGATCAGGCGCATGCCCAGGTTGCAGGTTACATCCCCAGTAGGGGGCATGCAGGAGGCAGCCTATTGATGTTACACTCTCACATTGATATTTTTCTCTCTACCTTCTTCTCTTTCTAAAAATTCATTTAAAAAATCATTAAAAATTTATTTCAGAGATGTTTTCTTATAATTGAATGACATGAGGATGAAAAGAATTTGAGACATTGAATTTGTAAAGGGAGCACTGAACCAAAGTTATTCTTTTTAAGTTCCCCCATATTACTTAAGTGACACCACCTTAAACTGAATTATTTGACAGAGGTATTGCAATGAATAAGCAACGATTATTCACACTATACTCAGTATAAAGGAGGTTCAACGAAAAGGCTCTGAAATAACACTCTACATAAGAGTTTATGGAAACAATAGAGTAAAATTGATGTAACATTTTATGTACTATTGCATTTTACATATTCTAAGGTAGTGTGAAGACATTAATACATGAAATTCATCAATATTTTACAATTAAAATAATTGCCGAAGTTACTCATATTGCATGGAAATACAAACAAAACGAATTATCTTTAATTGGCCATTACATCCTCATCATTGAAATTATTTAATATTAATAAAATATTTCATTTTGGAATGGTCCTATAGTTATTACAGGGAGTAGTGCTATCATAAAGAATACCTGTTCTTGAATTGGCTATAAAATGTCTTAGCTCAGCATTTTAAAATAGGCTGATGTTGCTTTTTCAGTAGCATTTGTAATTTTCTGGGTGACTTCTTCACAATTGCACAAATAATATACTATGTGGGGATTGAAAGAACTGAAAAACAGGGTTGTTTTTTTACCCTCTTCTTATATCAATATGAGCAGAAAATGCTAGTTGAGGCCTAACTAATTTAATCATTTATCTACTGTTGCAGCCTTATAATACTTAAGTTTTTAAAATCACAAATATTATAATTTTTTTATAAATATAAAAATGAATGTAGATAGATATAAAGTTTTCGGTGTAGGTAATGATTATAGTTATACAACAATATGAATGTGTTTAATAACACTAAATTGTACCCTTATGAATGGTTAAAATGGCAAATATTATGCTATGTATGTTTTAATAAAAATAATACTAAAATAAAATTCTAAAAAGCAAAAAAATAGCTTAATCCATATTATAGAATACTAGGTGAACATGTAAAATTCAAGATCTAATTACACTTATGTACAAACATCTAAAGGTAACCATATTTTTAGGTTAAAAATACTACTGTAATGTGATACATATTATAGTGTAGTGAAACTCAATAGAAATTATATCAGGGGTGGGGAGTGTCAATGGTTGGGACTTTCACATTTAATCTGTATATAATTAAACTGTTACATTTTTTACTCTGAAAATAAATACATTTTATACTTGTATAAAATTTTCAAGTAGAAAACAGTTTAATATTTGTTGAAATTAAAGATTGGTTGGGAAAGATATCTTCCATCAACTGTAAGATGCACAATTTTGACATGTGTTCTTCCCTCTTCGGATTTATATTTATACCAGAATAATTTCTGTTCCTACTCTAATCCTGCATAAAGTTCCTTATGAGGATTAATAGAATCATTTCTAACCAGCAGAGATGCATTTTTTTCTGTGTTAACTGGTAAGAAATAGTTTTCACTTAGAAACATTTAAAAATCCAGTGAATCCATCAATATGGTCTTTTGTAAGTATACAGCTTCAAGTTGTTAAGAAAAAATAAGAGTTAAAGTAAAACGTTTGGTCTTGGCTCTAAGATGGCCTACAAATTCAACCAACTCATTTTAGGTTCAATTTAGCTAAAAGAAATAATGGCAAAAAAAGAGAGAGAAGTGTACATAGATGCTGATGATGCTGTTCTGAGTAGAGATCTAAAACACAAGATGATAAGGAGGTGGAGGAGGAGGAGTATGTAGAGGAAAAAGATTTTATATAAAGCCTCCAAAATAATTTTTACTGAAAGAAAAACTTATGTTTGTAACTTGTAGAATACCACAGTCCTCCAAATATATAAGAATATCAATATACACTATTCCTAGGATCTATATTTCTGCATATAATTAAGATCTACATGAAATATTTCTTCTTGATTACCTTTGTAACATTTACATTTTTTCTTTAGCTTACATCGCTTTTTCCTGTTGAATTTAACATAAATTAGAAAATGATGTCCTCATTTTCTCTTCACCAATCTATTCCATGAGCACATAAAGAAATATATATTCAGTAGTTGATTTTCATGTACTATCCATTCATTTCCACATTTCTAATCTGCCCAAGCATTGAAGCTCCAGGATTGGCTGTCTTTATTAGAATGTGATTTTGTTCTTAGGATTCACCCAGAAATTATAATTTAAAACAACTTCAGCTTCTTAACACCTAATCTTGTGCTACTTGCATCTGACTAATAATTAGCAAAGTGCCTGGCACCTTCTAAACCAGTGATGGCGAACCTATGACCCGAGTGTCAGAGGTGACATGTGAACTCATTTTTTTGGTTGATTTTTCATTGTTAAATGGCATTTAAATATATAAAATAAATATCAAAAATATAAATCTTTGTTTTACTATGGTTGCAAATATCAAAAAATTTCTGTATGTGACAAGGCACCAGAGTTAAGTTAGGGTTTTTCAAAATGCTGACACACCGAGCTCAAAAGATTCGCCATCACTGTTCTAAACAATTAAATGTATTTACAGATCAAATGCTAAAATTTGAACTTCCCCAAATGATAATTATCTCCATCCACTTGAGGTTCTGAACTTTAAAAGAAGCATGAAACACTTCATCAGGCCCAAAACCTTGGAGTCAACATGGATATCTTTTTCCTACACTTCATATCTAGCCTTTCAGCAAATTCTAAAGGTTCATCATCAAAATATATTCAATACATATTCCAAACCACTTACCTGATCCCAACTGCTACCACTGGTGTCAGACTGTCATTAATTATCAACTAGCCTTCCAAGTAGTTCTTCCTGCTTCCTCCCTTGACTTCTTACAATCTCTTTGACAAAGCAACCTGGAAGGTTCTTTTTTAACATACAATAGCTCTCATCCTGCCTCTGCTCAAAGCTCCCCAATGCTTCCCTCTCACCAGTTAAAGTGCCAATACTCTAAAATGCAGAACAGGATTGTTATGACTTACACTTCACCTCCCTCCTTGTTTGATCTCTGTCTGTAGTTCCCACCATTCTCGTCTCACTCATGCTCTCCAGCCACACTACACTCCTTGCTGTTTCTGAAACGTGCCAGGTATGATTCCATCTTTTGCACCCATTGTTTAATTTTCCTGGCTCTCCCTTAAACTGACTATTGAAATATCTATTTCTCTTATTTCCCCAAATCTTTATTCAAATGTTGCCTCCTAAGGTATGTGTTCTCTGTAATCCTCTCTAAAATTTCTACACATCTTCTATTTTCTAAATCCCTCTCTTGATTAAATTTTTTTGTCTCCTTAATAGTTATTCTACTATACAAATGTGGGAGAAGAGTAGTATAAACTATTTTTTTATCTCTCCATCACTAGAATGTAAACTTTATGAGGGAAGACAATTTTGTCTCATTTGTGCACTGTTCACCCTAGTGCCAACATTGTTGCTGGAAAATAGAACCTGCCCAGTCTGTATTTTATGAATTAATTTATTCTTTTTTTAAAAAATATATTTATTTATTGATTTCACAGAGGAAGAGAGAAGGAGAGAGAGAAACATCAACGATGAGAGAGAATCATTGATCGGCTGCCTCCTGAACACCCCCTACTGGGGATTGAGCCCGCAATCCAGGCATGTGCCCTTGGCCGGAATCGAACCCGGGATCCTTCAGTCCGCAGGCTGACGCTCTATCCACCGAGCCAAGGCTGCCAGGGCAATTAATTTATTCTAAATGCTATACCTCTGGTAAAAAAAAATAACTTCGTTCTTATCAGGTGACTCTTCCTTATGTGTCCTCCTTTATAGAAGCAAAATACAGGGACAGCAAGGAAGGCATTAAGCAGCTACAATTGCTGATAACTGAATCAATTTTCCCAATATGGCTAGACAGTAAGCTCCCTTTGCCAGCCCAGGATTCCTTCCACATTGCAATGGCATCAGGTCAAAGAGGTAGCCAACACATTGAGCTCATTTGCACAAGACAGAGATAAATACGGTTTGGCAGGACTTAATCTCATGGGCTCAGAAAAATCATATTTTCAACCAAAAGATAGTAATCCATCTTCCTGTATAGCATTGTTTCCTTAAAGACAGCACAAATCTATTTTAAGTTTTCTCCACAATATGTATGGCTAATTACTATTTACTTCATTTGCATGTAGTTTTTTTATTATTATTATATTTCGCTAACTAGAGAAGGCAAACCTGTTACCATGGCAACCTGGAGAAATGCCTGGGTGTTTCAGTCTTACCCTCTGCTCCATTTCCTTGAACTCTAAATGTGTTCTTAGCTTTTATTAATTCTGGGGTTACGAACACATAACAAACTCTTTCTCATCATGCCAATTTCTCTTAATATTCTTCCCTTCGAATTCATTTATTATTTTATTTAATTCATGTTCCATTTCTATTTATGAAGCCTAATCCACTTCTGTTCTTCAATACAGTTTCTATTCTATTTGACTTTTTTTAATTCAATATTCTAAGTCTCAGTTTCCTTGAACTTGATATGTTCTGGAACAAATAAAATCCTTGCTCTTAATAGCTGTGAAATAAGTTCAGGTCAATTGTCAATTCATTTCTAAATGCACCTCCCCACCCACCCCCACCTTGCAACTCTTATAGAGATAATTCAGCAAAAGAAGCCAAACCACCCAAACAAGGTAATGTCCTCCTACACCACATATAAGACAGCAAATGCTATTTCAGGGCTCCAGCCAATATCATTAAAGCTTCTATAAGAGTAAAGGCAGAGTAGTAGGTTTTGTAGGAGCTATAGTGATAGCAGAAAAATAATCCTTAACTTCAAGATTATAACATCCTGTGCTGCCAACTTCTGCCTGCACAAGCAAAATACTATTTTAGGCACAGTGTGCTTGCTCTACCCAAACCAACATTTTATGCTCTAAATAATTCTGGATTGTGAGCTTATACCTTATTCAAACATTCAGACATTATTTCTATTTCCCCTCATGAAATGGCCCTGTATGTATTGGCCCACATTCTCAGTAATATAGAATGCATCACACTAGAAAATAATTTTTTGGCTTTAATACTTTGTATTTTTAAATGCAAATATTTTTGGAAGTAAAACATTATTATTATTTATCAGTTTTTAAAATATAGTATAAAACACTTTTATTATACTAGAGATTGGCTTTTTTCCTCTTTCCTTAAATTATCTCAGATTCATTGCATTCATTATAATTCATTTTCCCTGTCTCCTTTTTTTTCTATTCATTCATAATATATTCAATGTATTTTAATTATTTGAGGAATTACTCATTGTTAATGTAATATATGACTTATGTGGTTTAAAGTTACTGTTTATGTAATGATCCTCAAAAATACATGGAACTAAAGATGTGAAACATTTATCATCAATGGGTGCATCCTCCAAGTATTTTTTATAGTATGTAAGTTTTACCTCATTTTACTCATTCTTCACAATTAGTTGTCATTTATAGTCTATTAAAAGTCAATTTTAATTTATATTTATCCCACATGAATGAGCAGTTTAATTTCTCCCCACTGTTTTATCTCACTTTTTTCTGGATGATTACAATTCTTTATAAAATGCATCCATTAGTCCCAGCCAGTTTTGCTCAGTAGATAGAACATTGGCCTGCTGATTAAAGGGTCCCAGGTTCGATTCCAGTCAAGGGCACATGCACAGGTTGTGGGCTTGATCCCCAGTAGGGAGTGTGCAGAGGCAGCTGATCAATGATTCTCTATCATTGATGTTTCTCTCTTTCCCACTCCCTTCCTCTCTGAAATCAATAAAAAAATATACTTAAAATATAATAAAAAAAATCATCCATTGCTGCTTTTTGTTTGTTTGTTTGTTTTTTCTGAAAATACCTTTGCTCTGGCTCCTTAGTGATAATTCAGGGTGTGAAAAATTTTTGGATGGGAATGATTTTTTTGTAATGCTTTGTAATTTTTCTATCAGTACACTATGAATAAGAAGTCCACTCACATCTTAATTACTGGGATAAAGTTGCTTTCTCTGATCACTTTTAAGATCATTCTTTCTCATTGACATTATGCATTTTCACTAGAAGTTTTTAGGTGTGTACTTTGCTGGTATGAATATGTACAAGTTTTCTTCAGTTCTTTTAAATCATCTGGCATGAATGCCTCCCCAAGCAATTCTTATCTAATTCTGTAACTCCTATTAGTTGTACTTTGGAATATCTTATTCTATTCTCCATGTCTCTCTCTCTCTCTCTCTCTCTCTCTCTCTCTCTCTCTCTCTATATATATATATATATATATATATATATATATATATATATATATATATAATTGATTTTTTTTACAGACAGGAAGGGAGAAGGATAGAGAGTTAGAAACATCGATGAGAGAGAAACATCAATCAGCTGCCTCCTGCACACTCCCTACTGGGTATGTGCCCGCAACCAAGGTACATGCCCTTGACTGGAATCAAACCTGGGACCCTTGAGTCCGCAGGCTGATGCTCTATCCATTGAGCCAAACCGATTAGGGCTCTCCATGTCTCTTAGTCTCACTTCCATAGGTATCTGCTGTATTATGGATATCTTCTCAGACCTATTTTCCATATCATTAATTATTTCTTCAACTGTCTATAATCCAGTGTTTAACTCATCTGCTATGATTTGAATTTCACTGATTTTTCTTCATTTCTAGAAATTCATTTCAATTTAAAAAAATATTTATATATTTTGTTCATTCTGATTCTCCTTATAGATTATACTTATTTTTTAAATTCTCCACCCTAGTGTTTTCACCGTTAGAGTGTCTGTATTTCTTTTCTAGTTTTAGGATTGCTCAATCACTAAGAGTAAATTTGGATGCCACATGCTGCATGAGAGGCAAAAATGTCAATTTATCAGAAGGCACATTTAACCCACATAAAAAATCCCCAAGAGACCATCTTTCCTGATATATTGATGGGTTGGGGACTAAAACCTTTACAGCCATTTACATGGACAGGGCGACCCTCCCTGAACCTCCTCAGGAGGAGCTGCCATTCCAATCCTCTGAGTAGATTTGTTAATAAATCCTACATTCTGACTGAGCATAGGAAATAGTAACAATAATTATAACTTCTTTTATAGTTAATTAACCAATATTACAGAAGGTTAATTTCTTGTAATATAAAAAAGCATTTTTTGAATTATAGAGCACTATATGTTAGTTTTTTTTTTTTTGTTAAGCCTCATAAAATAAAGCATTTAGAAAAATCTTAATGATGTCCTTTCTGCTCCATTAAAATACTTAGATGTTCAAATCCAATTATGTTATTGGTATCCTATTATTAATGCTCATTATATTATAGAAGCAGTGTTAAAAATTAGCAAAGAAACAATTCATTATATAAAGTGGTCTATGCAAAAGTGTAGTCTTATTATTGTCATAATAAAATGGAATACATAATTTAAAAAATTCAACACTTTACTTTTAATATTCTTGATTCTAATTTGTCTACTTAATGTTTCTATTTTAATGCAATGATTATTCATTTACTGAATTTTCATTTACATGTGTCTCATAGTCTGCTTCATTGAAGGCACCAATTTTCAATGAAAAATCAAGATAGTTCACAATAAAAATCTAGAAAAGTATTGTATATGTAGATATCATGGAATGTAATGACTGAAACGTGAATTGAGGTTCCCTTTCACTAACTACTAGCTGTGACCTTGGGTGAATTACTGAAGCACCTTCATTTGCCTCATTTACAATAGAAGAGAGCTAATTATTACTAAGTACCTAAGAAGTGCCAGCTGTGTGGCAAGTGTTCTCTATACGTGGACATAATTAAATGTCACAACATTACTATTGAGTTTTATCCATATTGTGGCAGAGTTGAGATGAGAAACTAAGTTGATTTTATGTCAAACATATGCTCATTGCTCAGTAACACACTGAGTGCAAAAATACTATTAATGATCTTAATATCTCAATCGTTTAATTTAGATATAGAGTCACTAATTTTCTAAGCTTTTATTTACAATATCAAAAATAATAAAAAAGCAATGGAGTGCTATTTTTGACAAGGTACATAAAATATAAGGTTTAAGAAGGAAGATACGCTTTACAAAGAATTTAGTAGCATAACTTATATACAATGAAAATAAATTTTACTACTAAATTTTTTTTAGCCTTTACAAAGTCAAGTTTACTAAGGCCTAATGAACATAAAGCAAAATTCCATTTTGTGTGTAGATATATACTTAATGAGAAATACATATGGTTTTTCAAGCACTGGCATGATCAAGATAATGATTAGTTCTGCCTCTCTCCACCTCTCCCCCTGCCCCCAAATTTCCTTAATCCTTTGCACCAATCCCAGGCACTGAGCTGTCTTGATCTAAAAAGTTTGGGCTTTTCCTGAATATCACATAACTGGCATCATGCAGTATATAGTATTCAGCATACAGTAAGAGTATGTGTTCATTCACTTAGCACAGTGCTCGGCAAACTGCGGCTCGCGAGCCACATGTGGCTCTTTGCCCCTTGAGTGTGGCTCTTCCACAAAATATCAACTTCTGTGAATGGGCCACGAAGTTCCAATCGCACTGCACGTGCGCACCCACACTGATTAGCAGGATGCATCTGTGATTCTTCATGTAACTGTGTGGATAAGTAGTTACTTTCTTTTTATTGTTGGATACTGTTTTGTTCTTTGATATACCATAGTTTATTTAGACTTTCACCAGTTGAAGAATATGTTGGTTATTTCCAGTTTGGGGAGATCATGTGTAAAGCTGCTATGAACAGATGTGTATAGGAATTGGTTGAATATCAATTTTTATTGCTTTTAGGCAAAAACCTATAGGTGAAGTTGCTGGGTAGCCTAACAAGTATATGCTTGACTATATAAGAAATTGCCAATCCAAAGAGCCTGAATGGTATTGCATTCCTTTCAGCAAATATGAGCATTCTATTTTGCTACATGTACACACCAAGACTTCGTAACTTCAGTGCTCTTAGTCTTGTTTTGGAATTTAAATTTTAGCCGTTCAAATATATGTGTAATATTGCCTCATTTGGTTTTAATTTGCATTTACTAAATAAATCAGAACGTTCATTCAACATATTTCACATGCTTGTCATCCATGTATTCTCTTTGGTGAAATTACTGTTCAGATCTTTTCCAGATTTATATCATATTTTTTCTATAAGCTGATTATAAATCTTTTAAGCAGATTATGTTTTACATGTCTTATTCAAATAGATTATATCTTATCTTTTCATTTTTATAATAATATCTTATGAAAAGCTGGGTTTTTATTATCAAAAGAAAACTTAACGTGAGATTTATGCTCTTGACAAAGTTTTAAGTATACAATATAGTATTATTAACTATGGGCACAATGTTGTATAAGCAGATCTCTATAACTCATTCATTTTGATAACATTCTTCTAACACAGAGAGAACATTTTCTAGGATAAATCATGTTAGGCCACAAAGCAAGTCTCAACAAATTCAAGAAGACAAAAATATATCAAGTATCTTTTCTGACCACAATACTGTGAAACTAGAAATCAGTGACAGGAGGAAAGCTGGGAAATTCTCAAATACGTGGAAATTAAACAACATAATCCTGAACAACTAATGGGTCTAAGAAGGAAATGAAAGGTAAATTTAAAAAAAATCTCAAGAAAAATAAAAATGAAAACACAAGTTACCAAAATTTATGAGCAAACAAAAGCAGTTTTGAGAGAAAAGTTTATAGCGGTAAATGCATGCATCAAGAAAAAGGACATTACAACTGGTAGCCACAGAAATACAAAGGATCAAAAGACTTCTATGGACAACTTTATGGCAATAACTTGGATAACCTAGAAAAACTAATAAATTTCTAGAAATATACAACCTACCAAGAATGAATTGGGAAGAAATACAAAATCCAAACAGACTAATAACGATTATGGAGTCACCGAAAGGTCCCAACAAAGAAAAGCCCATGGCCAGATGGCTACCCCTCCTAGCATCTCCACTGAGAGATCCTCTGCTGAGAACTGCTGCTTCTGCTTCGATATATGTGGCTATTTTACCTCCAATAGAAGTGTATATGCTTAGCCTTAAAGGAGAGCTTAATATAATCTTACATAGGTAGTTGCCTATGGTTTCTTCCTATCACTATATTATGATTGAAAAGTGTTACTTCCAAACATTTAAAAATAACCCTATATTTCTTTTAAAATTTGCTGATAAAATAACATTAAAATAGTTAAATCATCCAAAGCCCATTTTCACCATAAGATAAAAATGTTGTTAGTTAACTATAATGCTGTTAAAATTGTTAAATAATTTTTTGTGTATGCTAAACATGTCCCTTGAAATCTCATATGCTCTAGTGCATTTTAAAGCATCCATTTTTTTAAAAAAAGTACAACAGCAAACATATACTTAACCTAGATTAAATCTCAACAATTCTAATTTAGGAGAATTTAATTGCTGACTTTTAAGATACAAACTATTGTTACCGTTACTTAGAAATGTTTGAAAGCAGTTATAACTTATAATCCCCTATTTATAGTATTAGATATCACTATAAAATAATGAAACTACTTTAAAAATATACTAAACATGAATATTTCCTAAAGTACTGGTCCATTTCCAACAGTTACCATGGAACCATGCTTATAGAGAACATTATTATAGAGAACAGTTTCATAAGTGCCCTTGGGGATTGCAGCTTCCTTTTTATGTCTATAATGATAACAAGTCTTCACCATTTCAGGATGAATTTAAATTTTGGAATTAGTGAAAAGTCATTTTGATCAGATTATGCTCAATGAAAATTGTGATCAAGCAAAGTAAAATTGCAGTAATATTTAAAGAACAGTTTTAAAGATAGCACATCATGAACCTTAAAGGTTTCTATAATAAAAATGCCAATCCATAGACACCAAACAAGACCAGGAATAAGAACTCAAAGGAGGATGAAAATTTATCAGACCTCAATTCTGGCTGCATTTAAGAATTAGGTGGAACTATCCTATATAATAAAAGTCTAATATGCAAATCGACCAAACAACGGAACGACCGGGCGATATGACATGCACCGAACACCTGGGGGCAGATACTCAATGCAGCAGCTGCCCCCTGGTGGTCAGTGTGCTCCCACAGGGAGAGTGCTGCTCAGCCAGAAGCCAGGCTCATGGCTGGTGAGCACAGTGGTGGTGGTGGGAGCCTCTCCCACCTCCAGGCAGCATGAAGGATGTCGAACTGACGGCTTAGGCCCACTCCCCATGGGCTCCCAGACGGCAAGAAGGTGCAGGCCAGGCTGAGGGACCCCCTTCGAGTGTACAAATTTCATACACTGGGCCTCTAGTTTAAAATAAAGACCTAATGGGGCCATGTTTGGGTTTTAAATTTAATCCTAAGTGTCAGTATATTTTTGAAAACTCTTATTATTCAAGATAAAGTTGATGCACAGTGCTTAAATGTGGGAAAAGGTTGTTTGGTTCAGTAATCTCAATATTAGATGTGAATTGCTGGGATTTAAATCACTGCTGCAGCTGTCAATTACTATATGGTTCAATTTCACGTGCAGAGACAGTCCTGACACCAACATTTCATCCTACTTGCTGTCCCACTTTCTAGAGTAGTGATTTTTCAACCCTTTATATCTCACAGGACACATAAAACTAATTACTAAAATTGTGCAGCACACCAAAAATATGTATTATCCTAGTGGCCCAGTGCATGAATTTGTGCACATTGAAAGGAAGTTAATTCGAAAAAATACTTTAATATCACTATTCACACTTTCTCTATAATACAAGTGTCAACCAAATTCATGATCGACAATGACAGATTGAAACACACACGTGCGATTGGCACCAGTGAGAGCCTTATATGTATTGTGCATGTGCAAGTCAACTTAGCCTTTTATAGATATAGAATAAACTTGCTTAATTAGAACTGCTTTCTGATTTAGCTAAACTTTTTCCAGCTCAGTGAAGCACCCCAATTTCTCTTTCAGGTAATTGTCAGCAACACAGCAGTAAGTATCAACATGAAGCAGATTATTATTGTAGATCCTGCAGGGAGAACAAAGGGTAAAATATTTAACTGCAGCAGTGTTTGACTACATTCTGTGCAATGAGAAAACCTGAAGTGATTTCAAGGTCCACCATTTGTTACTTCTTTTCATTTGGGTCAAGTTTCCAAGCTTTCTAAATCTCCATTTTGTGGCTAATGAAAAGAAAGTAGGATTCCATCGAGACTCCTGTCTACCTACTCCAGGACTTCTGTGAGATTCAAATGAGATGAGGCACGGGAAAATGCTTCACAGACATTTGGTCTCACTGTAAAATGTTTCCCCCTGGCTATAGAGCAAGTTGTGTTGCTGGGATGAAGAAACTCCAAGAAGGCTAGTCGCTAGGGAGAGGAAGCCGGGCATTGCTACATGACATCATTACCCAGATGGACACTTGGCTTATTAGCTATATATATATATATATATATATATATATATATATATATATATATATATATATATATATATATATATATTGCTGGCTCATTCACACTAGATGGCTATTGTCATGTTGGTTGTTGTCATTTTTTAATTGGCAATCTAAGGGGAAAGAGGTTAGTGCCCCTGACTACTAAATAGTCAGGTACTGCATGTTTTAAAAATTCTTGCAGCACACTTTGGCCCTTAAGATTTTTATCCTATTTAAAAAACAATATATCTTTGGGGATGGGACATACCACCTTTACCTATTATTAGAGTACAAACACATATACACATATAAATAATCTGAGAAGTTCTATGGCTGGGAGAGCATATATAAAGAACAAATTGAAGGAAAGATATGATGAGAAAAAATTGCTACTTAGAAAATTTAGCACCATCAAAGAAAAAAAATGTTGCATGAAGTTATGGACTTCCACAACAAAAGTTTTTTAAAATTATTCCCAATTTTAGACTCTGTAATAACATTCATTTTAAAAATATTTACTTATAAAATTTTTGGAATACTATCAATAAATGTTAGAGAACTACATCAGAGTTCACCAAATTCTCATGTCCTCAAGATAACAGGTTGCTCAGAATACACATTTATTCCTCTGTCAAAATTTAGTCTATTTATTTTACATGTACCTTTTAAAGTATTTACTATTTCTATTCATATATTTATCATTAAAAATTTCCATTAAAAAAGCAATTCACTTTTACATTTGTATTTAATATTTCTATATTTCATTTTCACAGCTAAAATGTTCTAAAGGTTACAGAATTGATAATGTTTATACAGTTAATTTATAAAAATATTAATCATCTATGTTTTTAATTATGAATGTTTGTGATAGTCTATTTTACTAATTTCTATCATAGATGACAGTGAAAGTTTCTATCTTTATTCCATTTCTGCCATGTCTGTTTCATAACAGGACTTTTTAAAAAATATATATATTTTGTATTGATTTCAGAGAGGAAGAGATAGGAAGCGAGAGATAGAAACATCAATGATGAGAGCAAATCATTGTCTGCCTCCTGCATGCCCCCTACTGGGGATCAAGCTCGTAACCGGGGCATGTGCCCTTGACTGGGATCAAACCCATGACCCTTTAGTACTCAGATCAACACTCTATCCACTGAGCCAAACCAGCTAGAGCCAGATGAATTATCTTATGTGAGAAACATAAACTTGAAATCACAATAAAGCATTTCAATGTCAATTCTACTTGTCTCCATACCTGAACAACTGGCATGAAACTTGCCCTCCCAGTAAACAATCAGTTCCCTGGACAAAATTGGGATGACAATTGCCTTCAGTCATAGGACAACAGGCAGAGAAGACCGTGATAATATGCTTTTGTATGTGTAGAATCTGTTTATTTGGATATTTTAAAGAGAAATCCTATTCCACTTTAATTCTCTTCTTTCAAGATTTTGAATGTTAAATAGCTTGTAGATACATATTTTCTTTGGACTATGTGCTCCTTCCTAGTTCCCTCTTAATGGCCTGAAGACCTTTGGCATCAGTACGGTTATGGATAGAATCAACTCTATAAACATGTGGTACTTCTTTGAGATCTACTGTTTGCAAATATTATAAATTGTCTTTCTAATTACAAAATTAGAGCATTATCTATTCAGAATCTTTAGTTATTGTTTATTCACTATTCTGTTTTATATTTGGAGATAAATATAATTTAGCTTTCATATAGGATTTT